>NW_028141160.1:5632436-5860277 GCF_030444845.1 Prenolepis imparis
AAGCAGTGGTATCAACGCAGAGTACTCTTAAAGAAAATGAGCAGCATTCGTATTATTATACAAAAGTACAACATTTAGTTCCACGATATTATCAGCCTCGCGTGATTTTCGCTGAATATTATTTAAATCTAGTAAAAACCAAATTATAGAAGTCGGATTTTGTATGTCGATAAATGTACATTTACAAGAAACATTTTAGGAATGTTTAATATCCACATTCTCTTATCATTATCATTACTACAGCCATCTGGAAATTTATTTCTTACTCGAGAGAGATCTTTTCAACATCGAATTCCGTAAATATTTGGTATGGATTGCCGAGAAATCAAATCGTAAGTAGGTATTTTAAACTGAAATAAAATTAAAATTTAATTGTAATTTAAATTCAATTAAATTGAACTATTTTTATTGTTTCCTTTTTAATTATTTCTCTAATGTAACTTTTTTTATTATCTTTCGTCTGTCTATCGATTTGAATTATTTTTTTATTTAATCAATGCAATAAACATTTTCTTTCTAGAAAAATAATGTGTAATCGTTATATTACTGTTTACTTTTATTACTAGTATTGTTCCTATTGAATTATTTTTCCTATTGATATAAACTTATTGACAGGACTTAGAGTCGAACATTTTATATTATCACGCTTGAACTCTCAAAAGTAGTCTCGATTTCTTACAAAAATGATCTGCCAGATTTGTTCCGGCAGAGAATAATTTAGAAGAGATAACATAAATAGATGAGCTACGATATTCATGCACGATGACGCACTTGCCCATTCTGCACGTAAGAATTATTTTTATTATAAAAATATTCATTTTTAATATGTATATATATCTTTACTCTTATTTTATTATTATTATATTTATATTATTATTTTTTTTAATTATTATAAAAAATGTTTATAATTATTATTTTATTGCGTAGTTTAATAGAATCTATCGAAATTGTGAAGATCGCTATCTCAGTTTCAATACTGTATTTTACTCTCAGGGCTTAATTTTTATATCATGTTCACACATCAAGACATAAAATCTTAATAAAAGTAGTCATTACTACATACATATGTATTATAATGTTTTCATACATCAAGAAAGTTTTTTTTTTGTTAAATATATTAAAAATAAAATCATACTTTGCGCTTAAAATAAATTTAATATTTAAGTCCAATTATCGGAACCACTTTTAATATTAATTTCAATGAATCTTATTCAAAAGTATCATCCGACATTACTTCGATAAAAATTTTCCTCAAGGATGGGTAGGATTCAGTACTAGTCCGTGGCCTGCTCGATCTCCGGACTACAACTCATGTGACCTTTCTCTCTCTTCAAAGAAAAAGTATTTCTAAACACAAATATGGAGACAGCTAACGAGATGGAAAAATTAAATATTCCCACACTGCCGAGAGTATCGAGAATAATCAAATTTTAAGATATATGCAAAACGTACAAAAAAGAGCAGAGACATGCTACATTCGCTTCGCCCCACTTTGTTTCGCTATTCCCGATCCCGCGCTCCCCCCAGTAGGCGGCGTCTACGCTGCCTTCCGTTGTAGCCACGCGCTGATTGACAAACTTTAACAATTTATAGCGTAAAAAATAAAGCTCAGATAAAAAAAATGGCTCAGGACTTTTCGATTTAGTTTGTTGTCCTGCCACCTGATGGTGTGCTTCGTATACGTTTGTTTAGTTACACCCTGTATATATATATATATATATATATATATATATATATATAATAACATATTTACATTCTTTAGTAAATTTATTATTATATATTCGTAAATACTTTCTTGCTATGTTATTATACTAATAGTTTTTTTTCATAAATATATTATTATTAATATAAAACAAGGAACCAAATAAGCTATAATAAAAAATAATTTAAAATGAAAATTTAAAAATGTACATATTTGATATCTTAATAGCTCTCATAACAGTGCTATGTGAATACTATATAAGCTATCAATATATATATAGATACATATTCTTTATAAGTATCTCTTTATATCATTTATTAATTTTGATTCATTTTTTTATTTATTTCAACAATTATATCTTTATGAAAGGAATAGTAGGATGATAACGTAATAAGAAAAAAATTAAGTTATTCTTATGAAAAAAATAATAAAATGGTAGCGTAACACACAAAAGAATCATTACTAATATCATTGTATTAATATATACACTTGCTACCATCCTACTATTTCTTTTATAAGTATATAATTATTGATGTAAAATAAGGAAGCGAATAAAAACTAATAATAATACGAGGGTAGTTTGAAAAGTCCGTGCAAAAATGAAAACTACTTAATTTTTCGGGATAAACTTTTTTTATTTTTCAACGTAGTCTCCTTTTAGGCTTATACACTTCGTCCAACGCTGCTCCAGTTTGTTGATCCCTTCCAAATAATAAGATTGGTCCAACTCTGCAAAATAGGTATTCGTTTCCGCAATCACCTCCTCGTTTGAATAAAATCTCTTTCCCCCCAGCCATTTCTTCATATTGGGGAACAAGTAGTAGTCCGAGGGAGCCAAATCTGGAGAATAGGGAGGATGCGGAACGAGTTGGAACCTTAATTCCATCAATTTTGCGGCTACAACTACAGATGAGTGAGCTGGTGCGTTGTCGTGATGGAAAAGGACTTTTTTGTGGGCCAATCGTGGACGTTTTTCTTGCAGCTCGGTTTTCAAACGGTCCAATAACGATGAATAATATGCACCTGTAATAGTTTTGCCCTTTTCCAAATAGTCGATGAGGATTATTCCTTGCGAATCCCAAAAGACAGTCGCCATAACTTTCCCGGCCGAAAGAACGGTCTTCGCCTTCTTTGGTGCAAACTCCCCGCTGGCAACCCATTGTTTGGACTGTTCCTTGGTCTCAAGCGTGTAGTGGTGTTTCGTCCACAGTGACGAAACGACGCTTAAAGTCCTGTGGATTCCGCTAAAACAGCTGCAAACCGTCCTTGGAACATCTCACACGATTTCGTTTGTTGTCAACTGTGAGCAATCGCGGCACCCATCTTGCGGATAGTTTTTTCATGCCCAAATGTTGATGCAAAATATTATGTACCCGTTCACTCGAGATGCCCACAGCACTAGCAATCTCGCGGATCTTCACTCTTCTATCATCCATCATCATATCATGGATTTTATCAATGATTTCTGGAGTAGTGACCTCAATAGGGCGTCTAGAACGTTCAGCGTCACTTGTGCTCATATGGCCACTCCGAAAATTTTGAAACCACTTATAAACTGTTCTAATCGAAGGTGCAGATTCACCATAATGTTTATCAAGCTTCTCCTTAGTCTTCTGAGGCGATTTGCCTTTCATAAAGTAATGTTTTATCAACACACGAAATTCTCTTTCATCCATTTTTTGGAAATCACTCGACTTTCTCGATTCAAACGAACGCCAAACATAGAGAAATAGACCGATCTGGCTGAAACTTGGTGTGTGTTCTTCCAAGAGATGCTACTAACTAAAAAGAACCCCGATACGCACCAGTGGTGCCATCTCTTTGACTTTGCACGGACTTTTCAAACCACCCTCGTAAATAATGTAAAGATAATAATTATTCGCTCTTCCTTATTTTATATCAATAATTATGTACTTATAAAAGAAATAGTAGGGTGGTAGCAAGTATAGCAAGAAAGTAGTTATTATTATGAAAGAAATGGTTTAAAATGGTAACGTAACAAGAAAGTAGTTGCAAATATCAATATATAAATATGCATTCAAGAAAGAAATAGATAGATAAAAGGATCTACATTTTGCAATACATACTTACTAAATACATGTGATATGTAATAATACTACATATTATGTGATATATTATATTTTTTTCATAATAATATAATAATCTATTTTCTTCTTACGCAATCATTTTCTTGTTACGCAATCATCCTATTATTTCTCATAAGAATATAATTGTTAATCTTATGAAAAAATAATTGCGTAACATGAAAATAGATATTATATTATGAAAGAATATAATATATTATAAATATCAAAAGACACATACATGTTACGTGTGTACATATCAAGAGATGTGTATACTACATATAACCCCTCACGCTGTCATCAACATAACCCCTCACGCTGTCAATATCGTGGAGCGCTACTAACGCCATCTGTTGTAAAACGTGAGAGTTGGACATTACCAATACATGCAATCTATTGCATGCGTTGTGTACGTGTGATATACGTGTATGCATGTGTTGTATACGTGTGAATACGTGTAGCACGATACTACTATGTATGCGTGAACGATGATGATGATGACGTTTCTTACAAGAAATTTTTCATATTTAGACTTTGCATTATCATATCTCTGCTTACAAATCACGTAGAGCAGAAACAAAGACACTTTCATTATATAATTCGAACTCAATCTATCGATTGAGACTAGTATAAACTCGATTGCTTCAGCCGTTATTGAGGATTCCAAATTTATAATAGACTCAACTGTCCGATTCGCGTAAAGATACACGGTGCCTCGCTAAAACGGGAGTCGGCTACGCCCTCAACTAGGCGCGAGACACTACCGTGTCTCTTGATACAATTCTACATGGGTTTGCAACTTTCAGCATGAAGAGAGGTCTATAATTATACGATTCTACATGGGTTTGCAACTTCCAGCGTGAAGAGAGGTCTCTATAATTTACTATTCTACATGGGTTTGCAACTTAAATTTTTCACTGGTTCATTATACGATTCTATATAGGTTTGCAACTTAAATTTTCCACTGGTACAAGTTTCTACTTTCACTTGGCGCGCAATTTTTTGTGATATCATTACTTTTATAGTGCGATTCTACATGGGTTTGCAATAGGTACAATTCTACATGGGTTTGCAATGGGTAATTTTTCACACGATTCTACATGGGTTTGCAATGTACAATTCTACATGGGTTTGCAATGAGTAATTTTTCATACGATTCTACATGGGTTTGCAATGGGTAATTTTTCACACGATTCTACATGGGTTTGCAATGGGTAATTTTTTACTACTGGCGTGCCCATACTAGGCGCCTTTTTTTACCTTTTTTTAAAGGTTAGTTTTTATATGGATATCATTCATTTTTGTATATGATAAACATCTTTAAATAAATAAGCAAAGAACCCGCCACCACCCCCGTCATATTTCAAAATACGACGGTCCTCTTTGCTTACTATAGATAAAAACAACTATTTTGTACAACCATTTTTAATTAAAATATTTTTATAGGTTTTTATTTATCAGTTGTTGCAATTTTTTCATATCATTATTTTGATAGATTAATATGTCATTAAAAATATATTTATTCTTTACAATCTATACCTCTAAGTCCATTGATGAATAATCGTTACTGCTTATCTAGTTCATTATTAAATATATAAATAAAGCGAAAAGTGTGTTATATCATTCCATTTTTAGTAGTAAAGGCAAATTATTGACCATTTATGTAAAAAATATTTTTTTGCACTTTACGAATAATGCAGAATATAAAGCGTTGTCATGAAATTGCTAATACATTACGATACATTCTTTTATATAGGACTGATCGAAATACAATATTAAATGATTAAATATTAATCATAAATTTGATATAAAAATCTATTTAGTGAGAATTTTATAACTACTTTATTTTATATCGAATTTGTATTATTTATTAGCTATTTTTTGTAAAAATATTATATAAACATCTTTAGCACCTCTAGGCCACTGCCTCTTTTTAACTTGCGCATCATCAATTTCGATCCAAATATTAGATAGTCCTTCTCTACATATGCTTATATAATGACCTTCATCGGTGCACGAACCATCATAAAGTATAACATTCATCGTCTTGTACAATTGTCCCGCTATTAATACTTTAGTTGTTGGAACAGCACATAAGTTAAATTTGTGTTCTGCTTTTATTAATTTACCATCTTGTGATAAAAATTGTATTAAACGAGTAACAATTATTTCTCTTGTTAATGTTACTTCATTTTTAAATATTTTATCAGTTCCAGTACAATATTCACATGATTCGTTGTGTAAGTGAAACCAATGTGAAAATGTAGCATTTAATAAATCATTAAGATTATAACTTTTTTCCTTTAAATTATCAAGGGAAATTGAAATAGCAATATTATTTTCAACAATAGTTTTTGTATTGCCACATGTTTTGCATCGCTTGGTAGAAGTTACCTGATGTTGTATCAAATTTCTTATGCAATCATATTTTTCGCAAAGCCGTAAGAAAATCATACGCATTTCGTTTTACAATGCTCGAAAAATATTCTCCTAAACATTGCCGTATTGCATATGTATTTAGATTACGCATTCCATTTTCATATCGATGCATTAATAAACGTAAAACATCTGTTTTGTCGCAATTAATCAACTGTTGCCTAATAACATTTAAATGTAATAAACATTGTAATACTGTATTTGCATAACATGAAACTTTGTCTGTATTCTGAAAACCATGTACAACCCAAGCAGTGCTTTGAATTCTTCGATTTGAAGCAATACCTTGAATTTTTTGATCTTGATTTTTGAACAGAAGCGACTACTTTTGGTAACGCCCATAGAACATCTTTCACTTTATGACAGCGTTCTTTCGACACAGCAATCATTTCTGCTTTTGGATTGTGTATCCGTTTTAAACGATTATATTCAATAATAGCTTCATCGTTAGCAATTATTGCTGAAGGATCAAAGTTAATTAAATGTAATCCTTCTAGAGATGTTACTCGCGACAAGGCAACATAAACTTGACCACAACTAAATACAGAGTTGCCAATATCCGTAACAACACTTTGCAAACTTAATCCGTGGCTTTTATGAATAGTGATGCCATAACTTAGAGATAATGGAAATTGTTTTCGTATAACATACGCTCTATCCAATACCTGAAATTTAACCTTTACTCTTTCAATTTCATATTCTAAACCTGATGGTAAAAGAAGTTTAAGCTTTTCTATGTCATCAGTAGACGTTTCTCGTACAATTGAAATTACTTTAGCAATTGTACCGTTTACAAGACCCAAACTAGCATCGATGTTACGTCGAATCATAACTTTTGCTCCAATTTTAATTGTAATTTGTTTTGAAAGCCCAGCTGTTCGAGAGTTATCATCATCGTTATTTGACAATACTTTTAATACTTTCTTTTTTACATATGATATACATTCAATCGTATCTTGAGCAATTAATAATATTTCTTTGGAAACAATGCGACTTAACATTGCATCATTAAGGACATTACACATATTACAAGTTGGCAATAAACAAACAGTGTCCGATGGTAAACTGTTAATAAAATCACATAATTCATTTAATCTAGATTCGAATCAGCTTTGAAATATATTTTTCTACTCTCTAGAATTTTACAATCAGATTTTGTCACTAAACCTATACGAATTCGCGACAATAACTCACGGTAAGAATAATCTCCTTGCTGGCGCATATTGATTGTCAATTCATCATACTCAAATAATGTAATCCATAAATTAACAGCATTTAAAGAACCAAGATATTTAGCAATTTTTTTATCTGATAAATGTATAAAGATAGGATCTTCGTGTACAGGAGGTAATTGAAGCAAGTCTCCGAATAAAAGAATATGCTTTCCACCAAACCAACCGTCGCATCACCAGTGTCAAAAATCTCAGACAATCGAAGATGTATATATATTAAAGTCAAATTAGATATCATTGACACTTCATCAATTACAAAAAGAATAACATCTTTAAGATCTGCTCGTAAAACTTTCAATACATGATCAGATAATTGTTTATACTTAGGAGTTTGACCATGTTCAACGGGTAATTGAAGCAATCTATGAACTGTCAAACCATCTATATTAAATGCTGCTATACCAGTAGGTGCTGCTACAGCAGTATCTTTGTTGAGATTTTGTTTTATCCAGCATTTAATAGTCTTGATTAAGAAACTTTTTCCAGTATCACCTTCTCCGCTAATATAATCGTAATAATGATTTATCAGGCTCTACAACATTGATAACTTTATCAAATACTCGTTTTTGATCCGTATTTAATTTTACTATCATTTTAGATACATCAATTTCTCGAATCGCTCTATCACCAAGATCTTTAAAATCTTGCATTGCTTCACCAGCCTCTATATTCTGAATACCTATCGCATTTTCAGGATCACCCTGAGACTGCTCTTTTTGTAAATCGTCATCTAAGCATTGCTGAACTAACTGTTTTGCAGTTTCAAATGCTTTTTGCAATTCTTCTAATCTTTCATGATATTGCAATGCTTCTATAAGATGCAGTTTTACTTTGTGAAACGATTCGGCATAAGTATCGCATTCATTTTTAAGATCCTCTAATTTTCGCCATGGTTTAAACATAAGCAATAACGCAAAGAAATAATTTTCCGGCTGTGTATTAACATTATATCTATAATGATTAATAAGATATCCGCGCTGCCGCCGTTTAAGATAACAACCATTACCTATTTTATAATATTCAATGAATCTATTTTTCGGTTTGATCTTCGAGATATCGTACCACTGTGCAAATTCATAAAGAGACGTATTTTCTAGTTCGTTTGGTCTATGTGGATAATGATCATCTATCAAAGATTGATAAAATATATCTGTAGATTCAGCATCAAGAGCTTCAATTTCTCTGCGACTTTTTAATTTTCTATATCGTATTTGATTAACATCTAACCATCTGATGGTTGTATTTCGATCAGTTCCATGTAAAGGAATACCTAACAATGTATCAGCAGCTTCGAGAGCTCCACATTCTCTATTATTCGTAAATCGCAAAGCAATATTCCAAAGATGACTCGCTAATGATTTGTTTTTGTTATCCTTACTATCAAGAATAGTCTCAGACAATTTACTTTTTCCCGCTTTATTAATATATTAATATATAATTTAGTAATATATTAATATATAATTTAGTAATATACCAGGTAAGCAGCGATGATTTTTCACCAATAAATTGTATATCCATATTACCTTCCCATGTAGTAAGAAGAACAGGATTATAGTCATTTATATTAACTTCATTATCCGTTCGAGGAAGATCATAAAGTCTACTTTTATGTTTCAATTGTTTTCTACCGGCTATCGAAGTTGCCACATCTCTCATATTCAAAGTTTCAGTAACGGGACGAGGAAATCCAAAACGACATCGACGAATAACTTTACGTCCTACTTTTTTAGAGCGAAGACAATAATCGTTATGTATATGTCGCTGATGAGTATCAACACGACTGTATAATAATGGCGAAATATTTTTATCCGGCATTTTGCAGCTTATATGTTGTAAAATAAATTTGGAGACTTCTTCCATAGTAGATTCACCGAAAATCAATGCATTTTTAATCCAAATTAATAAGTGAAAATGTTGTATACCTCTACCTCTACCTTGATATTCTCGTCGCCAGAAATAGTGCTTTACTTCTCCAATTGGATGATCTTCGGACTTGATAAAGTCAAGCATTGCCCGAAACTTATTATCGAGAAACCTGGATGTTGATACAGGATCTCTAGCAATGAGTATGCTAACGCTTAAAGAAGCGTCATGCCATCCATTTACTTCACGAATATATTCACCTAAATCTTCCCATAACCACTCATTTGGACTTAGTGTTAAAAACCATGTCGCAGGCCCATAATGCTGTGTCATACAATTTAAATCACTCCTCGGTCTACGCCAATATTGCTCCGTATTTTGAAGTGTGGCAAATATTGTACTCAAATTAGATTCCAACAATTCTTTCGACATTGCGTCTAAGTATTCTGCAGCTGTATAACGAAGTCGCAGATTAGTTACATTCATTTTATGAAAAATTCCACGACTTAATTGACGCATATTTGCATCGTTCAATAAATAAAATAAGTATTGTTGATTTAATCTATACTGTGGATGTTTAGATGTCAAACGACATTTAATAAATTCATGATCATGAAGTTTGACCTGTCTAATCTCACGTTGTCCATTAATACCAGAAGAATATAAATCTGGAAAACACATTAAATCTAAATGTTGCTCACGATTATACAAAGGCAAGTCCTGAATTTTTAACATTTGATATAAGGCTGTCGCAGTTTTATTTGCTTTCTTTTCATATAAGGGATAAATAGTATATTGTTCGTAATAGCCATCGTTTTCAACATTAGTAACTTGAGTTAACATTGCTTTCCGTTGGCCTTCTGTATCATTTTTGATCTCTTCTATCGGATCATTTAATAATTTAGTCTTATCATCAGCCACTTCTGCATTATCTTCTGTCTCTTCCATTTGGAATTCAGAATTTTTTAATTTTGGTAAACGTAAATCATTGTGATTATTTGGCAATATAATATGAGAGTATAAAGTATTGTTGCGCTTTAACCACGTTAAAGCGTCAAATACTTTTTCCCATCAACTACCTCTTCCCAAATAATCTTTGATTTTGTCGGGATACCTCTAACTAATATATATAATTCATGATTAATATTTATTGGATCAGTATTAGAACATAATTTATTCAATGTCTCCTGTAACGGCAGTGGTAAATGAAATGTTCTACCTTTAACTTTTGGTACCATTTGTCTTTGAGGCAACTTTTTATTCATAACAGTTCCCATTTTGAGGACAGTTTGAAACGCTTTAGCTCTCTGTATAAGAATTTTTTCGAATGTATTAAGAGATGATATTACTTCAGGCACCTGATTTGTAAAGAGATTATTTAAGACGCAGTATGCAGGCATTAAGCCCTTACGAAATTTGTTTACACAATAATTACATATATATTGCGCATCAACTTTTTGTTGTTGTACATACGTCATTAAATCTCTCCAAATTTGTGTCTGAAGACTACTGACTTTAGAAACATTTTTTTTATAACACAATCACTCGCACGATACGCAAACATGTCGTGGTGTGTCCATAGAGCGTTTAGTCAACGCTTTAAATGCTTTACGATTTAAAAATAATATCATCGTTACTCAAAATTATATCAGTCCGTTGCTGTCTGTGCATATCTACTTTTTCCTGTGCAGAAGTCACAATTTCATTCAAAGTGTTTGTATCACCATGATTTAATGCATCATCTAGATTTTCCATATTTCGATAAAAAACTGTAAGTTGGTAAATTAAACGCTTCATATATTTTACTTTTGGAAAATGAGGCGATAATAATTGAACTGGAAGAAACATTCCTTTGCAAAGTGTTAAATCAATATAACAGCTACGCATATGACCCAATTTCTCATTTGAAGTTTTCATAGTACATTTATGAATACTTTGCATCAGTTTTGGTACATTCTTTAAAGTACATGTATTTACGGTTTGGAGAAACTTCTGATAACGATCAATTAAAAGCGGATCGTTAATTTTACAGCTTGCAGTATTACACATCAGTTTTGGTTCATTCTTTAAAGAACATGTATTTACGGTTTTAAGAAACTTCTGAGAACGGTCAATTAAAAGCGGGTCGTTAATTTTACAGTTTGAAGTATTACACGACCAAGATTTTTTAGCTCGTTCTGTTATTAATGGTAATATGTTTACTACTTTTCCTTCTACATTCACTACCAAAGGTTCTAATGGATTTACATCATGATGATATGTAGACTCGATGAAATAATTTTCAGATGAAGCTGTATGTCTAGATTCGCCACATAGCGCAGTTAATTTGTCTTCAATTGTAGAACAATCTGCGATAAGAGTTAAATACACTTCTAATTTCTTTTTAATCGAACTTAACATTTTGTATATATTGCGAATATAATTTTTTCTAATACACATGCATCAACGTACAATTTTTTCGGCTTTTAATCGTTTCTCAATATGACCCTTAATATTGATTTTTTCAATAATATTTGTTATAAATATTTCTGACGAATTACGAAGTTTTATGATGTTTTTCGACCAGAATTGTTCATACTTTTTAGTAATTTTTTTGACAATATTGCAAGTTTTTATTTTAAATGTAGATTTTATCTTAATTTTGTTCTGTTTTTTGTCTGATAATATCGCTTATTATAAAGCCATTTGTGATTAGGATCCAATCTTTTTTGTCTATCTCGTTCATGCTCAAAGTTTTTCGAATAACGCATACGCTTTTGTGCGCGTTTATTTTCTAAATCTTGTTCATATCGATATCGATCTTTAATGCGTTCATCTTCTAAATTCCGTTGATATCGATTACGCTTTTTAGTGCGTTTATTTTCTAAATTTTGTTCATATCGATCACACTGTTTAGCGCGATTATCTTTTAAATTTCGCCTACATCGATCGCGTTGTTTAGCGCGATTGTCTTTTAAATTTTGTTTATAACGATCGCGTCGTTTAGCGCATCTATCTTCAAAGCTCTGTTTATACAGATCGTGCTGTTCAATGCAATTATTTTCGGAATCTTGCTCATATGAATCATGTTTTTTAGCCTGATTATTTTCTAAATCTTGTGTATAGCGTGCACGTTTATTTACGCAGTGATTTTCCAAATCATGCTGCTTAGTTTCTTCATAAATATCATTGTTTGTTTTCATGAAATTCTTTGACGCATTTTCCATTAATTGTAATTGATTATTACTTAATTCTTTTTTAGATTGGTCAATATGACGTTGCTTTTCTAAACGATTCAAACTTTGTTGTTCCGTCTCACATCGACGTATAGTACGTATACGGTCTGCTTCAGTCTCTCTTGCTTTTATTACTACTAATGGAAGCACCTTTTGAGAAGCATATTGTGGATCTTGTGGAAAATGCTCAATAACATTAGATTCAAAAATCTTAATTAAATGCAAACGCATTAAACTATGATCATATTTTATTTTTTCGGGTTTAATATTGAATAACAATGAAATTGCAAAGGCTATTGCAAAAACCCCGCAATCGCTACCGTTTGGTTGGTATTGTACAGTAGGAAATTTGACAGGATTTTTTTCAAAGTTATATGTTGGAAATAATCTTTTCAAGAATTGTTCATGATGTTTAGGCAATTTTTTATTGTTTAATGAATCATAAATAAATATATTTTTTGTATCGTAATAACTACACACCCAATGTCCATCTGATGAACCTGACGAACTATGTAATATTTGTATATGTTTTTTATCAATTGGCATAGGCTGAATAGTATCAGGAAGTTGTAATCGCCATGTTTCGACAGGTCTATAATTTGAACAATTTTGCAATAAATAGTCAAAATATTCCATATGTATATCGGTTAACCATTCACCTCGAATGATTATATCTTTATCCCTAGGTGATAAAATTCTATGTTTTTTTATCTTTACAGACATTTTTTATATATATTCGATGAAAATATATTACAAAAAATACAATTTTTTTTGTAAATATGTAATAATAATTAATTGGCGCACAGCAGCCACTGTATGGGCGCACAGCAGCCACTTTTTGTAGGCGCACAGCAGCCTTGTATGGGCGCACAGCAGCCACTTTTTGTAGGCGCACAGCAGCCTTGTATGGGCGCACAGCAGCCACTTTTTGTAAGCGCACAGCAGCTTTGTATGGGCGCACAGCAGCCACCTTTTGTAGGCGCAAAACAGCCTTGTATCGGCGCACAACAGCTGTTTATTGCAGGCACAACAGTTCTATATTGGCGCACAACAGCCTTATATCTTCTTTTTTTGGTCTTATTTTTTCTTAAATTTTTCTTCTTTTCTTGATCTTTTCTTGATTTTCTTTTCTTCTTTTCTTGAATCTTCTTAAACGTTGCTTAAATAAAAATTTAATTATTATAAAGTAAAGCCTACGGCACACGGTACGATTTTTCATACTGGATCTGATAAGATTTAGTAACATACTAAAAATGCACCAATCAGAATGCAGCATTTCTAATATCTTACTAAATCTTATCAAATCCAGTACAAAAAATCGTACTGTGTGCCGTAGGCTTAAAACACTTCACAAAAATAATAATAGCTGTATAATAAAAACATAACTTCTTTATACATACAAATACATAGATAACAAATTTATTATGTTTTATTTCTAAACTTAATTTTATATAACAACCCAGCAAACATTATATAAATGTTATATACATGTAAGTAAATATAACATTATATAAATGTTATATACATGTAAGTAAATATAACATTATATAAATGTTATATACATGTAAATAAAAAGCATGTTACATATAACGTATATGTTAGTTGTAATTTCCCATTCATAGATGTAACATTTTCAATATAACATATATTATATTGTAATTATATTGTCATTATATCCCAGATAGCACACTGACTTATTGATGCATCAATGTGCTATTTGATATACCTATAATAACAATATAACTACACTATATGTTATATTGAAAATGTTACATCTATGAGTGGAAAATTACAACTAACATATTTAGGTAAAACCACAAATACATAGTAAAATAAAATTCAAATATATGACTTGCATTTCTGTTATTTATAATAAATGTTCAAACTTTTATCTTGGACTCGACGATACAACTGAATCCTGTGTCAAATGTTTCACTACTCCTTTTAGTATCTCTAATGAAATATTTTCAAGTGCTGCAGTGATTCGAGCAATCATATATGTATTATCACAAGTTGTTAAAGATTCAGACTCTACAATGTTCTTAACATTTCCTTATAAAAAGTAATCTAAAGAAATAAAATTGAGTGACTAAGGTGACTATGCTACAAGCTCTTTATCTCCAAGCTAATCCGAGCTAATAAATTATATTTATAGAGTTATAAATTACATTTATATTTATTATATAATACATATAATTGTGAATATATTTATTTATAGAATTATAAAGTACATTTGTATATTATATAATACATATGATTGCGAATATATTTATTATTTATAGAGTCATAAAGTACATTTGTATTTATTATATAATACATATGATTGCGAATCATTGCAACACTTGAAAATATTTCATTAGAAGTACTAAAAAGAGCAATGGATCATTTGATACAAAGAATTCATCTGTATCATCGAGTCCAAGACCTACTCAATTCCTCCATTTATAAAATAAATATTTTTCCATTATATAATGTCCTCCTTTATACTAAATGTGTCGACAAATTATTTATTCATATTTCTTCAAATTTTGCTAACAATGTCACTTTATACGTTTCACCCTGTATATATTTATATTATATTATTTGTATTATTTATTTATTTTTATTATTTTTATTAACTAGCTTATAAGAAGTATTACATACATACAAAACTACGCACAAAGATAATATATTATAATATATATAAAATTTCGGTTTGTTACTTTACTGGGAAATTTAGTACAGAATCTGTTAATTTTAATTATATTTAATAATGGAATTATATCATAAAAATTAAATACACTAAATTGGAATAAATAATATGATAAAATTTATTGCTAATTGTTCTCTTTCTTTTTTAGTGACTCTATTTTCATGACCACCACTCTGTGTGTGTGTGCGTGTGTGCGTGCGTGCGTGCGTGCGTGCGTGCGTGCGTGCGTGTGTGTGTGTGTGTGTGTGTGTGTGTGTGTGTGTGTGTGTGTGTGTGTGTGTGTGTGTGTGTGTGTGTGTGTGTGATTACCTGAACAATTTCTGATTTTTCTCTTATTATAATTTATCTTATTCTTTATTATCCTTGCATATATAGTTTTTGTATGTTGCTAATTTTTCATTAATACTTCTAAATGTACTGATAAAAATCTCTCTCTCTCTCTCTTTCTCTTTGTAAGAATTTTTATTCTTAAAATTCAACTATTTACTATTCCTTGAGAAAATATATGTAGAAGTAAAAAATATATCTGTAAATTTTTTTCTACAATTTTCTTGTTCTTTGTCTTTTCTTCTTTTCTTCTACACACTACACACGTCTTTCTTTTTATACCCCACACTTCTTTTTGGTTAAGTATATCGAAGTGATAATAAAATATTTCTCCTGCCAATATTGACATACAGAGCTCAAGCGGCATCTCTATGGATTACGGTTATCGACCACCGACTTAACTTCAGCGGTACCAAAGATGCCAGATTTGCGACGCGAGCAACAAACTCACACAAACAAAACCGTGTATATAGGCTCATGCAGACAGAACGCGTCAAGCAGCAAGCAGGAACCAATAGCGAGGCTAGATTTTTATGCCATTGTTGATGCGTCACCAAATAGTACCTCGCTCATTGGTTTGCTGCTCGCTGCTTGACGCGTTCTGTCTGCATGAGCCTTTAGGCCGATATTACATTTGTCGTACAACAAACTTTTTAAGTGCATTGATTGGCTGAAATATAGAAAATTTCTCAAGTCTCTATTTTGTAGCCAATCAATGCACTTAAAAAGTTTGTCGTACGACAAATGTAATATCAGCCTTAAGGCCATTGCACGTACAAAAATTTTAGTCGTAATCGTAAGGCCGTAAGCAAATCGTCTTATATAGAGAAGAATTATCATAACGTAATAAGAATGCTTGACTGTGATTGGACGATTTGCTTACGGCCTTGCGATTACGACTAAAATTTGTGTACGTGCAATGGCCTTTAAAGCCTAGTCTACAATAGAGTCGTAAGGTCGTAAACGTAAGAAATTGACCAATTACAGTCGATTATTCTCCTCGAATTCAACTATGATTGGTCAATTTCTTACGTTTACGACCTTACGACTCTATTGTAGACTAGGCTTAAGAGTCATCTACAATGGAGTTGTAAAGCCGTAAGTCGTAAGAAATTGACAAATCACAATTAATTATTTTTGAAATAATCGACTGTGGTAGGTCAATTTCTTATGACTTACGGCTTTACGACTCCATTGTAGATGGCCCTTTATATGTGAACTTTGATTGGCAGCTAGCTTCACATATACACGGTTTTGTTTGTGTGCGTTGTTGTTTGCGTCGGAAATCTGGCATCTTTAGTGGTACTATTGCTTAGAACGAACGAACGTGCAACAAATAATAGATGTCAAAAAAAATGCAAAAAGTAGAAGAGAAAAAGAAAGAAGAAAAACGAAAATCACAAAATGTAAGTACATATTTATTATATTCCATACTCCCAACAAACACAAACTATAACAGTAACATCAATATTACAATTTCCCACTCAATAATGCCACAAATATACCATGCCTTATACGATTGTTGAGTAGGAAATTGTAACATTGATGTTATACTGTTATTATTGTATTCTTGAGTTATAATTGAGAGAGAGAGAGAGAGAGAGAGAGAGAGAGAGAGAGAGAGAGAGAGAGAGAGAGAGAGAGAGAGAGAGAGAGCAATTAATTAAGTTTTTAGGATGCATTCTCTGAAGATGTCGACGAGATGGCAATACTCCGAGCGGAAGTGTATAATTTACACAAACAATTGGCAGAAGTGATATCAGCATCTAAGAAGACTACCTCTACATCCAAAGAAACTGTCTCCACATCCAAGGAGACTGCCTCCACATCCCAGGGAACTGCCTCCACATCCCAGGGAACTGCCTCCACATCTGCAGAGAAGACTGCTACTAATAAAGAAAATAGATCGCCAAACAAAATGAAGGAATCGGAAGAAGATTTGCAATGTAAGTACATAAATAATATGAGCGGCGTTCATAAAGTTTGTGCCTTTGCTTATAAGAAAAAGAATGAAGTGGTAATAACTTAAAACTGTACACATTTATTAGTATTTTTTTTTTTATACATATAAACATTCTGCAGGGTTACATTTTTTCCAGCAATGCAAGATTTGTCAGGTACAATCATTGTAGAAATTGATACAGTCTTTTAAACAAAAACTAATAAAATTTTAACATTTTAAAAGACAATATGTCAATTTTTATAATAATTGTATCTGACATATCTTGCATCGTTGGCAAAAATGTGTAACTCTGCAAGATTTACATTATAAGTCAAGGTATACAAACTTTATGAACGCTCCTTATATGAATTATTAATTTTCAAAATAATAAGTCTATTTTGTTCAAGAATATTAATATTAGATTTTTTATTTTTTTCCAGATCAAAAACGAGCCCGGTGGACACGGGCAGGAAGAACACGTGGCCGTGGAGCGCGTGGCCGTGGAGCGCGTGGTCGTGGAGCGCGTGGCCGTGGACACGGCAACATTTTTATTAATTATTATTAACTTTTAATATATTAATTCTTATGTGATTGTTTCTTTTTTTTTATATATATACTAAGGTTGCTCAGAAAATAATGCTCCACATTTTATTCTTACAAATATTCAATGAACAGGTTTATTTACACACCTATTATATGGATAGGTATATGGAATGGCACACATTTTATATGGATGTTTCCTCTTTACATACCATCAACTTCTATAATCTTATGTCAGCACAAGGCTATAAAAGTTGATTGATAAAACCTGTTAAACTTTCTGAAAATATATGGAGCATTACTTTTTGAGCAACCTTATGCTTATTAAGTGTTTTGATATCTGAGTAGGAACGATTACAATTTTTAAATTGACAAATGTATTCGATAGAGTTAAAATTTTCGTGATCCTCAAATTGCATATGTGGTTTTAAATATTTTTTAGAAAAGACATTAGAACAAAATTGACACTTTATCATTATTAAGGATGTATATACTGACATTTAAAAATATAAATGATATTAAACATATATAAGTAACTTATATAAATTTTTAAAATAAAGCAATATATTATTAAGATTTTTTAAACTTACTCACTGAATACAGCTAGTTCTTGTAAATCGTGCCAAGTAGTATCCACAGAAACAAAATTTCGACTATATTTTGCGTTATTAATATCATATACATGATATTGTAAAAAATACCACACTATTTCAGAATCAACTGGATATTTTGCATCCAGCGCAAAGAATACTTGGAAGCACAAGTTTACTGCATTTATTAAACTCGTTGCTTCGTATTTAATGTTGTTTACTACAACATAAAAAGCCGTCAAATTTATAATCGAACCAATCGCAACTACCATTGGCTGCAGTGTTAACCCAAAAGCTTCAAGCTTCTCTTTTCGTTTTTCTAATTTAGGTTCCAATTCTGCTATACTCTAAAGAAAATAAGATAATATTAAGATTATTTTTTATAAATAATAAAATTTCATAAAAAATATATTAAAATTTGCTTACAGGAATGCGACAAATAAAACTTTCAGCAATTTCTATTTTAGAAAGCTTCCACTTTTTTTTGTTACCTGTTTTCACATTATTCGGTGGAAATAAATAAGGTAATATAAGAAGACTTAATGTTTCGAGGGGTATATCTGAAATTAAAATGTATTAATTTTAATAATAATGTTCAGAAATATTATTATGTATAAAAGAAGTATATTTAAAATAAATTTGAAATAAATTAAAAAATATAAATAACAATTATAAAAAGACTAGTAAAATAAATATAAAATGTTATTGCAAATTCAAATACTTAGCTGCAGAATAATTATTGTGTATAACAGAAAAATATATAATATATAAATAAAATAAATATATATGTATATACCATTACGTAGTTCACACAATGATGAGCAAACTTCTTTCTTTACAGCGAGATCTAATATATATGGAGCAATTCGGGACCACTTATTTGAAAAAATATGCGCATCTATGGCTGTTTCTAACTCAAAATCTATTTTTAATTGCAATAATTGACAATAAAAATATTGTTAAATTAGATAATAGCTTAAAAAATATAATTTTAATAAATTATAAAACATTTTTATGAATAATTACCAATATAGCACCAATAGAAGTTTTTAAAATGGGATATTCTTCATAATAGGCATTAATCGAATCCCTCTATTCCTTGTTTTAATGTTTCTTTCCAAAGATTTTCGAGATTTGGATCATCCGGTTGAATTGCACGCAATTTGAGTAATGCTTCTTGACAATCAGTATTTTCAATGTTTTCGTCCTCATTTCTCTTGTTTAATATATTTTTTAAGATTATTGTACTTATCCCAAAGTTTACCGTTAGCAAGACGTCTAAAATTTGTATTTGATGGTACATAGTACGTCGATATATTTTCATATCTAAAAATGCTAACTATTGCTGCAGACCACTCTTGAAACTGTTCAGAAGTTATTCTATAATATTAAAATAAAATGTAATAAAGAAATAAGAGAAAACACTATATAAAAATTTTCTAAATACAAAAATTTACAACATACTTTTTAGAATTGCAAAGAAGTCTATCAACAATCAAATGACAGAGTTTATTGCGGTCTGACGAAGTCAATCGTGTTTGTTCCAATATTTTTTTACCACAGCTTGATTCAGAGAGTAATTCTTTTAAAGCAAGACTCTAGAAGAGAAACATAAAATAGATATTATTAAAATTAACTTTTTCATATTTACGTTTAATATGTTTGCATTACATAATTGAAAAATTAGAGTTGACTATAGATTTTATAGATATAAACCAATCAATGTATACACACATTTTAATTCATTTTATTAAGATTTTCAATATGTCTTGTGTTAAAAAAAGAATGCTATATAATTTGTATCTTACAATTCAGTTTTTAAATTTCATACATATAAGTAATAAAAAAATTATCATTTTTATATTAATAGTCATCAAAAGCATATAAACATGAAAAGAAAGAATGTTGCAAAATTCATATAAAAATGTATACCTTTCCATGATCTTGAATTGAGTTCATCGAAGAACTCACTATACTGCATGCATCCTCAGATTCACTTTTGCACAATTTATTTGATGAGCTTTCCTAAATCACACACAAATAATCATAAATAAATATTTTAATAAATAAAGAAATAAAAACCAAAATTTATAATATATAATAAATAATATATGTTAAAGATTGCTTAATTCAATTTAATTTAAAATGTAAAAAAATTAATATAGTATTTCAAAAGATTTCGAAACAAATATATAAGAAACATTAATCATAAAAATTATACCAAAAAATTTTATTTAATTTTATAATGTATAAAAAATCGATATATTAATTTGTAAACAATTTTAATTGATTCAATATAAGAAATGCAAATATAAAAAGTCTAACAAATATGAAATATGATATAAAAATTATCTTACCAAAACTAAATTTTCATTTTCACGCAGTAATTGTTTTCGATTTTGAAGAAAACAAAAACGTTTTCCGATTACAGGTATTAATTCTTTTATCATAGATTCAGGCATATATAGGAATGCTTCCTCATCAATTTGCTCATCTAAATAATGAAAAATGCGACATAATTATCATGTCTTATATTATTAAAATAAAATAATTACCTTTAAATTCCTCAATATATTCATGAAGACCCCACGCTTCTAACTTCTCTTCAATAAAGTTGTTTGACATCGTACTTGTAGAGATATTTAATCTATAAAAATATGTAACGTAAATTATTCAACGCTATATTTTTTTAGACAACATGCATGTCCAAAAAGGCTAATCTACAATGTGCTGTTTGTTTTCTGTTGCTTGGTTTTTATCTCTTGCTTTCTGGCTTTGTTATACCGTTTTTCTTGTCCTTTCTAAAGTTCGTTAATGACGAACTCTAGAAGGGACAAGAAACATGTGACGAATAACACGATTGTTGAAAAACAGCACGAAAAAGCCATAAAGGAAGAGGTAAAAAATAAGCAACAGAAAGCAAAGAGCACATAGATTAGCTTAAAGACATTCAGAGGACATTTCGAAGACGTATCCAGATAGCAACACAAATGCACTCTGAACTCATATTGTACTCATATTTCTTACAAACATGATGACAAAAATAGACACAGATGCAGGCTCATATGCTACTCAAAACGCAGACATGTTGTGATATCTTTAAAATTTTGCAAAAGGATGACATCATGAGTACATAAATGATGTTCAAATTAATATTGCATATTATATGTTATATAAAGTTTAGAAAATTACAACATTGTATGTTTGTATTT
Organism: Prenolepis imparis; assembly: GCF_030444845.1. NCBI lineage: Eukaryota > Metazoa > Arthropoda > Insecta > Hymenoptera > Formicidae > Prenolepis > Prenolepis imparis. Next base: position 5,654,272 of record NW_028141160.1, read on the forward strand.
ATTGCAGTGCTATGAGTTCACGAAAATAATATAATATTTTTGACACATATTAGCTATTCAAATTAGGATTATTTATAAAATTCAACAAATATCATTGATAAAAAATTTTATTTATTACATATATATTTGGTTATTACAAAATAGTTATCACATATATATGTATATTTTATATACATATTATTTTTATTGTTACAAACGTAAAAATTTTAATTCTTACAAATTATCGCATATTCTTTTTTCAAAGAAATAATAATTTTAACAAATTGCACATTTTTTTATAAAATATAAAATAAATCATATTCATATACAATAAAATATATATTATATAGGATTTAACTTATTGCTCCACATCTTTTGAAATCTATTACGGTTCTTGGATGAATTTACTCACGAGGTGAAAATTACAAAAGTGAGAGATTCACTAGATTATCTACGATTTCATTTGTCGAAATCTAATGAATCTCCTCACTTTTGTAATTTTCACCTTGTGAACAAACTCACCCAAGAACCGTAATAGAGGCTCTTATCGCCTAAAAATATCTTTGGGATATATCTTATTCCTAATGTCTTGTGAATACGCATATGCTATGTGGGGCACATTCTTTTTTATAGAAAAATAATATATTATTTATATATATATAATATATATATATTATACACACACAGAATGTGCACAAAAAATGTTGCGGAAAAAAAGAAATTGCATTTCTATAAAAAAAAAAAGCTGTTCTGAGATAGTCCGCACCGTTAAGGCTCCTGGCTTCTCACCGACCATGTTGGAATTATGACGTCAGAGGCGAGAAAACACGCTAAAAATTCTTAGATGCCATTTCAAAATAAAAAGATATTCCGGTTTCAATGAAACTGCACTTCAGATGGCTTTAGCACACTCTTTATACCTCGAAAACTATCTTTTTCTCTCTTTATAATCAAACAGCTGTAAAATGACTGTAAAATATGAAGCCCAATGCGTCTAGTCTTTGCATGCGCAGTCATTCCACATGACAAAGTCTGATATATCACGATTATTTTACAGTTGTTGATTGACTGTCAAGGGAAAGAATAATTTTCGAGGTATTTTAAAAGTGTGCTAAAACCATCTGAAATATAGTGTTTCATCGAAATATCCTTTCATTTAAAAATGGCATCTAAGAATTTTCAGCGTGTGCTTTCTCTCCTCTGACGTCACAATCTAACATGGTCGCGAGGACCCAGAAATCTTAATAAAAACTTAGATAGAAATTAAAATTTAAAAGGGATAACATTTTTAATAAATGTGCATATCTTGAATACTCTCATTACATCAATCACTTTCATGGGACGCATTAGGATCTTCCGTTTCAGGAATATCATCAGTATTGAACTGAACGTTGAAAATAGTATCCTCAGAAGACATTTCTTCCTCATTTTCTTCTGAAAGTGCCGCTGTACTTTTATTTTTCAAATACTGTCGTTGCTTTGCCGCACGAAAAACTTCCATTATTTCTAATTTAAATTCCGCTCTAGTTTCGGGCCCTTTAAAATTTGGACACGTTTTAGCTGCATCTATAAAATACAAATATTTATACATTATTGATATTTCAAGAATTAAAGTATTTACATTTTAATATATATAGCGCATATCACACATATAGTTTTCAAAAAACAAATACGTACAAAAATACACTTTTGCCATCTGTGTATTATAAAATGACAACGATTCTTTTGTTCGACCCCAGTAAGTAAATTTACATATTAGCTCATCTGTCATTGTTTCTTTTTGGAAATGACTGAGAGCTTCTCTTAACTTTATGCCACCAACAAATTTAAGATATGTTAGCTGTAACAAATTTTCATAAAATTTTTAAATTATAATTATATACGGGTGGCTTATTTTAATTTATCGATTCAGATATCTTTTCTTCTATGCTTTTTATAAAAAAATGTTCTGACAAAAAAGTAGTAGAGTTCAAGAGGAACATTATATCACGATCTTGAATTATTTTTGAGTGGCGTTTCTCAAAGTCACACAAAATTTACTCGATTTTTTAAAAATGAAACTACTCAAAATGTTTTATGTAAATAAATTTCTTGTAATATTCTGCATAAAAAGTTATAAGTTATAAGGATAAAATAGCCATATAAATAAATAAATTATTATCTAATTATTATCTAGTAAAACCATATCGTCAGCATACGCAAGCGACCAAATCCTATCATTACCTAAAGCTACCCCTCCTATTCCCTACAAGATATCCCTTTTGATTTTTTTTATTTTGTAATTTTTTATATACCAAAATGTCAGATTGAGAGGTAAAATATCTTGTAAACTACGTTCAATTTTTGGTTATTTTATCTTTATAATTTTTTATGCAGAATACAAGGAATCAATTTATATAAAATTATTATATATATTAGGGTAATTTTATTTTAAAAAAGTTAACTTTAAAATGACCTTGAAAGACGCCATACGAGGCCAATTGAGGATCAATAGATAGTTCTCCTTGCAATCTTACAACTTTTGTTAAAAAGTTTCTTGTAAAAAGTATAGGAAAAAGATATTTGAGTGGATAAATTAAAATAAGTCACCTCCCTCGTATATATTTTTTGCAAAGAATATTAATATCATATAGACCAAGCATATATCTTTGTACAGCACCATGTAAAGCTATATGTTGACAGTTTACTGTGAAAGCTATATTTTTGAAAGCTTTTTAAATATTGTTTTAGTTGTATCTTATATATTTCATCAATATATCAATTCTAAGATAGCATTTAATTATATAGTATTGGCTGCGTTCAGCAGAGAAAGTTGCTTTACAATTATTGTATAGCAACTTTCTCTGCTGAACGCAACCAATTATCTAATAGGACAATTGATTGCTAATAGAGTGACATCTTTCTGCTCTAAGATAAATGACTAGTCTTAAAGAACAACTATCTTTCTTAATTTTATAAACTATTAATTTCAGCTTTATTTATTTGAATGCTTGATCCATTATGATATTTATTATAATATATGTCGTTGGATTAAAAGGATATTATAAATACCAATTCTTGCAGACGATCTGTATCAGTTTCTAGTTCCTTAAATTCTTCTACCGTTTTCAATGGAAAGCCATCTGGTCTTTTATATAAATTGTTTTGCATCGATGATATATGCTGCCCTTTTAAAGTTTTTATGTCAGATAACATTTTAGAATTTTGTTCCATCAGTTGCCTGTAACGTAGAAAATATATAATTGTACGTACATGTAATAAAATAAAAATAATACATAATACATGATTACTATAAACTTTTCACAGACATAAGATTTTTTATTGGTATAATACCATAAATAAATTTCAATAACATTTTATTTAAAAGCATGTTTGACATAAGAATTTTGAATAAACTTATATAGTCAACATTTTCAAATTATAATAAATTGAAAGAAATATAAGAAACTAATATTATTAGCATACCTCAAAAGTTTAAGAATTTCGCGTAGGTTCGCGACATCTTTCTCCAATCCATTGATACTTTCAGATGGCTCAACCGTTTTATTATTTTGACTTGATAATTTAGAATTGTTAGTATTACAAGACATACTCGAATCTCCTCCACTATATTTTTTTGATAATGAATGACTTGTATCATGTTCGATTGATCGTTTTAAGTTCTTATCATTAAATGACATATTTGAACCTGGTCTATTACAATTTTTTGATGATGAATCAGTTTTATCATATTCGACTGATTGCTTTAAATTCTGATCATTACATGACATATTTGAATCTGATCCACTATAATTTTTTGATGATGAATCAGTTTTATCATATTCGATTGATCGCTGTGAATTCTGATCGTTAAATGATGTATTTGAATCTACTTCAGTTAGATTTCTTGTCAATGCATGAGTGGCATCATATTTAATCGATTGTTTTGAATAATGATTATTGTGTAACAGATTAGTATCATCCATGCTAATACTACGAGGTAAAACGTTACTTGCGTGGGGTGTTTTTGATGTAATACGTTTTGATGTATACACTTTGTTTGATGAAGTGATATCTCTTAAGATATTTGGTTGTGATGCACATGACTGAAGATCGTTCAACTCATCATGCATATTTATAGATTTGCGTTTTAAAATCCTTTTTTTCGTTTTCAATTTTTCATCAGATGAAGTTGTAAGCAATTTCTTGGGTTTTATTATATGTCTTCCTTTTGAAGTCACTTTCAATTCTTTTATTTTACTGTTATGCTTCTTTATACGACTGTTTTCATTACCTTTAACGTTGGACATTATACTAAACAGGAAAAAGAGAAATACAATTATTTTTCATATTACACTTTATCGAACATTAATATTTTTGTAAATAAAATTTTATAAAAATGTTAATGTTAGATAAATAATAATGAACAATATTAATCTAGTAATTTTTATATTTAATTATAGATAATTATGAATACATTATATACATTATATATACATTTGTTCAAATCTCAACAAAACAGTATTATATCTACTCGTATATCTTTGATATGTCTGAAAACATTGTAGTTACTACCCATGTATTTTGAATAATATTTTCTTCTTCACCAATAATTCTAGACCATTTTGGAATTCTAAAACATTTAGTATAAACATCCGATAAAGCAATAATAAATCGTTCAGATAAATTATAACATTCAAACACTCCCATTAATTTTGATTCAATTACATAATTATAGAAATTGTTAATTTCCTTAAATTTTTTCACAATAAAATAATAATTTGTTGAGATTTGAACAATATTTTCTATAATACATATAATACCATTTTTTAAAATACAACAGTTGTCACGTTTATTACAATCATATGTAATATAACCAACTTTTAATAATTTGAATTGAGTACATGTGCAAGGAATACTACGTAAAAGAGGACTATTTTTATGAGTACAGGATGCATGTATTATATCATGAGAATTATTCGATTTTAAGGACACATCACATAAGTTTAACTCGTGCAATCTTCGTATAAATTGTTGCAATGGAAGATGAGGTTTACGTACAAAATTACGAAATTCTGGCATATAATTTTCAAAATCAAATGCGGAAAATGAATCTAATTTTCCTAAAAGTTTAACATCGTTAGCAAGATGAAGTAAACCGTGCAAATTATATGACAAAAATTCAATTCCGTATAAATTTTCGCTAAGAATTACAAATTTTCGCAATGCTTGTTCTGCAAATAAGATATCTTCGTCAGATGAAATATCAGACATAAGAATGCGAATAGCACAGGATAACAATAAAAAATGTATATAAACATTTTGTGTCACCATGTCAGGTAATACAGAAGGTCCTGTGTATATTAAAAATGTACGAAATTCAGTAACTTTAAAAGTTTTATATTCTACAATTCTACAATATCTCTACATCGACGAGAAAATTCACGTGGACGCTGCAAGAAAGCAATCTTGCTGAAAGTATGTTTATTTGTCTACCAGATAATTTTGATACAGCATACTTCCCTTCAAGCCATGCGATAATCAATTTTTTAGTCACCCCAAGCAAAACCAAATGCATATATTCGAAAGGAACATTTGAGACTAATTCCATTGGAAGTACAGATAATGGACTTTCACCATTATGATGTTCTGTATCTATACACATTTTATATTCAAAATCAGTTCGTAATGGTGAATCAAATACGTTAAATACCATTCTATTAGATGCTCTAAACCCTTCAACTTTGCATTTAGAACACGGATTTGAAGACATGTGACCTTTATGATTTAAAATAAATGCTCTTGCTGGTGCATCTGCAATAAAAGATCTAATACGTAAAGGAATTTTTTTATCATTAATAGATACTCCACCATTTTGTATCACTTGTACAATGTTACTAACAAATCGTTCCATAAATTTATGAGAATCGCATGGTTTTGATTTCCCTAAATAAACTCCAGCTATAATAGGTTTATTATTTATTATATTTGTTATTCTATATTGTATTGGCCAAAATTGAAACGATCCATTCAATGTTGCACCATCTGTGCTTATATCTATAACTATTTCAGTAGGTAATTGATTTATAGGTATGCATACTAATTTCTGTTGAATAGTTTTTTCGAAACCGATATGAACGTATTTACCTGAACCTAATGAAACAATATTGTAATTTGATTTTTGTGGTGTTTACAAAAAAGTTCTAGTTGAACGTGGTAAATACGAAAAACAATGATGTGATCTTAAAACACGTAAAATAGCATCACCTTGCACATGTTTTATATTATGTATGAGAAAAACATTACGTAAAGCTGAAGTAAATAAATGTTGATGATTAGTGATTGAACTGTCATTACAGTTGACAGCTAATTCTAGATCTGAGTCAACATTCAATTTTGATTCTTCCTCTATATTTGGATGTGTTACTTTAATACAATTAAAATTATTGTCTTCATCTGCAAAATTATTGTTTTTATTTGCAAAATTATTGTCTTTATTTACAAAATTATTGTTTTCATTTACAAAATTATTATCTTCATCTGCAAAATTGTCTTCAGATTCAAAATCGCATTGTTTATTAAATGTTTTGTATTTCTCTTTTAATCTTAAAAATAATATTTGTTTTTTCTTTTGCGATATACTTTTATGCATGAAATTTTTACTATATTTTAATTTATTACTTTTATTTTAATATGCCATATTATACTTATAAACACACTTATTGTATTCAGACTCTTCAATATTAATCTACGCAATAGAAGTTATTCATTTCTACAATTGTTTTTTTAATAACTATGAAATCTTACTATATGACCATCTTATTAACAGTACAAGTCATTCAATTCATAAATATAACTATCGACATTTAGATTCAATATGATCTCAGAGGTCTAGTTAGCACAAATCATTTTATAGCTGTAGTAAAAGCATTCTATGTTGCAGCAATCACGTATCATAGACATATCTGTATAAGCTAAGTTAGTTAATTTGATTTGTATTTCGCGCCGTACACGATACGAGTTGTTCGCGTCCGCATGACGCTCGTTGGACATTAACCGGATGGCGCTAGCGGAGACTTCCGTGCGCGTTCACGAGGCGAGACGGCCATTAACACAGAGACTCTCTCAAGACGCGGTCAACAACACGCGCGTTGTACTAGTAAAGAACGAATAAAGTGTATAAGTGATCAGATCTCCCTGTTGTGAATTTATTAAAGATAACCGAGAGAATCACAGAATTCTCGACCACGCAGCTTTCGAGCCAGAATAACCGCGAGCAAGTGTGGAGGACGGCAAAGTCCAGCGTACAAATACGCTTCAATACATTGGTCCTTCGAGCCGGATGTTCACATCCTCAAAAAAGGGGATCTGAGCACATCATCGAAAACATTCGACAGTTCCTCATCAGGGGATTCCCGGGCACGCTGGTGTTCACATCGAACACGTCGCCGAGGGCATTTGACGACTCACACTCATCAGAGGATCGCCGAGAACGTCAGTGTTCGCATCAAGGAGTTGTCGCCGAGAGCACTCGACGACACCCATCGTCAGAGGATCTCCGAGCGAACGCACCAGGGTCAACACCAGGAAGCCTACGAGGACATACGATGTTCCTCTCTCTCTCTCTTATCATCAGAGGATTACCGACCGAGCCTTTCAGCGCCCGCGCTAGGATATTATCATTAGGGCATTTCCCGCCCATTACATTCAGGTAAGGGTGACTATTCACAGTTGTTGCCAATCAAACCTCGCGTATAATTCAGACGATATTCATACAATATGTCGAACGAACAAAACGCGGTGGCGTTCAAGAGAAGGCGCACGTCCATTAAAGCGTCGTGCACACGAATTAAGACATATGTAGATTCAATACAGTCAGTAACACCCACAGTCATAGCTCAGCTTGAAGAACGTAAATTAAAACTAAACGAATATTGGTCGGAATACAGTGATGTGCAGTCGCAGATTGAAGTAATAGACGAAAACGAGAGTAATGATAGCGCGGTATTTGAGGAGGCATTTTATAACCTGTCAGCCAGAATTCGCGAAATACTACATCCAGCGTCATTAATACGTAACATAGTTTCTTCGCCATCATCTTCGCGCGCGTCCGATCAATCTCAAACTCAGCTTAACGTACGACTGCCTAAATTAAACTTGCCATCGTTTTCTGGCAAGTACGATGAATGGTTTCCGTTTTTCGATTCCTTCAATTCTATAATACATTCAAACGTAGCACTCAGTAATATTCAAAAATTGCAGTATTTAAAGGCTTCTGTGTCAGGTGATGCTAGTAAAGTAATCAGTTCATTAGAAATAGCTGATATCAATTATGAAGTTGCGTGGAATCTTCTCAAGGAACGTTATGAAAACAAACGCATCATTGTTCACACTCATATCAAGGCTATGATGGAATTACCAACGATGGTCAAGGAGAATTCCAGTGAGCTGAGACAAATTACTAATGGAGCGATCAAGCACATACAGGCTCTTCAAGCTTTGAGACGTCCTACCTCACAATGGGACGACTTACTCACATACATTTTGAGCTCAAAATTGGACGCGCTCACTCTACGAGAATGGCAGTCCTCGTTAATCGGCACGGATCCGCCCACATTCAAGCAAGTTTACTGAGTTTATCACGCGTCGTTGTCAAATGCTCGAGACCTCGGGCAAGGCCATTGAAGTCGCCTTAAGGAGTCACAACAAGCATTCGCAGCCCAACTCTAAGCGTCAATCCGCTGTGTTGCAACAGTCAAGGCCAAATGCAACTATTGCAGCGGAGATCATCCTATATATTATTGTAAGGATTTTTTAGCATTGTCGACGTCGCAAAGAATCGCCGAGGTTCGCAAACGTAAGATATGCAACAACTGTCTACGTTCTCCGACCCATCCACCAAACAAATGTACATCGAGTGGTTGCAGAGTCTGCAAGGAAAGGCACAATACATTACTACACGCAGGCGCGGACACCACGGAGGCTAACAGCGTTTCGGGTTCCGGACAAAATGTGAAAACAGAAAAACCACCGACGACAGTAGTTGCCCAGGCTTCAAATCATACTACTGGAAATCACGTCATGCTATCCACGGCTATCATCGATGTAGTAAATGGAGACGGGTCCCTAACTCCATGCCGCGCGCTTTTAGATTGCGGCGCTCAAGCAAATTTTATATCAAGGGAGTGCATGAACATTCTCAGATTAAAACCGCTACAGCGCAAGGTATCGATTAGAGGTATAAGCGATGCAGTCGTGAAATTGTCACAAGTAGTCATAATAATGCTGAAATCGCGCACAAGCGCATATTCCGCCACCATTGAGTGTGTTGTTTCAGATCAAGTCACGGGTAAGATCCCAGCATTCTCCACGAAAAAGGATGCTTATTTAATGCCACGAAACATCAAGTTGGCAGACCCGCAATTCAACGTATCGTCAAGGGTCGACATGCTCATTGGAGCGGAAATATTTTGGGACCTGCTGTGCGTAGGACAAATCAAGGCCACTAATGACCATCCTACATTGCAGAAAACACGTCTGGGATGGATCCTGGCGGGACGCATCGCTAATAATCAAAAAATAGTCCAAGGGCTACATACATTTCACGCCGCTGTCATCTGCGATCCGCTGCATGAACAAATAGCTCGTTTTTGGCAGCTTGAGGACGTTGTCACAACAACTAATCGTACAGCCGAGGAAACTTCATGCGAAGAGCACTTCTTGGAAAATGTATCTCAAACCTCCCAGGGTAGATACGTCGTCAAACTTCCAGTTAAGGAATCAATAATTTCAAAACTTGGAGAATCAAAGCAAATAGCTCTAAAACGCTTACAAGGAATGGAAAAGCGATTTATTCGGAATCCTGACTTAAGAAAGCAATACAATCAATTCATGGCGGAATATTTAAAATTAGGGCACATGAAGAAAGTGGACACATCGCACGAAGAAAGCAAGAGATCATTCTATCTACCCCATCATTCAGTCTTCAAAACCTCAGATTCATCATCAAAGATACGCGTCGTATTCGACGCATCGTGCAAAAGCAGCTCAAGAACGTCTTTAAATCAAGCCCTAAAGGTCGGACCAGTCATTCAAGAGAATTTAGTATCTATCATGATGCGCTTCCGTACATTTGCCTACGTTCTAGTCGCTAACGTAATAAAATTGTACCGGCAAGTTTTGGTACATTCTTCGCAAACCTGCTTACAGAGGATATTATGGCGCAGCGATCCTAAAGGAGAAGTCGAAACTTACGAGCTACTTACGCTCACATATGGCACAGCTTCAGCTTCATATCTCGCAACAAGATGCCTCAAACATCTAGCTGAACAATACTCTTTAAGCTATCCAGTGGGATCACTATATGTTCAAAGCGATTTCTACGTTGATGATTTGCTTACAGGTGCCGACACGGTACAAGAAGCATGCGAAATACGCGACGAATGCATTCGGCTACTGAAACTAGGGTCATTCGAGCTGAGCAAATGGGCGTCAAACTGTCCCGAGCTAGTAGATCAAGTAGACGAGGTAAAAAACGAATCAATTATCATCAAGGATGGATCAAGCTCACGCGTCTTAGGCATGCAATGGAACCGAAACCTGGACACATTTCATTTTGCATACGATCCAGACGTGGTCTGCGGCACTATAAACAAGAGGACTATATTATCAGAAGTTTCAAGACTATTCGACACCTTAGGCCTTCTAGGGCCGGCCGTCGTTATAGCCAAGCTCATCTTACAAGATCTTTGGCAGTCCAATCTCGACTGGGACGAATCCGTACCACAAGACATGCACACTCGTTGGACCAGGTTCAGATCACAGCTGCCCGAGCTGAATCAACTGGCAATCTCCAGAAGAGTCAGATTTAGTGCAGATCCTCAAGACATTCAAATACATGGATTTTGTGACGCCAGTCAACGAGCCTACGGAGCCTGCGTATACATTCGAACCAAGATCGGCCCCTGCGAATACCGTACTGAACTACTCAGCTCAAAATCACGAATAGCTCCTTTGAAGGCGGTCTCATTGCCGCGATTGGAGTTATCGGCGGCATTATTGCTAACTCGACTAATGTTGAAGGTCAGAGCAGCCATAAACACAACGAACATTCCAATATACATGTGGTCAGATTCACCCTCAACTGGATATCTTCACCCTCCCGCAAGTGGGCTACGTTCGTTGCTAATCGAGTGGGTGAAATTCAGAGATCATTCAACCCAGCCGGGCGATTGGCATCACGTGCCTTCTGCCAAAAATCCGGCAGACATGCTGTCTCGGGGAGTCGAGCCGCACGATTTAATCACCGCAAGCATGTGGTGGCATGATTCCGACTTCTTGGAATTAAGTGAAGAGCACTGGCCAAGCAATGACATCAATCAAAACCACGAGGACATGCCGGAACTACGAACGATCCATACCGCCGTTGCCGTGGTCGATCATAGCATCGTCGATGAGCTGTTAAACAAACACTCCAGTTTGGGCAAGGTATGCCGCATTATAGCCTACTGCTTGAGGGTTGGGAAGGCCAAACCCAAGCCAGCCACCGCGTTTGTGTCACACGAAGAAATCACTTCGGCGCTGCACGCTCTATGCAAGACAATACAAGCAAGCTCCTTCCCAGAAGAGTACAAGGCATTGAGCAGCGGTAGATCCATCAGTCCAACTAGCAAGATTCTCTCATTATCTACGTTTCTGGACAATCACGGCCTAATCAGAGTAGGAGGTAGGCTAAATAACTCAGATTTACCTTTCAGTGCCTGTCATCAAATTCTTTTGCCGCGGGATCACGAAATAACTAAGCGAATCATAACGCAGGAGCACGTACGAAGTATGCACGCGGGAACTCAAGCAACTATGGCAGCAGTCAGACAACAGTTTTGGCCTTTATCATTACGATCATCGACGCAAAAGGTCATTCAAAAATGCGTAAGGTGCTTCAGATGCAAACCTTCTTTGTCCGAGGCCATTATGGCACCGTTGCCTCCAGGCCGAGTCAAAATTTCGAGACCATTTACACATTGCGGAGTCGATTACGCCGGTCCGGTAATTATCCGAGAAGGAAAACGACGAAACGCGCGAAATCACAAGGCATATATCGCGATCTTTGTCTGCTTCGCCACCAAGGCAGCTCACATTGAATTAGTCAGTGATTTAACTTCGGACTCATTTATAGCCGCGTTAAAGCGTTTTGTCTCGCGGAAGGGCAAGCCATCACATATGTATTCCGACAACGGGACCACGTTCGTGGATGCCCAAAATCAGATCAAAGAATTTTACGAATTTATTCACGACAAACAAATACAAGAAAACGTAAGGCAATTCTTGCGCGATCAGGATACCTCATGGTTCTTCATTCCCCCCAACGCTCCCCACTTTGGTGGTTTGTGGGAGGCGGCCGTAAAATCCGCAAAACATTACATGAATAGAATAATCGGGAGGGCTCATTTAACCTTCGAAGAACTATCTACAGTTCTGTGCGAAATAGAAGCAATATTAAATTCGCGTCCGATTACTGCATTGAGCGAGGATCCAAATGATTTGAATTATTTAAGCCCGGGACATTTTCTGATTGGCACAACAATGAATAGTCTCCCTTGTCACGACTTAAAAGACGTGAATGAAAATCGGCTATTACGATGGCAGAGAATAGAACAGTTAAGGCAGCATTTTTGATCGCGATGGAGTTGCGAATACCTCCACTCGCTACAGTCACGATCTAAATGGAAAGTTAATAAAGGTACTCAATTAGAAACACACCAACTCGTACTTGTAAAACATCAGGATTTGCCTCCATTGTGTTGGTCGTTAGGCCGAGTCTTAGAAGTGCACACCGGAAACGATGGTGTTGGGCGAACAGCTACAATTAAAACTGCCAAGGATCAATTAGTGAGGCCGTTGTCAAAGCTTGCGATTTTACCCGTGGAAGTTGTTGCAGAACCCTAGTTTAAGTTAATATAGTGAGTACCTATCAGTTCGCGTTTAGTCATATAAGTTTTTCTCATATTAAGCTGTATTTAAGTGCATTTTATTTTATAATCAACGGTGCCAGCACATGTTTAGTTATTGGCACTAAGTTGAAAGTAAACCCTTTCAAAGGGGGCGGCTTGTATAAGCTAAGTTAGTTAATTTGATTTGTATTTCGCGCCGTACACGATACGAGTTGTTCGCGTCCGCATGGCGCTCGTTGGACATTAACCGGATGGCGCTAGCGGAGACTTCCGTGCGCGTTCACGAGGCGAGACGGCCATTAACACAGAGACTCTCTCAAGACGCGGTCAACAACACGCGCGTTGTACTAGTAAAGAACGAATAAAGTGTATAAGTGATCAGATCTCCTTGTTGTGAATTTATTAAAGATAACCGAGAGAATCACAGAATTCTCGACCACGCAGCTTTCGAGCCAGAATAACCGCGAGCAAGTGTGGAGGACGGCAAAGTCCAGCGTCAAACAAATACGCTTCAATACAATATCAGACATATAATCGTAAGAAATATATTGAATTACAAGATATATGTCAAACGACCAAAAATTATCAATACAAGTCATTCGTTTTTTCTTGTTATAACGTAACAAAAATCTGCAATGATTATAAACAAATTTAAAACTAATAATTATATATAAGTATTGATATCTAATCATTTTACATTAACCATACGTTTAATAATATTAAATTTAAAAAAGAAAAGAAAGATTACCTGTGATTAAAATGTCGTAAGCAAACAATTACGCAGAGGCGGTAGATAATAATAAGAGGCCAACGCCGACAATTACAGAAGCGGTAGAAGAGAGGCCAGCTCCAAAAATTTACGTATTGAAACTGATTTTCTTACATGGGAAAAATACTATCATCTGTGTGGCTATAAGATATAATAAAAATGAAAAAAGAATAACAGTTCATATTAAATATAAAAATCAAATATATATATAAGCTCACGATAAAATACCACAAATTTGCAATTAACAATTTTGAGGTTAATTTGCATTTCTAAATGATTCATCAAAAACTATCAAATATATGTAACAAATATTATAAAAAATGTCTTTCATGCAAAAATATCTTTAATATTTTTATGTTTTATAATATAATTTAAAAGAAAAAAAAAAGATTACCTGCGATTACAGTCACGTAAACTGTCGTAAACATATGGTGAACACACGCGCGATTACAACCGGTAGAAAAGAGGCTAGTGCCGCCAAAAATTCCGGATATTAACGTATGGCAAACGCCATATTAGATACGTAATTTCCGGCGCTATTCATATGTATCTGCTAATATATATTAGCTATACATACGCATTCTATGTATATACTCCAAAATTGAGAATATACGAGAAATATAAATACTATATATATATATACACTCACTCCAAAAAAAAAGCGGTACACTTAAAATTTGGGAAAAAATTATCAAATTTCAAATGACAATAACTTTGTAAATAATAAAGATAGAAAGGTTTATAAAAAACGAAAATGAAGCTTGAAATCTCTACTTTAAGAATCTATTCATTTTAATGTTGCGAGATAAATTTATTGAAAATGGCGGATGACAAAACGAGAGCATGCAAAATTGAAAAATAATGGTCCAAGTTCGGCACATGGCGTGAGTCAAATGTCGTAACTCAATGGGATAAAAAGCATATGATAGTACAGAGTCTCCTTTTTAAAATGCTTTTTTAATCATCTCGATACGATGATTTTTCGCTGAGATATTCAAATTTGATAATTTTTTCCCAAATTTTAAGTGTACCGCTTTTTTTTTGGAGTGAGTGAATATACATATATATATATTAGTAGACGCATATGCGTTCTCAGTATATATATATATTACATTTTCCTTTTCTACATATCGATATAAATAAAAAGTTGTGAACTTTATTATATGCAGATTATATATATATATATATATATATATATATATATATACACATGCATAGATTTTAGTACTTTTTTTTATTATATGTTTTCATATAGTAATCTAGTTTAGTAATATCTATATTTCTAATTACTAACTTTAAATGTCGAATGTAAATGCTACATTTTACTGATGTTATTATAATATCATCAATTTTGTTTCATAACATTAGCATAATAAACTAACATTTACTTGACATTTAAAATTAGTAATTATATATAAATATATACAGATATTATTAAATTAAATTACTATAAGTGAACATAATAATGAAAGCGCGTAGTAATATATTAAAATAAAAAATATTATTTAGTATTATTTAAAATATATTGCACCGTAATATTACCGTAGTATTACATTGTAATGTTACCATAGTATTACATTGTAATGTTACCATAGTATTACATTGTAATGTTACCATAGTATTACATTGTAATGTTACCAATAGTATTACATTGTAATGTTACCATAGTATTACATTGTAATGTTACCATAGTATTACATTGTAATATTTCCAAAGGCGGACATTTTCCCAAGTAGCACAATATTTTTTAAATGTATTTTTAATATTTATTTTTCATGAATTATACATTGTACAACTGATTGGAAAAAATAATGTTTATTTAATATTTATTAAATATTAATTTTACATTAAATATTTGTTTAAAATAGCAATTTATAAAAAAATATTAATATAATGATTATTTAACATTTATTTAATATTAATTTTCACATTAATTATTTATTGGCAATAATGATTTGAAAAACATTAACCTAATGAGCAGACAATATTTTTTAAATGTATTTTTAATGTTTATTTTTCATTAATTGTACATTGTACAACAGATTGTAAAAATAATATTCATTTAATATTTATTAAATATTTATTTTATATTAAATATTTATTTGAAATAGCAATTAAAGAAAATATTAACATAATGTTTATTTAACATTTATTTAATATTCATTTTTACATTAATTATTTATTGGCAATAATAATTTGAAAAACATTATACCTAATGAACAGACAATATTTTTTAAATGTATTTTTAATGCTTATTTTTCATTAATTGTACATTGTACAACAGATTGCAAAAATAATATTCATTTAATATTTATTAAATATTTATTTTATATTAAATATTTGTTTGAAATAGCAATTAAAAAAATATTAATATAATGTTTATTTAACATTTATTTAATATTCATTTTTACATTAATTATTTATTGGCAATAATAATTTGAAAAACATTTATGTAATATTTATTAAATCTCTATTTTATATTAATTGCATAAAATATAAGATTTGTTAAAATATTTATATATGTGACATATATATGCCTATATAAACTATATATATGTCTGATAAATCAACCGATTATTAGAGTATAATTCATATGGAATATTAGAATTAGAACATACATATAAATATTTTATATTTTTGATAAAGTGTAATATGAGTGAATATGATAAAGTGTAATATAAGTGAATATATGCAAAGTGTATTGATAATAATTGATTTTTAAAAATTCAAAAATATATAAAAAACTAAAAAGTAAGTATATAAAAAGCTAAAAAGTAAGTATATAATTAATACAATTTTTTGTATATAGAAAACACTTATTAACAACGTTTATTAACAACTAATTATAAAATTTATTTCCATATTAAAAATAAAATCAGTTTTCATTTCCCGCCTTTTATATAATTCGTCCGCCGTTGCGCGTTCGCCGCGTACACCACGGAGGTAAAGGAGGGAACATTAGGGCCAGCTTGGAGATGCGGGGATGAAGCACTGGTGGGGAGGGGGATTTGATCGTCGGCCATGTTTTTATGGGCCACTCATGCTGCTATCTATCGGACAATGCCAGCATTATTTGGCGCGCTAGGTGGAGGGTGAAGTATCGAAGTATTTAACATGGTAAATGACAAGCAGTCATCGCAGCATCGCACAAAAAGTCCGTTGTAAGCACGTGTTGTAATTTTGGAGCTACATATAAAAAACACAATTGAGACGCATAGAATATAAAAATGGTACATTGTATAGCGAGAGGATGTAACAACAGATCATCGAGAAAATCGAAGAAGCAGGAGGAAATAGAAAAAATACAAAAAATATCATTTTTTACGTATGTATAACAAAGGTATATGTATGTATGTCTATAATAAATAAAAATATATAGATTAAAATTTTTTTTGGAATCATTTTGATAACAAATACGAAACCTCCTCACCTTTTTATTTATTTATTTTTTTTTTTTAAATAGCTATCTGGTAAACAAAATTTATATATATATAATTACATATAAAATGAGAATATAATATATACTATATCTAAAATATGTTTATATATAATTATAGTCAACCAGTAATATATAAAATTATATGTCAAAGTCATGTATTAAAATGATATAATTATATAATAGCTTATTGTATATAATTATTTATATATTTCTATATAATTTTATATTTGTTTTATATAATAATATATAAAAGAATGTTTACCAGGATATACTTAAAAAATCTAGAATAAAATATAATCTAGAGAAAATGCGCGTATGTTATAGTTTTCCCAAAAATGAAATAAAAAGAATAAAAGCATGGTGTACAGCTATGAATATAACAGAAGCTTGCATAACATAAAATTCAACATTATGTTCTTTGCATTTCCAAAAAGAAGATTTCTATGGGTCTTTTGAAACACGCATATGTTTAAAAGAAGATGCAATTCCTTTCGTAAAACTTTTAAAAATTAGATTAATTAATTATTAAACGTAAAAGATTGTATTACAAAAACGTTGCATGTTAATATTTTTAGTTAGAGGAACCATCAACATCAACATTGTGCAAGAAACAATGCACCAGAAAATTAGAGACAGACGATGATAGCAGACCACTAAAGAAAAGTAAAAAAGATTCTATGACACCTGTACTTATGGATCAGATTGTTGATCAGACAAAAATAACAGAACAGGAAATTGTTGATGTTACACAGGTAAACATATAGGCTGAGGCAATTAAAAAAAATCATTAAAATGTCTTTTATTTAGAATACAGAAAATATTATATAAGCTTTAAAAGCCATTTATCTTACAAGCAAATAAAGCTAGCAAAAGAGTGTTATCTTAGAAAAAAATAATTTCTCTCATGATATTTGTTGATATTTGCTGCCTCTAAAACTATATATGCTTTAATTTTTCTTCTTTTTTATATATTATATATAATATATAAAATATAATATTATATATATATATATATATTATATTTTATATATATATATATATATATATATATATATATATTATATATAATATATTATATATAATATAAATTATTTTTTTCTAAGATAACTTTCTTTTGCTAGTTTTGTTTCCGTGTAAGATAAATGGTTTTTAAAACTTTAATGTATTATTTACAGTTAAAATTATCTATACCTGAAAAAACAGTAACTAAAAATACGGCAGAAAAAAGAACTCAAACACGTAAGTTTTTTTTAGATATGACATGCAATAGAAAAGAATATTTTTTGTTTACATGCGTTATACAATACACACAATAAATTTTTTTTATCTGTCATAGCACAATCTTTCAAAGTTTGTAAAGGTACTGCAGTATCTCCTCGCAGAATTCATAATTCACCGGAAAAGGTAAAATTAAGAGAAGACTTAAACAGAACGAAAAAACACTACCAATCGAAAATAAAAGTTCTAAAACAGAGAACAAGACGTTTGGAAAAAAGGTAGCAAAAATGACAACCATCTTCGCTCATTTAAAGGAAAAAAATTTTTTGCAAGAAGAAGAATTTTATAATTTAAAAGGTATTGCAGCAGGAAATGCAGATTTACTTAAACGAATAATTTATAAATCAAAAGGAATGCCACTCACTCGCAAGTTTTCACCTGCATTACGAACTTTTGCCATAACGTTGCATTACTATTCACCACGAGCGTATTCATACATTAGAGAAACTTTTGATTCATGCCTTCCGCATCCAAAAACTTTAAGCAAAGTATTGTTGTGTAGATGGTGAACCCGGTTTTAATCAGAAAGCCTTAGCATATATTAAAGAACGTGTAAAAAATTCGAATCATATATTACTTGCTGCTCTTATGTTAGACGAAATGGCAATAAGACAGCATATTGAATATGATGGCAAAAAGTTTTCCGGTTATTGTGATGTAGGCAATAACATTGCGAGTGAGGAGTGTAGTATTGCAAAAGAAGCGTTAGTATTTTTAATTGTCGGCATTAATGAATTATGGAAAATACCAGTTGGTTATTTTTTAATTAATGGCATGAGCGGTGAACGAAAAGCTAATTTAGTTAATCAATGCTTGTCAATGTTACATGATTGCGGAATACATATAAAAACTTTAACGTGTGATGGTGCAGCATGTAATTTAAGTATGATACGTCTTTTACAATGTAACTTAAATCCTAATAATTTACAGACATGGTTTGAATATCCTATATCCAAAACAAAAATATATGTATTCCTTGATCCGTGTCACATCCCACACAGCACATGTAAATTCCGAGAATGTTCTGAGAATATCACAAAAGTATATTGCGTATGTTCTAGGAACATTTGAAATACATATTGCGATATACTGAGTATGTACTAAGAATGCTACTATGTCCGATTTTTCCTGCTTCTTAGTACATACTGAAAATATCTTTTAGTATATAATAAGTATATCTATAGAATGTCTTGAGTATGACATTGGTATATACATATATGTACTAATAATGTACTAATAATATACTCAAGACATTCTATAGATTAACTTATATTTTCTATATTTTATATATAAATATAAATGATATATGTTACCGTAAACACCCCATATTTGTTTTTTCATATACTTACTAGTAAAAATATGCAAATTTTGACTACTAAGTATACGGAGAAACAGATTTCGAGTGTTTACGGTACATATATATATAATCCATTTATATTTATACTATAAATTTAACTATAAATTTTACTATAAATAAAAAAAATTTGTGTAAAATATTAACATTTTGTTCACACATAAAATCTTTTTATTCAAATTTCTTAAATATATGTTATAATTGCACATATATTATTTGAACGTATAATTGCACTTTTATATTTTTTTATATAAACATTTTACTTATTATTATTTATTATTATATATATGTATATAATTTTTCTTATTTCACAGAAAGTATTAGATCACAAAGTTGATAATAATGTTCTTTCTGTGCAAACGCTGTAACATATAATAATAATTTCACATAAGAATACATTTAATAATATCTAACATATATTTAATAAGCTATATGTTGTTACTGAAATTAACTTTTAAAATCATTTTAAAAATTAATTGCAGTAATAACTTAGCTCTTACTTAATCGCACACTATATAATTAAAATATGTTATAAAACTCACTTGATTTTTGCGAATCCAGAGTTTCATTTTTATTTTTTACATATCCCATCTATATATATATATATATATATATATATATATATATATGTGTGTATATGCGAAATACTTTTTCTTTAGAAAGATTCTGCAGAGATCACAAAGTGATAATTGATATAATAAACGACAATTGATAATGACATCCTTTTTTTGTGCAAATAACGCTGTAACATATAATGAGAACTTCATATAAGAATACATATATTAATATATATTAGTTGTTACTGCAATTAACTTTTAAAACGGTTTTAAAAGCCTAGTTAACATATTATTTTATATGTATGCAATATCTTTCATTCATTATCAATGTGTAATATACAAATATAGAGTATTGGCATACATTAGTCTTTTAAGATCGTTTTAAAAGTTAATTGCAGTAACAATTAGCTTACTTAATCGTACACACTATATAATTAAAATATGTTATAAAACTCACTTGATTTTTGAATCCAGAGTTTCACTTTTATTTTTCACATTTACATCTCATCTATATACATATGTATATATGTGTATGCGGAGAACACTTTTTCTTTAGAAAGATTCTGCAGAGATCACAAAATGATAATTGATATAATAAACGACAATTGATAATGACGTCCTTTTTTGTGCAAATGCTGTAACATAATAATAACAATTTCACATAAAAATACATATTTTTGATTGACATTATAATATTCGATTGTGAGGTTATAATTTGCATTAATGAGGTTAATTTGTGTGTTTATAATTATGAAGTATTAATAAATCATTGAATAGCTTTTATAAAATACCCTTTTTACATTTAATTTATTTGAAAATAAAAAGGATTACCTGCGATTAATCACAATCGTAATATAATTGCACCAGATTGCACATAGCACTTGCACGTGGTCAGTGAAGAAGAACAAGGAAAAGACAAATGACGGCAATAGCGGAAATTACGTATCCAAAATGGCATACATATCCGCTCATAAGTAAAAATGCGCGTAATTCAATAGTATATTATGAGAATATACGAAAAATAATATACTATAAGAGATATTAAAAGTACATTCTGAGAATATACGAGAATATACGAAAAATAATATACTACACAAGATGTTCTGATAATATCCTGAGAATATACGAAAAATAATATACTACACAAGATATTATAGAGATGTTCTCAGTATATTACGTACAGTACGTACATTAACAGAATGAATATAGAATATTCGTACGATATCATGTGCTGTGTGGGATGTTAAAATTGATACGGAACACTTTTGGAGATAAAAAAAGAATTATAAATAGGAATAACGAAAATATATTATGGAAATATATCGTATCTCTGCATGAAATACAAGAAAACGAAGGCTTACATATGGGTAACAAATTACGAATCGGACATATAGAATATCACAGAAAAAAGATGAATGTTCGCTTAACAGCCCAAATATTTAGTTTATCTGTTGCGAGTGCACTAAAAACATGCAGAAGTGTGTTGAATATAGATAAATTTGCACAATCTGAAGCAACAGAGAAATTTCTGCAGATGATCAATGATTTATTTGATATATTTAATTCTCGAAATTTGCGACAAAAATTTTATAAACGTCCAATAAATCCGGATAATTACGAACTGACTTTTAGCAAACTAGATGAATGCAAAGAATATTTCTCGAATTTAAGACTTGAAAATGGACAATTGTTAATACATTCTAATCATAAAATGGGATTTCTCGGTTTTCTAATTAATATCGAAAGTTTAAAAATGTTATATCAAGATATATGCCAAAAGGAACAAATTGTATCATACATACCTTTGTATCAAATCAGTCAAGATCATCTGGAAATATTCCTTGGCTGCATTCGAGCTTTTGGACGTCAAAATAATAATCCTACTGTTACCCAATTTAAAGCAGCATTTAAAAGATTATTGATTAGAGCAGAAATTAAAGGTGCCACAACGGGAAATTGTATATCTCTGGATTATATACCTATATTAAATGCAACTTCTGCCTTTAAACCAGACGAAATAATAAATAGAACTTCCACAATTGCGCGTATGATAGACGATTATGAAATTAATAATGAAAACTATATAAATAATTTTGCTTTGGATCATGATCATCCATATGTTATAGCTTTATCACATACTACTTATTTAACTGAATATGCTAAGGAAGTTATAACTTATATCTCTGGATTTATTGTTCGGCGTTTAAATAAAAGTATTATGTGTGACCTATGTACAAATGCCTTGATTAATAATACAAAAACAGGAAAATTAATAGAAATTAAAGATCGTGGCAGTTTAATATATCCATCTTTAAGCGTTATAAAAATATGTTTCGAAACTGAAAAAATTATAAAATTTATTATGAAAGAAAAACCTAATGTTATACTTAACTCAAAGTATACTTTGCATAATATAACTCAAAGTGTGCTTTTAAATTTACATAGACAAATTATATTTAAAGATTTGAAAGATCATTGTAACGATCAAGGTTTTTTAACATGTCACAAAACGCAATTAACAAAAAGCATTATTATTAAATATATTAATATTCGTTATTTTTATATTGCAAAGCAAACAAATACTGGCGGTGTTAGTCAAAGGCATCTTTTCAATAAGTTAATATTATTTAAAGGACAGTAAATTATATATGTACATATTATTTCTTATATTTGTTTCTTATATTTATTTGTTTCTTTTATTATATTGTATGTTCTTATATAATAAATTTCTCTGCATTATCAACATTACGCAAATAATACAACTAAATATTGATAGATAGCAGCACGAGTGGCCCATAAAAACATGGCCGACGATCAAATCCCCCTCCCCACCAGTGCTTCACCCCCGCAGCCTAATGTTCCCTCCTTTACCTCCGTGGCGTACACAGAAACCTAACTTTAGTGACAAAGCTATAACTACTACGATGAAGTCTTTTGTCTTTTGTCGTTTGTCGTTTGTCGGTTGGCTACTCATCAGAACCTTGTTGGCCACGTGTGTCGGGCATAGAAAGAAGAGAACGGAATATATGCGTAAAATCATAGATACACACGTTTATATATTTACAAAATATCAATATCAATAAGACACCACTGCTTAAGTAAAAGATAAGTCATCGGTATTCGGTTAAAAGTAAATTAATAGCAGATTATGTGATTTTTTGTAACCTATTTAGATTATACGCGTATAGGTTATGTATTTTTGATTTATCTACAAATTTTTTCTTTCAACAATTTTTACATATATTTTCTATTTATTTATAGAGCATTTACGACATAGAGTCTATTTATTAGAGTATACAATAAATTACTGTAACGGCATATGATACAATTTTTCGTGCTACCTTGTATGCAAATTAATAAATTATAAATATATAATTATAAATTATAAATGCAGCGTGCTATTTGTTCAAGTATTTCGTAAATATGTATTTTTAAATCGATTTAATTTTATAGTTTGTCGTTTGTCGGTTGTGTGTGGCCACTCATCAGAACCTCGTTCGCCACGTGTGTTGGGCAAAGAAAGAATAAGAGAACGGAATATATACATATACGGGAAATCACAGATATACACACGTGTATATATTTACATTTAAAATATCTCTCAATATCAAGACACCACTGCTTAAGTAAAAGGTAAGACATCGGTATTCGGTTAAAAGTAAGTTAACAGCAGATTATGTGATTTTTTTGTAACCTATTTAAATTATACGTATAGCTTATTAATTTTTTATTTATCTACAAATTTTTTCTTTTAACAATTTTTTACATATATTTTCTATTTATGTATAGAGTATTTACGACATAGAGTCTGTTTATTAGAGAATACACTAAATTACTGTAACGGTATATGATGCAATTTTTCATGCTACTTTGTATACAAAGTATTAAATTATAAATGCATAAATTATAAATATATAATTATAAATTATAAATGCAGTGTGCTATTTGTTCAAGTATTTCGTAAATATCTTGTATATTCAAATAGATGTTTAATTTTATGGTTTAATTTTATGATTTAATTTTATGGTTTAATTTTTATGATATTTAGGAGTATATTTGCTTAAGGAGATTAAAATAACAAACCTTATATTTATTAAATATATTTCTAGTTTTTTCAAGAATATGCCAAAAGATATACCTTTTTATAAGCTTTCCAAGAGAGCCAAAATACGGAATCTGAAGAATGCTGAGAATGTAGAATCAAATTCAACTGATTCTTCAATGGAATTTGATGAGCATATTCCGCAATCACATATTTCATTGCTTACAAGTAATAGTTCCGAAATACCAGATTTTCTTTCTCTTCAAGAAGAATTCAGACTTTCTAATGATTTTGAACCTTCTCATCATTCTCATCATTCTGAACTTTCTCAGTCTTCCGAACTTATTCATCATTCTGAATATTTTGATAATTGTGAATGCTCTGAACACTCTGAATGCTCTGAAGACTGAAGACTCTGAATGCTTTGAACACTCTCAATGCTCTGAATACTCTGATTTTGAATATTGGGATAATGAAAATTGTAGACAAGATAATACTTTAGATGACGACTCTGAAAATCTTCCACATTCACCATCTAATTCGAGCAGTTCTCAGTCTAACAACAATTAAAAAATACTAAAATTTCTTCACGGTTGGGCTTTAAAGCATAATATAACTCACAAAGCTATTTCAGATTTACTTCACGGTTTAAAAGAGAATCACGAATGTTTTGCCGATGAATCAGAATCCACATTCCCTGTCGATGCACGAACATTATTGAAAACAGAAGTAAAATTAATTAAAAAAGTTGTTGATTCTGGCTATTATATTCACATTGGATTACAAAAACAATTATTAAAAATTATTCCTAAGAATTTGAAAACCATTGATTCTTTTAAGTTATTAATAAATATTGATGGATTATCTCTGTTCAAAAGCTCGTCTGATCAAGTGTATCCTATATTATGCACTGTAGTATCCATTCCAGAATTACGTAACAAAGTGTTTCCTATAGGAATATATTACGGTCAAGAAAAACCTACAAATTTAGAAGATTATTTTAAAGATTTTATTTCAGAAATTATCAGTCTGCATGAGAATGGCCTTCATTTTGAGAATCACATTGCACAGTTAGATGGTGTATATTTTGTTTGCGATGTCCCAGCAAAAAGTTTGGTAATGGGAATAGTATCGCATACTGGTTTTTATTCCTGCACTAGGTGCACTGTTCGCGGTGTTACATCAGACAATCGACGAATCTTTATTGATTTAGAGAGTCCTGCTCGCACTTGTGAGGATTTTCTACAATGGAGAGATCCGATGTTTCGTCGTAGAGATACTCCTCTTACTAATATTGCAGGGTTAGATTTTGTACATCATTTTGTTCTTGATTATATGCATCTGGAATGTCTTGGCGTTATGCGTTCAATGATAATGAATATGTGGTGCAAAGGAGCAATTCCTCATAGATTTTCGGCTGCTCAAATTGAATTGGTATCAAATCTTCTTGTTCAATTTCAATGCTATATTCCTAGAGAGTTTGCAAGAAAACCTAGAGAGCTATACATTGTTTTACGGTGGAAAGCAACGGAATTTAGATTATTTTTTCTGTATATAGGGCATATTGTTCTGAAAAATGTTCTAAGCGATGAAAAATATATTCATTTTTTGGAATTTCATTTTGCAATGAGAATTTTATTAAATCCAAATCTTTGTAAAAAACAAGAACTTCGTCAATTTGCCAAAGCTCTTTTAAAACATTTTGTTCAATCGACTGCAATATTGTACAATCAAAATTTTATTACCCATAATTTCCATAACAACATTCATATAGTTGATGATACTGATTATTTTGTCGACAAATTAGATGATTTCTCCTTGCATACGATATCTGCATTTCCCTTTGAAAATTATATGCAGAATATCAAAAGAAAAGTCAGAGGAGTAAGCCACTTGAACAAATCGGACGACGAGTTGGAGAATTAATGTCATTTGAGTTTAATTATTCAACAGACCAAGAGAGTCAATTTCCAAAGTTCTTTAGCCCTCATTGTACCGGTCCAGTATTATCAGGTTGTACGCGTCAGTATCGTGGTATTGCTCTTGCAAAATTCAAAATAATAAACCAAAGTCCCAATAATTGCTGTGGTACTACAGCCGGAACAATTATTCAAATTGAGAATATAGCTTTTTGTAAGCATTTGCAGCTTCCAGTTGTTATTAGTAGAGAATTTATTGACAAATGTGATTTTTATACTATACCTTCGGAGAGTTCCTGCGTAGGGGTATTTAAAGTTAGCAAATTGTCTAATCTCAAGAAGTGGCCATTGTCACAAATTACCACAAAATATGTACAATTGCCATACAAAAATGGCAATGTTGTTTCGTCTATTTTACACTGTGACACGTTTTAATTAATCAACATGTATATTATAGATCTTCATATATCTTTTATTATATATATATATATATCTTATTTCGTTCTTTACTTTTCTTTATTTTCTTTTCTTATCTTTTCTTTTTTCTCTATTCTTTTCACTTTATCTGGTATTTCGTTATATATGCTTCCGTTTCATCGTTGCATGCAATAAAAAAACCTCAGGTAAAAATTCGTTATAAGAGATTCATTATCTACAAGTTGTGTAATCTTCATTTGTTTATAATAAGATTATTAAAATATGAACAAATTAAAAAGCTTTAGAAAATTTAGAGAAAATTATAAAATTTAAAAAAAGAAATTTATAAAATAAGAAATATTAGTTACTTAATTGTATTAAGCCATATTTTGATATTCTTTTTAAATATAATTGATTGAGGAAAATTGCTGCGCATATAATATATTTATGAAATTTTTATAAAGTAAATATATGTTTTATAAATTTAATTTCTAAATTTATTTAAATTTTACATGTCATTTTTGTTATTTACAAATCAACAAATATTAAAAATTATATTCTATATTTAAATTATAACTTTTAATAACCTTTAAATGGATGATTTTTAATTGCATTAATTACATAAATTTTTAGTTGTATTAAAATTGATGTAATTAATTAAATTCATGTTATTAATTAAATATGGTGTTCCATTTGGAAGCACTTTATCTAATATAAATCAGTAAATTTTGTCTATATGTTTTAGTTACTGTTGCATAAAATTGGAATATGATCAGTGAATTGTTTTATGTGTTTTATTGATATTACTTTTTGCTAAACTCAATGATGTATATCAATAATTTGTCAGTACTGCATAAGTATCCAAACAACACACGCATATGATTTAAATATATCTATGAAAATCGTCTAAAAGAAATCTGAAAAAATGATATCTTTTAGACGTCTTTCAGATGTTTTTAAAACATGCATGTTATTATATGGGTGTTTATAACAGGGCATCTGGTATATAACAATTTTTATACTTATAATTTGTACTTATAAATGACTCCTTATATAAATAATTATGTTTAACTTTTCCCATTACATAATACATATGTTAATATTATTACAAAATACTGTTCAGAATGTTATGTGTTCAATAATTAATGTAATTTATATGTAATTATACATTATATATGGTTTTTATGTCTTTAGGGCAATTACAATGGATTATATATGGTCTTTATATCTTTAGGGCAATTACAATGGACAATTCGGAGGAAACAATTACGAAAGAAAATGTAGATATTGCAAACGATAATATTATTATTAATGAAAAATTAATCCATACCGCAAGAAAGCATACTGAGAATAGTAGTGATGATGAGGCAGAGTGGTCTATAGTTTATTTTGAAACTGATATCGAAGAAGAAATTGATGAAGGTTTCCACGACCTTATTCCATCTTCGTGGATTACGAGAGGAACATCATGTTTCTATCCTATGCATGAAAGTCGTGCAATAATATGTAAATTAGCAAAACATTGCGCAAAACCTGATTTTAAGTGGAATTGTTTTTCCATCAAAAAGATAGAAGAAAATATAGGTAAATTTTATAACGCGCGAGATAATTTTTTGTATATAATTTTTCTTCTAATATTTTATTCTTGATATTATAACTGAAATTCATGATTTTTTTCAGAAAACTATAATCAGAGGATGAAAATGTTAGTAAAAATAAACAAGAATCCTAATGCCACATTATACTCAGATATTGAAGAAAAAGGGAAGGGAAAACGATTAAAAAGACCAATTAAATATTTTGAGGAATCTGATAAAGAAAATATGATAGAGAAAAGATATAAGGTGCAAACGTTACCACCCATTCCAAAATTAACAAATGTAATAAGCAAATCCGCACGTCAGCCATTACCTGATATAATGAATGAAAAAGTCAAACGTCAAACATTATCTTGTATTAATGAACAACGGTGTTCGAAAAGTGTTCCTCATGAAATAAAAAAGTACACACATAAAAGTTATAAAGAATGTAAGAGAATACCTTTACAAGAGAGTTCTCATCTTTTGACGGAAATGCCAAAATCAACGTCTACAATTGCTTCAGAAAGTAATGAAAAAAATTGTTTAAGTGGATGTAAAATAGATTCCAAGATAAATCATAAATGTGCTTACAACTCACAGTCAGAAGGAGAAGTCACATTAGAATCTCTTGCAGATGCAATTTGTTATCTCCATGGTATGTTGAAAATATCATTTACATATATATTATGTAAGATTTTATTATTTTTGTTATAATATATTATTATACTCATTAAAATATATCTCCAATTTAAAAAAGTTACTCTTAATGCAGATCAAAATTTAATATATTGCAACCAAAATTTATTTTCTTTACAATATTGTTAATAAACAAATTAGAATCAAATGTAAAACTCTAGAAGATGAATTAAATATATAAAAATCGACGTTTTTAATGTTTGTTATAATTATAGCTTCTTTTAACAATTACTCAAAATTGACAAACGTTAATATTTTAAATCCTATTTTAATACTATTAAATATTATAATTTTAAAAATAGGTCCTATAAGAGAATCGTTAATATTATAACAATGAAATTATTATTATTAAAGCAAATGTTTTAATATACCGTTATAACAAATTCAGCTCACACACACACACACACGCACGCACGCACACACACACACACACACACAACCAATAGAATTAATGCTGAAGATGTTATACAATTAAATCTACATTTAATTTATATTTAAGACATAAATAACAACATTCTGTTTTTTATCATTTTCAGCTGAAATATTATCAAGTAAATTGATTTTGCGCAAGACGGACAAGAATATTGAAAGTTTTTTGGAAACACAGAGAATAGTCACACCTGCTATTGAAAATTCTTCCAAAACTGAAAATCCTATTATCACATCATCAGTTTTGGACGAATTTCCAATAGCAAGTCTGGATGATTTAAAGAAAATAGAGCGTAAACTAAAGAAAGATGAAACTTTTTATTTGAAAGTGGTAAAATATTCTTGCTTTTTTTAAATTAAAAAAAATTTACATAAACTATAATATTATACAATTTATAGGTTGATGTTCTACGTTTAGGAATTATGGGAGAATCAATTCAAAAAAAAATAAATTCCGTACTTCGAATGGTTCTAGACGATAAGTTAGCAAGTTTTTTTAATTGGAAAGGTCAACGAGGCAACAAACTTAAATTGTCAGGACGTCGAATTACCAAAATAATGATCGGTAAGATATTATTTCACAATTAAATTTATTATAATAATTAAGTATAATTCTGCCTATATATGGATGGTAAATAATTTAAGTCAACTTGAGTTTCAGAGAAAAAAGCTAAATTAAAATCAATTTTATAAATCTGAGTTCTTTTTGAATTTATTCATAGATGTAATTGTGTGCTTATGTATGTTTTTATTTATTCTTTTGTATAGAAGCAGTAGCTAAAGAAATCCCAACAATAAATGAAGTTACATTTGGAAGAAAAGCGGGACCCTGGCTGGCTCAGGCCACCTTTCGCATAAAAAAGTAGATATTATCATATATAAATAAATATGATGTTTTTTAAAGTCGGCCAATAGAGCCAAGCGCGAAAATTAATTTTAATTTTTCGGAACTGTATCTCTTGGTTTGAGATTACTGAATTCCATTGATTAATTAACCTCAAACTTACAACGGAAAAATAGGCGAAAAAAATAGGCTTCAACGAAGCGACTTTTCGGACCAATATTTTTCTCTCCTATTTTTCCGTTGTAAGTTCGAGATTAATTAATCAATGGAACTCAGTAATCTCAAACCAAGAGACACAGTTCCGAAAAATTAAAATTAATTTTCGCGCTTGGCTCTATTGGCCGACTTTAAAAAACATCATATTTATTTATTAATATTGAGAGCCGATAAAAATATTTCTTAATTATCATATATACTAGCGTTTCGGACCACGCTTCGCGCGGTCCTCAAAGCTTTTATAATTCGGACCGCGCTTCGCGCGGTTCTCATAAAGCCTTTATAAAACCTGATTTAACACAAAAGATTAATTGTTCTGTCTGTTTTACCGCGAACTACTTCCATATTTTTGGACCGATTTTCACGAAATTTATATCAAATGTTGCAAATTTTTCGAAGATGACTACTATTATTTTTTTTTCACTCCCTGATATTGTATTTTGCGTCTTGTTTTGCATAAACTTAAATATTTATAATTAAAATTTTGTTTGCTTATATTAATTTTTTTTGTTATTTTAATTTCCACACAATTTAATATGTTTTAAATCTGAAACATTAGTTTAGTAAATATATATACATACAAATTTTAATTTTTTTTTATTATTTAATTATTATACCCATTTTTTTTCTTACTCAAATATTTTTTGATTACGTCTAATGTACCCACCGCTAACCCGCTATTATTAGCTCTCATACAATTTCATAATTCTTCAATTTACAAAATTTCTCTGTATATTACATTTTTTGTAAAACATTTTTCACTTCCTTCAATTAGATGTCCTTGATTGCTAAATTCATCAATCTTAATTTTTACACTTTAGTAGCCATCCTCGAAAAAATTGGAAAATTTTCTTAACAATTTCTATAAAATCAGTAAATATATTTTTGAATGCGTGGGTAGATGCGTGGGTGGGTTGATCGTAGTATAAAAATTTAAAAAAAAGTAGTCAGCCCCAAAAATTTTAAAAAAATTTAATATCTATTTTGATAAAATCGGTCAACAAATATATGAATTGATGGATTGCTGCGTGGATGGATGAGTGGGGATATAAAACTTAAAAAAACACCACAAAGGTACTTTTATATATATATATATATATATATATATATATATATATATAGATTATATAAAAATCTGTCAATGAACATGTGAATACACCAATTTCGAGAAAATCGGTCAACAAATATATGAATTAATGAATTGCTGCGTGGGTGGATGAGTGGGGAAAAACCACAAACGTACTTTATATATAGATTATATAAAAATCTGTCAATGAATATACGAATATGTGGGTGGGTGCGTGAGTGGGCAAAAGTTAAAAAAAACAACATAGTAGCCATCCCCGAAAAATTTGCGAAATTTTGGTACCAATTCCGAGAAAATCGGTCAATAAATGCGTGAATGCGTGGGTGGGTGTGCGTGGGTGGGTGTAAACTTAAAAAAACCTTTAAAAAACCACAAATTAACGATCCCCGAAAAATTTGCAAAATTATAGTACCAATTTCGTGAAAATCTGTCAATGAATATGTGAATATACGTGGGTGGGTCCGTGGGTGGGGGTATAAAACTAAAAAAAACACATCGTCGTCATCTACGAAAAATTTGCGAAATTTTGGTACCAATTTCGTGAAAATCGGTCAATAAATGCGTGAATGCGTGGGTGGGTGTGCGTGGGTGGGTAGAAACTTAAAAAAAACCACATTAGTAGCAATCCCCGAAAAATTTGCAACACTTTGGTACCAATTTCGAGAAAATCGGTCCATAAATGTGGAAGTAGTTCGCGGTCAAACAGACAGACAGACGGCACTTATATATAGAGATTTTGTTATATAAAATTTTTGTAAAAAATTCGGCTACGGCATGCGTATATATAAATTAAAAATTTATAAAAGTAATTACATTATACTGTATTAACGTTTATTAATATTGATATATTTTTAACATTAACAGACCAAACAAGAATGAGTCTAATGTGGATGACTTAAGTTCTGACAGCCAAGACGAAATCGATGAGGAACACAATAATGAGAACGATGCAGAACAAAACATATAATATAAACATAAAATATAAACAAAATATAATATAAACAAAATATATATATATATATGTACGTATACCTATGTAAGATTTAATTTTTTTAAATATTAAAAATACATTTTTTAACATTAAATGTTTTTATTATTAAAAAAACCTATTTTCAAATATAAAATAAATAATTTTTTAATAAAAAATACTTATATCTCAAACATTTAAAAAACATTTTTTTAAATATAAAACAAATATTTTTTTAAATAAATAATTAATTATTTCTTAAATATTTAATAACATTTTTTAAAATATAAAACAAATATTTTTTAAATTAATAATTAATAATTTCTCAAATATTTAAAAAACATTCTTCAAATGTTAAAATTAATGTTTTTTTAATGAATAAAAGGGGACTTAACCCATTATTTAAATGTTTTTTACAATGTTTTAAAAAATATTTTTTTAATGTTTTCTAAAAACATTTTAGAAATATTTGTCTGCTACTTGGGTTACTGTTGCTGCAATCTTGCAGTAACATTGCAGAAACATTTCGCAACTTCCATGCAATATTACAATGTTTCAATGTTACATCTATGCAATGTTTCTGCAATTATTCGGTGCTGTATGGGATGCGTTTACACAATATTTTAACATTGCTTTTACATTAAAAATTCATTATGCAAGTATCTTACACATAACCTCAAACTAGTCTGCGTCAATTCAACTTTTTTTTAAAATTTGTTAATTATATATGTCACACTCTTTTGCATTTAAAATAACAAATTTAAAATATTTATATTTACAATATTTACGCGGAAAAATATAAAAGTAATAAAAAATAGAGGAGAAATATCAAATTGTATTAGACCTTTATATCATATAAAATTCTTTACAAGGAAACAATAATTTTTGTTAAATATCTTTTTAATGCATGTGCAATTCTAAATTGTCAAGTGTTTAAACCAAATATTACGACAAATATTGTCTCAATGTAATTAATGCAATAAATAATTTGATAATTTGTTTGAAAATATTCGATCAACGTCTGGTACTTTTAATTATTAGAAGCAGCACTGCAATATAGATTTGCCGACAAACGTGACTGCAAACGTATCGTTAAAATATAATATTAATTAATTTCAAAGCATATTATTTAATTCCGAAATGTATTATTTGTATTAATAAATGATAAATGTAGCAAATTTTACGCAGCAAGAAATAAATAAAATTTATCTTGATACTTAATAATTATAATTTATATTTATAAATAATATAAATTAGTGTTTTTTATCATTTGATTGTTTTTCTACATAAACATTTTCAATAATTACGAAACTAGATGGACTACGCGTTTGTATTACTGTTTTTGATATAATTAAATCTACTAGACGCATTACTTTGCAATTGGTTCACTTTCATAATTTCATCATAAAACATGTGTGTCAACACGATTATTTTGCATTAGGTGTAATTGACGAAAATATATTAGTTATTCATTTACCAACAGTTTTGTAATTTGACGATAAAATATCATTATAATCGATAATGAGAAAAAGTAACATTCAAAAATAAAAATTTGTAAATTACACACGCCCGCACACTTACACACATAAACTCGACGTATTAGAGCCATCACACACAAATTGACATAGCTGCATATGCATAACATAAGACTGTCTGGACCAATGAGTATCGAACATAAAGTTGCATAAAATTATTAGATTGAACGAATTTACCTGTAAAGTTCGATCCTAATTATGCCCTTTGTCTCGTCCGGATGGAAAAACTATGTAGTCGTGCTCCTGCACGCTCCACGACAACAGAATTCAAAGCCTCGTTTAAAGCGAAAAGAGGGCGCTGCGCGTGCCCCCGATCTTCATAAGTTCAAAAGATTAAGAAGCAAATCGCTATGTTATAGGGAGGGAAAGAAGAGAAAAAGAATGGTGGGCGTCCATCCGGACGAGACAAAGGGCATAATTAGGATCGAACTTCACAGGTTAGTTCGTTCAATCTAATAATTATGCCCGATTTTCTTGTCCGGATGGAAAAACTATGTAGTTGTTCATAGATGCGATTTGCTACGGAGAATCATATAATATGAAAAGAAAATAACATACATTTTTTACAAAGTTGTTAACATAAAGTATGTGATAAATAAAAATTTAACGTGGCGCAGAAAAAACGCCGTCATAATAACTATAAGAAAATTCATCTTTTCTTTCTCTTTTTTTTTATGGTAGCAGAATCGCGTTACTAAATTCCTCTGGGTTAATGATAGGCCTGTTATAGAAATTCGTAAAGACGCGGGATTCACCGGTCCAACCTGCCGCACGCTTAATTAGGTCAAGCGCAACTCTTTTCTTCGCGGCACATGAAGTTGATGCGTGTCGGGTACTATGCGCTGTAAACTTAGTAGTATCTATACCGCATTGCTCTAACCCCTGACGAATGCAACGGCTCACGGTTTGCGCTGTAACTACTTTATAAGGCTTGATACAAGAAATAAAGAGGGAATCGCATCCTGAAGGCCGCAGGTCTTTCGTTTTATCTATATAATATTCTGCTATACTAACAATACAAAGTTCCTTGTGATCTTTAAACCGGGAAAAATAGAAAGAACGATGGGTACGGCCTGGAGCTGTGGTTTTAATACGGTCAGGGACTCGCATAATTAATTTCTCACCTATGACTGTCTGCGATATTCTCAGGGACGCGAGCGTCTGAGCACGCTGACCCGTTGCAAGGGCGAGAAGAAGAACCATTTTCCTGGCGATGGCATTTAGAGGGTACGAGTCGTACGGGTAAATGAGAGCTAACTTCGCGATTACGGGCGCCGGATCCCAGACCCAATCACATCTCGGGTGCAGTGGTTTGAGTGCTGCCACGCCCCTGCAGAAGCGTCTGACCGCGGGATGCTGTCCTATTTTGTTTTCAGAGATTAGCGATATTGCCGATCTCATCGTGTTTAGAGATAAATACGATGAAGTAGATTCTAGTTCCTGTGCTAGAAACTATAGTGTTTGAGGAACTGACGGAGAAAAAAGGGGTAACCGTCTGCGTTGACAGAAACTCCACCAAAGGCGAAGAGGGCGAGCATACTGCTTAATAGTCGACTCAGACAACGAAGCCAGCATTGTAGGAATGGCTGGAGGTGGTATTAGGCGGTCTTTAAACGCCTCGCTGATACTCTCCCGACAGCCAGGGAAAGCGACCTCCACGTTGGATGGTGGTTCCTGAAAGGCGAAGAGAGCAAGGATTGACTAGGCAAAAAAATTATCGGATCCGATATTAGCAGACGTTGGAACAAGGGGAACCAGGCCTGAGAGGGCCACCAAGGAACTACAAGAGTTCCCGTTGCCCCCTCGTCCACTATTTTTCTTAATACGCGAGGCAGCAGGATAAAGGGGGGAAAAGCGTAAAAATTCAATTCTTTTCATGAGAGGGTAAATGCGTCTACCGTAAATGAGCCCGGGTCTGGGAACCATGAAACGTATATACTGCACTTGGCATTGAGTAGGGACGCAAAAAGATCTATATCAAATGGGCCAAAGGCTCTAACCACTCGCTGGAAAGCTCTGTGCGACAGGGACCATTCGGTATCGGGATCTGCGATGCGAGATTCGGCATCGGCAATATAGTTTTCTAAAGATGATATTACGATGCGAAAACAAAGATATTACGTTCTTCACACCAGCGCCAAATCTGCCTTGAGATCTCTGAAAGATGAGGATACTGAATAGATCCGAACTTGTTAATGTAGGCTATCGCGGTTGTGTTATCGATACGAAGGAGGACATCACAGTCCTGCAGGTCGGCTGCGAAGCAGCGAAGGGCTTTAAAGACTGTCTTCCTCTTACCACCCGCCGTGTGTGCGCGACTCGCCGCAAGCCGCTCCCCAACTGTTCAAAGACGCATCAGAAAAAATTTCTCGAACAAATCTGCCAGAGCGGATTCGATTGGACTGGTCGGAATTCGACAGAATATTAATCCACCACGTGAAGTCTGATTGAAGATAGGAGGGGATTTCCATGAAAGCTGAGAAGTCTTCGTTGCACCTGACCAGCGCTAGAAATTTTTCACGTTCAAAATTCTTAGTATATAGGAGACCATATTGAACGGTTGGGCAAACTGAGATGAGCGATCCTATCATGCTAGCGAATTCTCTTATGGAACATCTGGACTTGTGGGCCATGTCCGATATTAAGTTTAACAATTTTTCTCGGCGGTGCAGAGGAATTGAAATAGATTACTCGTTGGAATAAAAAACAAAACCTAAGTATTTGCAAGTATTCGATGGTTGTAATTGTGATTTCGAATAGTTTATCCTGAAGCCCAATGATAGAAGTAGATTAAGGGAAGCGTTTACGTTAGCTCGACATTCTTCAGGGGATGAGCCGAGGAAAAGAAAGTCGTCCAAATAAATGACCGATTGAAAACCTTTTTGACGAAAATAAGAGACGACAGGACGCATGACCTTCGTAAAGACATATGGAGCTATCGACAAGCCAAAAGGTAACGCTGTGTATTCGTAGGTTATATTACGCCATTGAAAACGGAGATATTTTCTATGCTGTTCTTCTATGGGGACAAGCAAATAGGCATCCTTCAGATCTAGAGTAGCCATCTGGGATCCCGGTAACATAAGGCGAATGACCGTACGCCAGTCCTTCAATTTAAAATGCGGCGGCTTAAGGTAAGTATTTAACTCTCGTAGGTTTAGAATAAAGCGTTATTTACCACCTGATGGTTTGTCAACTAGAAAAAATGATGATAGAAACTGATCCGCACGGGGTTCGACCGGTTCTATCGCTCCTTTGTGCAAAAGTCGTTCTATTTCCGATTGACAAAATTCCCTAGTAGATCTCGAAAATTCCATCTCTTTCAGAGAGGCTCTTGGCGGGGGTGAAGATATAAAAGGGAGGCGATAGCCCTGTATAGCTTCCAAAATCGATCGGTCGGCGGTAATATCTGCCCACTGTGCCACAAATTTATGGAGGCGACCTGCGGTATTTACGTCACTTATCGATGATATCGTGGCCGGGATCGAGAGCGAATGTGACGGCTCCTGGTAGGCTCCTGTCTTGCGAGCCGTCGATGGACGAGCAGGAGCCTTCCGGTTTCCCGGGACGTGCGTTTTAGGCGTTGGTGCCTGAGAACGTCTTTGAGGGATTTGCTGGCGTATGTGCTGCATGGTCTTCTTTTCTATCAGAGATGCCGCCTTGGACATATCACGTCCGGCCTTCTCACATACCTGTGCTGCGTTGAGGGTCTCCGCAAAGTTTTGACCAAATAAGAATTCGTCAATGGTTGCTGCCTCCGCGGCATTTTTGCCAATAATATTAAAGGAGAGCCGAAAGTGATGATCCGCGAGTAAATGCATGCCCTCTGAGAGGAATAACAAGGCGGAGCCCGCCTCGTCGTTGAGCTCGTGTAAGATTTCTGGTTTTAATAAAATTGATATGCCTGAGCCGAAAGCATTAAGGCAAGCTCCCACCTGAGCTTGTGACCGCGCCTGGTACTCGTCACGTTTAATAACTGAGGGAGCTAAGGCGACGACTAATTCCTTGTTGAGTTTAGGCGGGGCCAGTGCCGCCAGGTCTGCCTTTACTTCGTATTTGGAAAGCAGGCCGGATTGTATGTCCTCGCTCAGACCAACTCGAGCCTTAGTTTGAATCGAGTTTAACATGACAGGATTCCAGGCGGATGAAGTAGTAAGTGATTGGTCTCCTTCGAACAATTCTCTGGCTACGGCCTGTGAGTTTGAAAAGGTCTCGGGATCCTGGGAATCCGGGACTATAACGACGGGCGGATCGGCGAAGGATACTGTACCCAGGCTCGGCGGACGGTTGACCTCCCCATTGGTGGGTTCTAGTACTACTGAAAAGAATAACCAAAGCAGAAAGAATATAACAGTCGGTTATGTCCACTCATTGCCACGAAAACAGCCAATAAGAGGGTCGACAAGTGGACATACCTGATACAAGCCCCGGTCAGCTTGTGCGACCGTCTGTTTTTCTGCTGTTGGCTTTATGGCCGGTATCATGGACGGTGCCGTATTTTCATCGCTGGGCGAAACGGATGCCCTAGGCGACCTAACCTCTGAAAAATGTCCTTGAAGGTTATGAGTGACAACTTCGGACCTGCTCGAGAATCCGAGTGCAGCTATCTCTAGAGTAAGTGTCCCGAACTGATGACTCCCTCGACGACACACCTCTGTCCGAAGAAAGAGCACTGTGTGATCTTTTCCTACGTCGCGAACACTTTCGAGATTTTCTGTCACGGGAATGAGCGCGCGAACGGTGTCTGTATAACCTTTCCCTTCTTCTGAATGTTTCGAGGATCTTCGCTTACTGCTCTTATACTTCGGCATCCTAATCGATAATGATCTTATCGATTAGGATGCCGAAGTATAAGAGCAGTAAGCGAAGATCACATATTTTATATCTTATCGGATAAAATAGAATAAATAAACAAATAATAACAGGAATGAGGCGAACACGTGTTGTACGGGTTAACGAACAGAACACAATAAAGATCGGGGGCGAGCGCAGCGTACGGGCGCGTAGAGTCCCTATATAAGAGTCTGGACAGACTTTTAAAATGCAACAATATGGCGTGGATGTCACGTATATAGAGACTCTACTCCAAACTGGAGTCTGGACAGCTAGACAGATTGAAATAAAACAGTATGGCGTCACGTTTACAAATACACATTTAAAATACAATATTGTAATAATTTTACAATGGCCGGTTGTTGCATACCTGGATGTGCTAACACTAATAAAAAAGGGTATTCTATGAGAAGATTTCCAACAAAATTAAAAAGAAAAATAAAATGGATAAAAAATATAAATCAAATGTGGCCTAATTGGAAGCCTCCTGAATATGGACTTACCCAGGTAGCAAGGTATCGTCATTATGACGTCATTTTAAGGTCATTCCTCGTCATATAACGTCAGTCGACTAAATAATGACGTATTATATACGTGATATTTTTGACGACATATTGTCGTCATAGAAATAACGTCATTTAATCGTCTTTTTAAGGTTACTTATTTATCAATTAATTAATATTGTTAATTAATACATCAATATTAATATTAACGTACTTAGATAGTGAAAATAATAAATATTTTATGATACTTATAAAGTTTATATTTTCTGTTCAAAATCCTTGAAAATATATATTTTGTAATCAATACTTCTTTCATTTACCGCTATGCGACGCGCAATGCGCTATTTATCTCGTATTTAAGTTTCAGTCATGAGAATTATATAAAGCAAGCAAAAAGTGAACATTAAGATGTCATAATAATGACTACATTTTGACAAGTACAATATATATATATATATATATATCCATTGAATTTTGAACTCCTTATCAAATAAAATAATAAAAATAAAAAATATATATATATGTATTATAGAACATATATTAAAATAAAACTACAAATGTAATATAATTTTTATATACACATATTTTATATATACATATATACATATATACATATATATATATGTATATATATAATATATGTGTGTATATAAAAATTATATTACATTTGTAGTTTTATTTTAATATATGTTCTTTAAAAGTGGCTAAATTCCACCAATTGTATATGTTGTATGTACGTCATTTTATATTCGAGAAATGTCGTCATTTTGTCGTCATAAATATGACGTCAATGGTCTGTGACTTAGGACCGTCATTTTCCCCCCCGTTGTCCACCACCTTGGCGTGGTGGGGGGGCTCACCCTTCGCAAGGGGATAGCCTTGCGAGGGGTGCCAAGAGTGGACAGTGCCTCATATCTTGAGGCACACTTGCCCCCGGTTTCTGGGGGCTCCCCCTAGTTTCTGGGGGTTCCTCCTTGACTGTGGGAGTCTTCCCGCAGTCTTCGGGGACGGGGCCCACTTCCCCGTAAGAGCCTCGGCTCGTAGATGGTAAGGGATGGCGACCCGGAATTCAAACGCCCGGTGGCATGGCACCGCTAGGAGAGGACACTGCACGGCGCTTCGGCGCTTGTCCTCCCGCCATGCAGTTTGCGGCCTCGACCGCTGGGGTTCCGTTTCGTGTCTCCGGGGGGGTGTTTTTCGGGGTCTTTCCCGGGGGATGTCCCCCCGGGGTCTCGGGGTGGGATTATTGGCGGCGGTGACCGCAGGGGGAGGGGACCAGCCGTGACTACCCGAGGGGCTTTGCCCGGAAGGTTTACCCAAGGGGCATCGCCCGGAGGGAGTCACGGCGGTCAGTCGCCGGGGCCACTCGGACGTTTCCGAGGCGGGGCCCGGCGACGAGAGAAGGACCTCAGGGTGCTGGTTGGGGGTCTCCAGGCTGGGTAGCCTGGGTCCCCGTCACAGTGTCCCTGGGATCAGCCGTTCCTGGGCCACTCGGGCGTATTCCGAGCTCGGGCCGGGACGGCGGAGTAGGCCACGCGTGGTTACCCGGGGGGCTGTGCCCGGAGGGGTGACCCAAGGGGCATTGCCCGGAGGGTGCCACGCGGGTCTGCCGCTGGGGCCGCTCGGACGTTTCCGAGGCGGGGCCCAGCGGCGAGAGTAGGTACTCCTGGCCGGTCGGGACCGTTTCCCCTTCCGAACCGGCCGGCCAGGAGAAGGTGTGTCCCTCTCGCCGGCAATGATTCACCGGCGGGGGGACGGCTGGTCGCCACGGCGTGTAGGACAGGGCCGGGGAGCGGCGACCCTGTCCGAAGCGTCCGTGGGGCCCCCCGAGTGGCGTCACCTGCGGAGGTGCCCCCGTTGTCGGAGGCGGGGGACCCCCGAAACCCCATGGGGGAGTCAAACCCCTCATGGGGGAGTAAGGGGCTCGGAGTCCTGTGCCGGGGGTGCGGTATCCCCCCGGCCCGCGACATAAGCCGGCCCTCCGGGAGTCCCCGGGGCACCGGTTTGGGGGGCGATTCCGGTCATGTTTCGGGTCGTCCCCTGGCCGGTGGGAGATACGCCGGCCGGTCGAGCCTCCGCAGGGAGTGGGAATAAGAAAGAATGAGCAGCACAAAAACCAAACTAAATACTACTAAGGGGGAGGCGGAGATCGAAAGCCCCAAGCCGGGTCCAAGATCTTCGAAGATAAAGATCAAGGATATGAAACAGATATCTGTTTCAATCGAGCGGGTAGGTATTATACCCTGGATAGATCCTGCGCAGAAGCCTCTACCGGAGGTAAATGACGCGGAGCCAGAAGGGGAAAGGATGGAGGTCACTTCCATTGGGGACAGCGCGAACGTCTCTGACTCTGAGGAGGAACCCCTTCCAAAGAGGAGGAAACGGGGACGCCCCGAATCGACCGGGGATTATAGGAGACTCCTGGTCAGGAAGGAAGTAAAGTTGGCCGAAAAAGAAGCCCAGGAAGGGAGGGCCATGTTGGACCCCACCACGCCACTGACCGAAAGGCAGGCGTGGCAGAGGATGGATCTCATGACTGCCGAGATCTCTGAGGAGATCTCGCAAGCGCTGCCACTTGATATTGCAGCAAAGGGGATGGAGAGTGCCACGGTCCTGAAGAAGTGTGCTCTAATGAGCAAAAATCTCAAAGGGACCGTGCAAAGAGAGATGAAGGAAGCGGCCTGTTATCTACAGGCCGCAATAGCCGCTCTGGCCGCGCTGTCTGCGACGGCCACGACGAACAGCAATCAAGAGGGTGGAAAGGAAATGGAGGCACTCCAATGCCGGAACAAGGCACTCCAGGTTAAAGTGCTTAACCTGGAAAATGAGATGAAGCGCCTCAGGGAAGGAGGAGAAAGAACCAAAGGGAGAAAACCCCAAGGTCCGCCTCCGGGGGTAGTTAGTGGCGAGGAAAACCTCAACAGGACAGGGGAGACCATTCCCCTACCCCCACCGGCTCCGACAGTGATGGATATGGAAGTGGATGAGGCGGTGGTAGTTACACCGTGCCCAATGCCACCACCAGTTAACAGACCCCCCGTAAAGGGGGCTGTTAAAAAACTCGAAGAGTATCCTCCTGGTATTAGACAGGAGAACATGAGTGAGTACGACGAGCTCACAGCCAGGATACAGGAGCTGCTCGATGAAAGAGAAGGTCTAAAAAAGGGGGCCAAGGCTCCCTCAGTAAGACCTCCCCCGAGAAAAGCAGCCCCCCCGACATCGACCGGCAGTACGCCGTGCCCCCTAAGGGACCGGTCCCTGCCAAGACCAATGCCGGGAAGAAGAAGAATAAGGGTAACTCCCAAAAGGGCGCCAACCCACAGGGAGCCCCACAGAAGGATGGGCCTAAACCTGTTAAGGCAAAGGCCCAAACTAGGGATCCTCCCTCTAATAATCCTCCCCAGCTCCCGCGACCTTCGGGAGCCCAGGATAACTTGGTGAAGGTCGTCGGGAGGAAGGAAGCGAGGAAGAATCGGGCGCCACCACCAGCGCCCGCAAAGACCTCCTCTGGAGGCAGCAGCGGGGCCAAAAATGCCTCCCCCCCTCTCAACAAGGAGAGGGCTGAAGGCAAGGCTGCCCCAAAGGCTGCTGCAAGGAGATCCGGGAGGATCCCCCGAACTGCGGCGGTCACAATTTCCTGTCCCGAGGGACAGTACGGTGAAACCATCGCGCTGGCCCGCCAGAAGGTGGACATCGCGAAACTGGGCATTGAGGACGTAAGGGCCCGCCGAACAGCCACCGGGGCTATTTTATATGAAATCCCCGGGGAGAACAATAGGCAAAAAGCCGACATCTTTGCCGAAAGGCTGAGAGAGGCGCTAAGCGAGAAGGAGGGGTCCGTGTGACCCGCCCCTGCAAGAGGGGCGATTTAAGGGTCCACGGACTCGATGAGTCTGTAACCACCGAGGAGGTAAAAGTGGCGGTTGCCAAGATTGGAGGGTGCCAGGCCTCCGAAATTGGAGCGGGTCAGATCCGCTTCAATAAGGGGCCATGGGCACCCTCTGGATACAGTGCCCTGTTGCGGCCACAGTCAAAGTGGCCGCAGTGGGTAAAATTAAGGTGGGATGGATTGTGGCTAGGGTCGAGCCGCTTAAAACGGGCCCCCTGCAGTGTTTTCGCTGCATGGAAAGGGGGCACGTGAAAGAACAGTGCAGCAGCCCGATAGATCGAAGCGGCTGCTGTTACAACTGCGGCTCCCCTGGCCACAAGGCCAGAGAATGTAAGGGAAAAACGCGTTGCATTCTATGCGTTGAGGCCGGCTTGCCGGCGAACCACCGCGTTGGAGGAGAAACATGCAACGCGAAAAAGAAGGGCAGGAAGGCCACTAAAGGGGGCGGCAAGAAGGAGGAGAGAGGAGGAGCCAGGGGGGGTTCCGGGGATGGCTCTGCCTCCCCCGGGCCTTCCCAAGGCGTAAACGGAAAGGAGAGAGGAGGGGCCGGAGAGAGCTCCGGGGATGGCCTAGCCTTCCCCGGGCTCGCCCACAGCCAGACAACGGAGGCGCCCAAACCCCAACGCCCGCGTAGGGGAAGGGGCGCCGCCAAGAA
Source organism: Prenolepis imparis (assembly GCF_030444845.1). Lineage (NCBI taxonomy): Eukaryota > Metazoa > Arthropoda > Insecta > Hymenoptera > Formicidae > Prenolepis > Prenolepis imparis. Next base: position 5,698,189 of record NW_028141160.1, read on the forward strand.
ACAAGAGAAGGAGACGGGAGCCAGCACTCCCGCAGCTCAAGTTGAGCTGCAGGAGGTGGTCATGGAGGGGGCCTAAACAGCGTCTATTATGACGCAAATAGGCCTCCTCCAGGCTAATCTAAATCACTGCGCCAGGGCCCAGGACCTGTTCCTACACATCCTGGCGCAGTGTAAATGCGGACTTGGGATCGCGGCCGAGCCGTATCGCGTTCCGGCGGACAATCCATGCTGGGCCGCGAACGACAGCGGCTCGGTCGCGATCACCTGGAGAATGGAGGTGGGCTTTTCTCCGTGCACGAGGATCGGAGGAGGGCGAGGACATATAGCCGTCGAATGGGGCCCACTGTGGGTAATAGGGTGTTACATCCCCCCCAGCGTAGACCCTGCCACATTCGGGGATATCCTTGACGAGATATCGCTCGTCGTCCAGAGGAGACTCCCCGAACCAATTGTGGTCGCCGGGGACTTCAATGCCCATTCGGCGCATTGGGGTTCCCGGCGAACGAACCGCAAAGGCAGGGTCTTGGAGGATTGGGCAGCGGTTCTCGGCCTCTGTATCATAAATCAGGGGTCGAGCAGCACCCTCGTCCGGCCGCAGGGGGAGTCCATCATCGATTTGACGTGGGCATCTCCCTCTGCGGCGGACAGGATTAGGAACTGGCGGGTGATGGATGAGGAGACCCTCTCTGACCATTTTTACATTCAGATGAGGGTCGACATTACCCGCCAGGGGGTGCTGAACCGCGCCCAAGGGGGGGACCTACCCAGAAGGTGGGCCCTAGCCAAGTTGGATCCTGACAGGTTGGTGGCAGCCATGCTCTCTGCCACCTGGCCCGGTGCAGAAGCACCACTAGGGATTATGGACCAGGTGGCATGGCTCGGGGAGACCATGAGAGATGCTTGTGACATCTCCATGCCCCGAGCCAAGCCGAGGCCGCAAAGAGCGGCGTACTGGTGGACGGAGGAGATTGCAGAATTAAGACGCACCTCCGTCCAGGCCAGACGCCGCTTTAAGCGGATGAGAAGGAAAGGCCTCAGCGACGATGACGAGGGCGTGGCAGAGGCGCTCGAGCGTTACAGGGCAGCTCGTAACGCATTGAGCGCCGCCATCAGAGCGTCTAAGGCGAGGTCCTGGGATGAACAGCTCCAGGGCCTCAATGCGGACCCTTGGGGGCGTCCATATATGGCAGTGATGAAGAAACTGCGGAGATGGACGCCCCCGTGACGGAGGCATTGGACACCGAAGTGTTGGAAAATATTCTATCGACCCTCTTCCCACAATGCGATAGGGTTCCTGAGCTACACGTTAGGGAACCCGTCGCGTGGGAAGAGGAATATGAGATGTCCAGTGCTGAGTTGGCCGGGATTGCCAAAAGGCTTAAGGTTCGGGGAAATAAAGCCCCGGGGCCTGATGGCATTCCTGGAAGGGTCTGGCTATATGCCATGACGCACCTGTCAGGACCAATGAGACGGCTATACACCGACTGCCTCAAGTCGAGAGAGTTCCCCCCAGTCTGGGGTAAGGCCAACTTGGTCCTTATCCCAAAAGGGAGCAGAACAGACGGAGCGCCTTACGCGTATAGGCCCATCTGCCTGCTCGACGAGGTCGGCAAAATATTCGAACGAATCATAGCCGACCGACTCGTCAGGCAGATGAAGGAAGTGGGGCCGGACCTCCACGAGGACCAGTTCGGATTTCGCGAACACAGATCGACGACGGACGCAATTTTTCGCGTTCGTCGGTTCGCGGAATCCGAAGCTGAAGAGGGCAGGGTGGTTGTCGGCGTTGCATTGGATATAACCAACGCCTTCAACACCCTGCCCTGAGGAAAGGTGAGGGGCGCCCTTGAAGAACATGGTGCCCCTCAATATCTCGTGGAGGTCGTAAAGGCCTACTTCCGGGAAAGAAGCCTAGAGTACCGGGATAAAACCGGTACTCAACGCGGAAGGAAAGTGTCATGTGGTGTCCCACAGGGGTCAGTTATAGGCCCGCTGCTGTGGGACATCACCTATGACAAAGTGCTCCGTTCTGCCCTCCCCCCGGCTGCCGTGTCGTCTGTTACGCAGACGACACAATAGTCCTGGCCGGGGGGAACGACTGGGGGGCCGCGAAGGGGAGGGCGAATCTCGCGGTAGTCTGCGTGGTGCGCGCTATAAAGGAACTGGGCCTTAAGGTGGCTCCCCACAAAACGGAGGCCATCTATTTTCATGATGGCTCCCAGGGGAAGCCACCAGAGGCCCAAGTCATCGTGGACGGCATCCCCGTCCGGCTGGGGCCAAGTATTAAGTACTTGGGGCTCTGGCTGGACGGCACTTGGCGCTTTGGCGAACACGTCTGACTGAGAAAGCCAACGGGGTAGCGGCGGCACTCAGCCGCCTGCTGCCCAATCTTGGCGGGCCGGACGACCGGGTTAGGAAGCTGTATGCGGCAGTGGTGAATTCGGTGACCCTATATGGGTCACCGGTGTGGGCGGACGGGGCGGTGGCCACTCGACGTATCAGAGACATTCTACGTCAGATACAGCGGAGGGTGGCCATCCGCGTCGTCCGCGGATATCGTACCGTGTCGCATGCAGCGGCCTCGGTCCTGGCGGAACTACCACCCATGGAGCTCCTGGCGTGCGCCTACAAGAGGGCGTACGAAAGGACCAGGGAGCTCCGTGGAATGGGTTACAAACTTACCGAGAGGGACCGAGGCATCGTCAAGGCGCAAGCCCGACGACACATGATGGAAGAATGGGGGGACTGGCTGAGAAACATCCCCCCATCCAAGTCGGGCAGAAGAGTCGTCGGGGCCGTGGGACCTGTGTTAGAAGAATGGGTGGACAGGTCCCACAGCTGGATGTCGTATCACCTTACACAGGTATTCGCCGGACATGGCTGTTTCGGCGAGTATCTGTGTAGGATAGGTAAGGAGCGCACCACGCAGTGCTATCACTGTGACGGGGACGAGGACATGGCGCAGCACACGCTGGAATTCTGTCCAGCGTGGGCAGAAGAGCGCCATGTAATTGTCCAGAAAACGGGAGAGGATCTGTCACTCCCGGCCATCGCCGCAAAGATGGCCGGGAGCGAGGAAGTATGGGAGGCGGTCTCCTCTTTCTGCTTCAAAGTTATGACGCAGAAGGAGGAGGCCGAAAGAGAGCGGGAGAGACGGGGAAGAAGGGGGAGACTCCCTCTCTCCCCTGAATCCCGGGAGGAGAGGGACGACCCCTCCTGGCTGCCTGGGCGAAGAAACCGCCGTGGTGGTGGCAGGGGGCAGGTCGGGCCTGGGGGACCGTGGCCGGGAGAGCGCGAGGGAGAGAGGCGGAAAGGCAACGGGAAAGAACCCGCGACAACGAGGAGGGAGATGGCGACGGGGTTCAGAGAAGAGGAAGAATTAGGAGACCCCGTCACCAACAACACCGAGCCCGGTGACAACAAAGGGGAACTTAGGTTCCCCCAATTGTCGCCGGGAGGGGCCGCCTCTTAGAGAGAGGCGGTCAAACAAACTTAGCGAAAGGCGCGGTGCCCCCCTCGCCTGGTGAAGTAGAAAGAAGTGGCCCGTGAGGGCGGAGTGGTTGGGCGAGGGGCGCTATGCCCCCCTCGCCCGACGCCAGGGAGAAAGGGCCCACAAGGGCGAGATAGTAGTAGTCCCAGGAGGAGGATGGGGGCGGGTGTCGCCCGGCCGGCGGTCGCACGGCATAGGCCTTGCGGCCGGGGGTCGGGCGGCATCCGTCCCCGCCCATGCCGAGTTCCTCCCTTTGGGGAGGGCCTCGGCGATGCCCACGGGCCGATGGTCGAATCCCGCAGAGGGAAGGAACCGCGGCCCGGGGGCACGGGGACCACAGGCGCTCTGTAGAAGTCCCATTGCACGTGGTCCCCCGGGTAGGGACGCGGCAGGGCGGCCCTCTCACCGGTGCCTTAGAGCGCCGATGGGAGGGCACCACTGCCTGCGGCGAGGGCTCCTCCCCTTCTGGGGGGAGCCCCCGGGAGAAGGGCTCCCGGAGCGTCGGCCGAATCTCCTTTCCCTTCTGGGAGCGAGAGGGAGCCCCGTTCCGGGAGCGGGGGGTGGCGGCTCGAGCGGGATACTCGAGCCGTGACCCCGCCCCCCAAACTTTTTGGGAGGGCGCGGCGTGGGGGTGGTGCCCCCCTGCGCCGCAATCGGGTAGGTTCCGCACGATGCGCGGGGGAGAGTATCTTCCTCTCGGGGAAGATGCTCTCCCGGGAAAGGTAGGGCCAGAGGATGGCGGGAGGTGATGCAACGGTTAGTTCCCCGCCATCCTCGTAAGTGCCAGCGTAGGCACCCGCTGTGCTTTTAGTGCGGTAGGTCTGGGACCCCATCGCCGACCCATACGTGGATCGGCGATGGGGGACAAGGAGTCCCACATAACCCTTATCCCCTACCCGTGGGGTGAGTGGTACCATGAGGTTTCCACAGCGCAAAAAAAAAAAAAAAAAAAAAAAAAGGACCGTCATTTTAACGTCACTCTTACGTCATTGCAAAGGTGAATTTAACGTAACCAATGACTAAAAAATGACGTCAAAATGACGATACCTTGCTACCTGGGAAGTTTTACTAGTCATGTAAATATAAAAATGTATTTTCATAATAAATATAAAATACATTAAAATATACAGTATAATATATTTACAGTCACATTTTTCTGATACGATGTGGGAAAAACCTCGCGTGGATGGAAAATGTAAATTAAAAGATGATGCTGAGCCAACTATTTTTCATCCTCTTAAAAAAAACCCCCAAAAATTTATATTAAATTGTCGAAGCACATATGAAAATAACTGCGATCCGGTATGTATTAAAAATAAAAATATTATTTGACATTAAGGAGCCTATTCTGTAACTTTTAACGATGTTATTATGCATCACTGCGCAGATTTTTTGTATCATGTAATAGCTGCGCAATGACACATAACGACATCATTAAAGGTTACAGAATAGGCCCCTAAATTACTAAAAATTTTTTAATATTTTTGTGTTCTTCTTGCCAGATAAAACCTGTAATTTCTTCAGTTCCTTCACTGTCTGACTATCATCAATTATCACCAGAACATAATACCAATAATGCAACACATGATGATCAACAAATAAATTCAATTGAAGTTCTTACTAGTAAATTATCGAGTACTGAAACTAATGAGATTTGTGAAGAAACCAATTTTATGGATAACGAAAATCCATATACAACAGATTCTAGAACTACATCAACAACATTAGATGAGGCATTGAAAATTGCTGTTCTAAAAGCTGAAAATTTGGATAAACAATTAAAAGAAGCAAATGCTAAACTTCAAGCTGCAGATGTAAACACTTTCGCAAAGTATTAAGATCAAATAATACTTTATTGAGACGTATTAGACAGCTGAGAAGTAAAAACAGAATACGTGTTGAAAAAAGTTTATTAAAATCTTCAGAAATTTTGCACAAAGTATTCAATGATGACCAAATCAAATGGCTTCAACGTGATTCTACTTCCAAACGCTTACATAAATGGTCTGAACAAACCATAAAGAAGCACTTCGATTAAAAGTATCATGTTCTGAGAGCGGTTACAAAGAACTTATGAAACAGAATATTCCTTTGCCATCTTCCAGAACACTTCGTAGAAGATTAGAAACAATTAAATTCGAGCCTGGAATTTGTGATGATATTTTTTAGCTTTAAAAGAAAAAGTTGAACAATTTGAAGATGATAGACAAGGAGATTGCATGCTTGCATTAGACGAAATGGGTATTGAGAGTTGGAATCAAGTTGATTTATCAACAAACTCACGCTTTGGTAATGCTACTATTTGTAACACTGCTGGTAACTTGAATGCATGTTTTCTCAAACAATAAAAGTTTTATTTATTTCTTAACATTTTTTCATTTATGTTAATATCCTTTCTTTTTTTTTCTATTTTTTTCTTAAATTTTATGGTGCATGAAATTAAATATAAATATATATGTACATTTTTCATATTTCATAATTCATTTTTGCATTGTTTTAACTTATTTGCACATTTACATTTCAAAGGAAACAAAGTAGAGGCAACGCATGGTTTGATTTTAATGCTTGGTGGCATTTTTACTAGATGGGAATAACTTGTAGGCTATTATCTTACTCCAAATGGATTTAATGGCGCCAAATTAAAACCTATAATTGAAAAAATTATTAGAAAAACAGAATCAATTGGTCTTTATATGCACAGTATTACATCAGATATGGGTGGAGTCAACCAAGCAATGTGGAGATCTTTTGAAAATATATCTGCTAGTAGGTATGGTGAAATTATAAATTCAATATCTCATCCAGTTGACATTTCACGTAGATTAATTTTTTTTGCTGACGGTTCACATCTATTAAAAAATCTCAGAGTCTGTCTAATTAATAATAAAATTTTAATATTACCTGAAAAATTTATAGAAACTTTAGAATTATCGTCTGATATTGTACAATTTGAACATCTTAAAGAATTAGTAGCTGAACAAAAAGATTATCACTTAAAACTTGCACCAAAATTAAATGAAAATGTTATTAAAACAACAACGTTTAATAAAATGAAAGTCAACTTGGCAACGAATATGTTAAATAGAAATGTAAGTGATGCATTAAATTATTTGGACCAAGAAAATAATAATAAAAACTATGAAACAACAGCAAAATTTATTGAAATAATTTCTAAATGATTTGGGTTAATAAGTGCACGAAGTCCTATGATGGCTTTAGGTAAAAAAGAAAACGATGAAAGAACACAAAATAAATTTAATGAAAGCATTGAATTCCTAAATTCGGTAATTGAGTTATTTCGTGATATAAAAATTAGTTCAGATAAGCGTTTTAAACCAGTCGAAAGAGGTATTATGATAACTACAAAATCTGTAATTGAACTTACTAAATATTTAATTAATGAACGAGGATACTTTTACGTTCTTGCTGGTCGATTTTCTCAAGATTGTGTAGAAAATGTTTTCTCAAATATTAGAAAAAAATATCCAGTTCCAAACGCTTTACAGTTCAAACAAAGTTTAAAAATTCTCATGGTATCTCAGTACTTACAAACATTACAAAATACAAATTATGAACAAGATGAAGGTTCTTTTATTGCTGACTTTTTACGACGGCCAGTCAAAACTAATAATCCTGATCAATTTGAAGAAATTTTTCCTGTTCTTCCTCCTGGAATAAAAAATAAAATCATAAATATATAAAAAAAAAAAAAATTAAATTCATTGTATGGCATATGTGGGTACATTATTACTAGAGTTTCAAAATTAACAAAAGATTGTAAACAATGTATAGATTCTGCGGGATCCACAACATATAATGCTAGTTCACGATATTCTAGATTACTTCGCCTTAGATGTTATAAACCAAATATATTATTTTTTGTGTATGATGAAATTTTTACATTTTTTTATCGTATGGAAGTTGAAATAAGACATTATTTACCTTATTTAAAATATGCAAAAGTTGATTTCGTTAAATTTTATGCAATTAAAATGAAACACATTAAATGTGATATATTGTTAAATTGCCACAATATTTTTGATAAAATAATGAAACGTTTTATTTTATATAGAGTTAAAATTGAATGCAACAAAGGAAATTGAAATACTCACAATAGCAAAACTATGACTATGCATGCACTCATTAAGTAGTTATATTAATATATTGTAATACATATATAGTTATATTGTAATAAAGAGATTTTAACATCAATGTAATTTTTTATTAATTTTGTATTTCTTTATTTTCAATTCTACCGCTCGCTATTCTATCGCTTGCGATTGGTTCCGCCATTTTGTTGCACATCCAATAAAAAATAGGACCAGTCTGTCCAGACTCTTAAGCCTAGTCTACAATGGCAGTAAGCAGTATAGAGTAAGCAGTAAGCAGTAAGCAGTATGAAATGGGAATTGCCCATTTCGTTACTTCCGGTCTTTACATCCACTAAAAACAGTATACAATGGCAATAACAAGGCTGTAGGAATAGAGAGTATACTGTTTTTAGTGGATGTAAAGACGGGAGTAACGAAATGGGCAATTCCCATTTCATACTGCTTACTGCTTACTGCTTACTCTATACTGCTTACTGCCATTGTAGACTAGGCTTTACATAGGGACTCTAACGGGCGCGCAGCGAGCAGCGCCCTCTTTTCGCTTTAAACGAGGCTTTGAATTCTGTTGTCGTGGAGCGTGCAGGAGCACGACTACATAGTTTTTCCATTCGGACGAGACAATCGGGCATAATCGCCATATTGATTTACATAATATATTCATTGGTCCAGATAGTCTTATGTTAATACATATGCAGCTATGTCAATTTGTGTGTGATGGCCATGAAGTAAGAGAGAAGAAGATTGAACTCCGTAAATAAAAGTGGTCCTGATTTGTGCCCCCTAATTGAGAGAAAGTCCGCTGAAGGGAATAGTTTCTGATGGATGGACGCCATTTACAATATCAACCTTACCCGGCCAGTCCGGCTTTACCTCAGTTGTTTACCTGTGGTTTATGCATATAAAATGGCATGTTGGATATATGGATGCATCGCCAAAGCAGGAAAAAAGATACTTCAAGACAGAAAAGCTTTTTTACAACTCGCACGGAAGAAAATGTTCAATAATTAGCGTGACAGTGGAATTGCTGCAAGAGGCATCAATTGCTGCAAGAGGCACGAATTCAGCAAAAAATTTATTATTAATTTTTACTTATAATCAAGTTTACAAAGAAACTTTTTATAATGCTCTCTCCGTTTATTTAGCTTTATAATCTCACATCAGAGCAACAAACATGTGCAGCGACGCAGCGTGTACAGCTGACACACGGCTGCGTTCGCTTTGACGCTTTCAGCATCTTCTGTCTTCGTTGCACATCAAATATCAAACGAAGACAGAAGATGCTTATAAATGGCGCCCATCCATGAGAAACTATTCCCTTCAGCGGATTCCCTCTCAATTAGGGGGCACGAATCAGGACCACTTTTTCCACTTCCGCGCTATCAAGTTCGGTCTCCTTATCTCTTACTTCATGGTGATGGCCTTTACAATGAATCTGCAGCGGGACATAAAGACACATCGACACCATTCTATATCGTTGTGGAACACTGATAGCTGTTGGTCACTCATTGTCAGTCGAGAATTACCTAAAAGCGGTTCAAGTACAAATATCTACAAGAGCAAAAAGTTATTATGTTAAGGACGTTAAAAATAAAAAAAAATAAAAATATTATGTATTTTACTAAAAGTGTTAATGCTAACGAGAGCAACTATCGAGTTCTCTTCGAAAAATCAGAATAATCGTAAAGCTTAGATCAGTCTCCAGGAAAAGTATTTTTATGTGCTTCAATTTACTTCGTGTAGATGAGATTTTTTCATAAGAAATGTAAATGTTATATTACATAACTAAGGAATTAATTTTTGCACTTAAAACTGTATAATACACATTTTCATAAACATGAAAAATATAAATTTTATTCGAAAAGATAGAGAAAGAGAAGGAGAAATGCAAGCACTACACGCAAAACAATTTTAAATAAAATCAATTTCATTCTTTTGCTAGCTATGTCATTTCCAAGTAGTTGCAAATTTTACATTTTTATATTTTTAACCAATAGAAAATTTCAAGAAATAGTAAACACGCTCTGTAATTGTTAAAAGATTTTTAGATAAGATATTTGCGTTTTATTTGAATTTCAATGAACCAATAAAACTCAAATATGAATGGTAGTGCTTCAGTTTCAAGGAAGAATTAATTTTCCTAGAAACTATGATATACCGGGAGGCAATAATTATTAGCACCTAAAATATCTTTATAAATATTGATTTTAGACAAAAATGTTTCAAACAAAAGTTGTAGGGTTTCGAGAAGGACATAACATCGTAATCAAGAATTGCCCTTGAGTGGTGTTTTTCAAGGTCATTTGAAGGTCATTTATGTTTTTTTAAATGGAATTATCTAAATTTTTTTATATAAATCGATTCCCCGCAATATTCACTATAAAAAGTTATAATGGCAACATGGCCAAAAAATGAATAGTTTACGAGATATTTTATAAATTAATGCAAGCATGTCAAACACGCGGCCCGCGGGCCGCATGCAGTTCGCCAACAAAAAGACTGCGACCCGTCGAGACTTTTTGAAAATCTTTCGAAAAAAATATTAATTAATTATTTTTAAGTAAATAATATATTAAATTGTAATTTTTTTTATTTTTTATTACAGTTTCTATTTTTATTTTTTATAAAAAAAGTCGTAAAATATTTTTAACTTGTAAAGGAACATAAGATGTAAAAAAGACTATGTAGGTATAATATTGAAACATTAAATATAATATGTTTTTTATTTTTTATATATCGCTAGTAAATTAATCAACAGGGTAGTTAAATATAATATTAAATATAATAATTTTAAAAATCGTATTTTATTTATTTTTGAACATTGAAAACATGTGGCTCTCAGTTTAACATAAAATAGATCATGTGGTCCGTAATGCAAAACGAGTTTGACATGTCTCCCAATAAGCACAAGTACGTCCTATGTACATACAACGGATGTCCATGCTGGACATTGTGTACATCCACCGGACGTCCATTTTAACTGCAACGGACGTACAAAGGATATCCACTGTACGTCCGTTTGCAACTGGGCAGGACATCCATAAGACGTCCATTATTGGGCATTTGTGGACAAATAATGGATCTTAAATGGCTAAAATAAGAATGTAATGGGTGAATTTTGGACCTTTAATGGATCAATTATGTACCTAATGGATCAATTTTGGACTTTTTATGGACGAATTATGGATGTTAAAGGGATAAATTATGAATCTACTGGACGAATTTATGGACCTTTTATGGATAAATTATGGATCTGAAATGGATAAATAGTAAATCTAGTGGACAAATTTTGGACCTTTTACGGACGAAATTCAAACATTCACTGGACATATTTTGGCTCATTATATATATGTATAATTTATAATTAATTAGGTAATAATTAATAACAATTTTGTAAAAAACATTTTTATTTTATATGTATATATAATATATATAATTATATATATATATATATATTATCACAGTACATAATTATCACTGCAGTATTTATTATATTGCACTACATATTTATTACTACGATTAATTACGAATTTCTCAGGTACGTTGCTGCTAATGGAGGTTTTTTAATTGCTGAGCTTCAGAATCCAGCTGATTTTTAACATTTGATGCAGTTTCTGCACCATTTCTCCCACAGTAACTTGTGTGTATAATTAAAGATTATTTTGTTCCATATCATCAATATTATTCTCTCCACGTTTTTTATTATTATTGCTGCGTTCTTTAGCTCTTCTTAGCCATTTTTGAACTGCTTCTTCACACTCTTTGTTTGTAGAATTCGGGATGCTTCTTTGAACGGAACCTGTAATATAAAAACAAGATAAAAATATTTAAAAAATTGTAAATAGATTGTACATTTATCTAAAATAATATGCACTTTGTTAAAGATTTTTTATATTTATTTTTTTACATCTATTTATTATATTATTTATTATATATTTTTTATATTTATTACATATTATATATTTTTGTTTTATTTTATATTTTATTTTTATATTTTATACTTATTTCTCGATTCTTTATTTTATATATAATTATACCAATGTTTTGATCAATTCTTCGTATAATATTTATTTTATAATTGTAATTAATTCAAATTTAATTATTAAATAAGTTAAATAAAAATTGTTAAATAAGTTACATAAAAATAAAAAGCCTGATATTTTTAAAAATATTAAGATTGAAAAAATGCAAATTTTTTAAAAGTTTTTTTAAATATAATTAAATATATATAAATATACGTAATTATATATAATTAAATTAAATATATACATATATATATACTATTAACTCTCTAATGAATCATTTATTATATTAAAAACCAAATAAAAGTGACCAATCGAAAAAAATCTATTACAAGTGATTTGATAATCTACGAAGGAAGAATATGAATAAGAACGTAAAGTAAAAGATAATCTAAAAAGTTATTTACCAATTATCAAATCCGCTAATTCAAGAGTCCTAGAGGCAACGTATCAGTGTACTCTTGAAGTAGAATAATCTGTACCAGTAACTTTCACCAGTGGATCTTGCGTAACCTTCACCTCTTCCAGAGCTATATAAAATAAAAAATGTTTTAATTTATAGATTTAAGAGCATTTATTCTAAAGAAGATATAAAATAAGAATGAGTTTAAATATTCTATGGAGATTTAGAGTTAATGCGCTAAGTCAAACACATATAATTAAGGCTACGATTAAAGCTATATGGTACACTACGATACAAATGCTTCAAAACATCATTCTATTTTTCTTCTCTATTCCAGGAAAATAAAGATAGAATGTTTTAAAGAATTTGTAGCGTAGCTTATTTGACCGCAGCTTAACAGAGAATTATAGTACATACAATATGTAAAAATCTTAAAATGTGTATTATGCATGGGATATTGTTAACTTTGTTAGTTTATTAAAAAGTTAATTTATTAAAAATATCATCTAAAACTATAAATTAATTTTAAAGCTGTAGCAATAATATATCTATATCTTTTATGAACATATACAGTTTATATTCTAGCTATTTTCGAACAGATTCTCAATATCGACCACATTTTCATAACAAAATATATTGATATATTTTATTTTTAAAAAAATTAATAATTGTAATAAGTAAATAAATTAATATGTAATGCTTATATATGTTCTATTCTCGCCTAATAATAAAAAAAATGTATCGTTATATAAATGAAATGACTTTTTAGGTTATGAAAATAATATCTGCTAAATTTATATATATTAAATACATATAAAACTATATATATACTTACATTGTCAATTCTCCGTATCCGTATTTTGCAGTTGAGACTGAGTAGCCCAGAAATGGGTTGTTTTATATAAATATTGAGATCACTCGAACGAGAGAACACACGTGTCTTGAGACTTCCAAGGAGAGTCGCCGGTACACGAGTAGGCTCGTGCGCGCTGCTTATCGCTGCACGAACCCGCCAAATCAGATCACGTGATCGCGCTTGACCAATCCGCGTGACTCGTACATAGCAGTCTTTTTTTTTATCGCGTGATATATGCGTAATACCATGGCCCAAGTGTGTGGTATTACGCATGTATGGCGCCATAAAAAAATTTTAATTGCTATACACGATTAGAATTTTATAAACATAACGACGGAAAATATGAAGCTATACCTTACGTGACGGAAAAGTAACAAGTAATGCTATGCTTTACATAAAACCCTTTTTTGATGACAAAAAAAATGAATAATGATAAGTCCAAAATAAGTCCATGTACAAACGTCCATTGGATGTACAGTATATATTCATAAATTATATATAATTATATAAAAGGGACGCCCAATGGATATCCAATGGACGTCCGTTTATACAGCCAATATATATCTTTGTATGGATGTACATTGGACGACCTTATTATGTCCACGGACGTATGGTAGTAAAATGGACGTAAAACGGACGTCCATAAGATGTACGGTGCTATTTGGGTGCTTTAATGTTACTGATATATATATATTCGGTATCTTCGAATTACTATAGATAAATATAGAGAGATATTTACCACATTTGGTTTACCGCAAGTCTTAGTTTCGGATAATGGCAGAACATTTGTATCCGCTGAATTAAAAAAATTTTTGGAAAATAATGGTATTATAAATGCACGGCCCCGTACCATCCAGCCACAAATGATTTAGCAGAACGTTTCGTCCAGACTTTTAAACAAGCGTTACGTAAATCAAATGTAACTTGTAAGAACATCAAAACTAATCTGCAAAAAGTTATTTTTCAATATAGATTAACCCCACATCCGGAGTTAAATAAATCACCGGCGGAAGCAATGAACGGAAGAAAATTGAAAAGCAGATTGGATTTGATGTTCCCGGTAGCGAATAAAAATGAAAATACGTTGGAAAATGTTAGAGTAACAAGAAACTTTAAAGAGGGCGAAAGGGTTGCAGCACGTGAATACTTAGACAAAAAGGCAAAATCGCGTTTTGGAAGCGTAATTAGAAAATTAGGTAAAATTCATTATGAAATTAAATTAGATAATGGTAAAATTTGGAAACGCCACGTAAATCAAATAAAGAAAATAGGAAATAGGGTTAACGATAAAACGCAATTCCGCGATGTTGACCATAATGGTCCGGTAGAAATAAGTGATGAGATGAGCGATACGATGGAGGAAAATAACGTTAGCAATAAGATAAAACCGACACCCAAAAACTTCAACTCTGGCTCGAGAGATTGCTCCGCAGCAATAAAAACAAAAGAATCCGAGGAAGGGCAGACTGCTGAAGCCAATGTTCCACATGAAAGCGTCCCACCAAATACTAATACAATTGTTAGCGAGCGGCAGAATGCGAACACGGGGAGCCGACCCCAGAGAAATAGAAAACCTCCGACAAGATACGGAAATTACTTAACATTATTTTAAGATTACTCATTATTAGTATTATTTTTTCTTTCTTTTCTTATTTGTTTGTTTACGTTAGATTTACAGGGGGAAGAGTGATATATATATTCGGTATCTTCGAATTACGCGCGCGGTAGAATTCGCGAGCGAAATAATTTCCGACACGGAATTATGAAGCGATGTCGCTTTTATCAACGCAAGCCCCGATTGTACCTAATCATGGCCCCCTCTCCTGGCCTACGTGCCCAGGACTAGCGAAACGGAGCAGACTCGCTCTTTTCCTTGTAAGGACCTCAGACCGAGCACACGTGTCAATATACGCATATATCTATTCTTCACAATATACTACTTTCTCTTCACTTAAGTACAGTGTTAGTTATTACAATCCCCTTATATTCCAAAAGAGGAAAAATACAACAGTTACATAATTTTACATATACTATAAAATATCTTATAAAATATTCATTTTTCGTCGATCTTATCTCAATTCTTTTATGCACAAAATAAGAAAAAAATCAATTGGTGTCAAGAAAATACATTGTTGTATTTAAGAAAAAATATGTATGTAACTGCTAGTTGCAAATTACATACATACATCTTTATTGTATATTTTTACCCATAATACTCATACATACAAATGATAGAGGAGTTCAAAAGCAAGTTCAGAACTTATAACACAAGTTCTTTGAACAAAATTAAAAGCAAAAAAAACGATAAAAAGTACATATTCATATCAACTGATAAAAAATACAAATTCATATCAAATAAAATGATAAAAAGTACAAATTCATATTAAATGGAATGAAAAAAAGTACAAATTCATATTAAATGAAATATTTATAAAAGATGTTCGAAGTGATGACCATCATTATCAATACAACGCTGGATTCTTCCAATCACTGATTGGTTTGTTTTTTTAATAATGTCAGGATTTATTGACGCACAGGCTGCAATAATCCGTTGTTGCATGTCTTGAAGTGTAGTTGGTTCTTTTTTGTAGACCATGTCCTTTAGAGTTCCCCATAGAAAAAAATCCAATGATGTCAAGTCGAGTGAACGAGCTGGCCGCACTACACAACCTCCACGTCCAATCCAGCGATTTCCAAATTTTTCATTGAGTTTATTTCTCACAACCAATGAAAAATGAGCTGGACATCCATCGTGCTGATACCACATTATTTGCCGTGTGATTAAAGGCAAGTCTTCTCGAGATTGTAGCTTTACCAGTATATTTTTACAAAATGTCATATTCGCGCACATCTCTCTCTCTCTCTCTCTCTCTCTCTCTCTCTCTCTCTCTCTCTCGCTCTCTCTCTCTCTCTCTCTCTCTCTCTCTCTCTCTCTCTCTCTCTCTCTCTCTCTCTCTCTCTCTCTCACACACACACACACACACACACACACACACACACACACACACGCACGCACTTTTTCTGATTCTTAATGAAATACATTTTTTTATGTCTTAGCTCACGCCTTCTAAAAAATCCGGATACTTTCAAATCAGATCTTGACTGATACACAGCCAACCACACTTCTGAATGTTTAACCGTCATTGATGTTTTCGCAAATGATGCCATGGGCTTATGTAATTGCTTTTTTGACCGAACAATTTTTGAAATCTTTGATCGGCATTAATACTCAATTTTATCGTCGTAATTTCCATCTAATTTTTTGTTTAATCGAATAAAATCATGTCGTAAATTTTCTCACTTAATGAGTAGTGCTCGATCAAGATCGAGCATACCTTCTCACCGATGATTCAGGAAAAGGCAATAGAAAAAAAGTAACAAAAAAAAAGTAGGATCTATAAAATACACATTTTACGAAAATTTTATTTGCATTATAATGTGTGTGTAATATGAATGTAATATGGATGATCGTTTTTATATTCATCGTTTTATATTTGCGTGATTAAAATTTTTTTAATGCTTAAAGTATTCACATTTTATTTATTTAATTATTATAAAATAACAACTTGATTGAATAAATATTGTTTGTGTTTTTTAACTTGTTAATGTTAATTGTTTGTGTTATAATATTTTATCTGTGCCATTTTCCTGTTCTATTTTTATTAAGATTTAGAAGAGCGAAATAGCATACATGTGACATTAGATCAAGGTTGTACCGTTTACAATCTCGTTCCGATAAAGAAATATTTATTGTTAGTTAATTATAAGAGTCACAATCATGAACTATTATACCTGGTCCGGCCGCCGCGAAGTAACTCTTATAAAAATATACACACATAAGCATAAGCAGTATAATTAATGTATTTATGAATAAACCCGGACAAGCAACAGAATGTTGTACACAGTGCCAATCGTTGAGCTCCTCGTCGCAGAATCAATGGCGATTATACACTTAAACCTTGTTCAGATTCATGTAAAACGTTAATTGGATTTTAATTATTTTAAGATATTATATATCATGAATGTCTTTTAATAACACTGTGCAAATTTCTGATTCGAAAGGGCAGAATCAGAAAATATTCAATGAAATAGAATTTTGTCGAGTAAAGAAGATAAAAATAAAAAATCAAGTGCGCGAGAAACACAAAGAAAGAAATCAATATTTATGTACAAATTAAATATGGATTGTGGAAATAATCCTGCAGAAGAAAGTAAATTGCGTAAATTATTTATATTGGATATAATTTTGCCAATAGTTTCAAAATAGTAATATCTTTTAGACTATTCAACATTTATTATTAAAAAAAAAAAAGAAATAAGCTTTGATTAGATGCTTTCAAAAAGAATCTAGAAAAAATAACCAGAAGTTTTAATTGTTATGAAATATATCTACTAGTTGTGTATGTGTATGTAACGAGTGAATCTCTATTGATATTGAATTGATATTCAATGATTATATACAATACATTTCATTGTAGAAGAAAGAAAAATAATGGATTCGTTTTATATTTTGTTGGTTTAATTATACTTTACTTTTATGTAACAAATATAAAATTATAAATAGATAATTTATATTCACTGTATCGTAACACAATTTTTTCTTTGTTAATAAAAAATCTGCTTTTGCAATATAATTGCTTTTACAATATATAATTAAGACTTATATTTTTATTAAATTATTTTTATATGTAATATAAGAATATTGTTCATAAGAATTTATTTATATAAATGCACATGCAATACTTATTACATAAAAAGTAAATAGTAAATTAAAATTAAATCTCTCCAAAATATTAAGTTTTGTCTTGGACAACATAATTATATTTTATGTTTGGTTTTGAATAGATTCTTTATTTAATAAAAATTGATGGATCGACGCGCGTAGATTACACTATGTAATAAAGATTTTACAGTATATAATAAAGATTATGCAATAACAAACATATGGTTATTTCTTATTTCTTAGGTTAAAAAATTAGAGTAAGTTTGATTGGACAACTGACTATAGTTATTCTCGACAAAGTTACAAGACAGCCGAAAAGCACAGTAATATAATCATTTCGATCCAAACTAAAAATTCAATTCATCTTCGTCGAAGATCCAAACAATATCGTCTTTCTTGCATAATATTGGTAACGATCAATCAATTGAACCGTCTTACATAAATACATTTCGCAAAATGCTTTAGAGAAAATCAAAAAGTGATAAGCAGAAAGACGAAAATACGAAGTACGAAGATCCTTTAAGACAGACGAGCGCGAGTTGCATGAAAAAAAGTAAGTGCATCCCGACGAAATGTATTGGGAAGGTGAATGAATTTAATACTGCTCTCGAAGAGAATGTCAAACAACCGAGAACCGAGAGGGTTGTATTGATCAATTATAAGGAGTGGACAACATTGAAAAATCATAAACACGCGGGATGTAATGGGGTATAATTCTTTCTTTAAGAGCAGACACATATGTATTTCGATTAGTTTGGTTGTGTTCATCTGTCACTATAATTATATATTATTTTATATTATTTTTTCGTAAGTGGGTATTAGTATCTCGTCACTATTTTTGTTATGGGGAGACAAAATATTTAACAAGGATATGCTATAAAGTTTAGTGTTAAATTGAAAGAGAACGTCATGGATTGCTATAAAAAGTTAAAACTATTAGTGTTTGGTGTAATTTGGTTTAATCACATGTTTAGACGCAAGTTTTTTCCAGCGCAAGGTTCATCTTCAACCGCGTTTAGCTGTTTGCTGAAAATATTTATTTCCACCAAAAAATTTAATCACGTGATAAAACATGATCATTGAATGCTCTTTCTAACTTTTATTGAATATTTTTTAAATTTTATTGAATATTTTTGTACAACATTTTATTGCTCTATAACAATCACGAATACGGTGACGTCTACTAGTAAAATTTACGAAAAACTTTGTGACTCAAAAACGCAATCAAACCGTATCGTATTGTAAATCAAGCCTGCGTATAATAAATTTTCATTATTACACAACGCATTTCTTCTTATCTCTTTTAACTACTTTTTTTGAACTTAAATCCGTAATAGCGGATACAATGTATATTAATAATAATAATTATAAAAATAATTGCACAATTCTTTAAACATATATCTATTATTAATAATAAATAATAATACATTATTAATTACAGAATTTTATGTACATAATATGTGTATACGTACACATACAAATATTTAATATTTATAATTGTTATTTTTATAATTAACGATTGTACAATTTAATTATTGACACCTTTAATTCTAAAATCAAATTTTTCGAGAATAAAAGCTTATATAAAAGAAACTTTTAGTGTATATTTAAATCTTTTGTTTAATTGCCTTTCAAAATGATGGTTTTTCTAATACACATTATTTAGTTGTGCACTAATAATATAATGTGACGGAAGATTCAATTACAACGACAATAATTTTGAAAACTTGATCAGAGCGTTGTGACTACAGAACAAAAATGTTATTATCGTAAAACATGAAAGCGTTGATAATGTACTGGCAGTATAACACATTATTGAAAATTGACATTTTATGTAACACTAAAAATATATGTTCATTTATTTGTATTAATGCTAAGTTTTTTTTGACATAGTAGTTTTTTTGTATTATGAAATAAAAATTTAGGACATGTGTTATTTTTAAGCTAAAAGAATATGTTTTTTATTTATTACTATTAGATAATAAATTAATATTAATAATATTAACTGTTCCCTATTCTCTGATCCTGTTTTCTATCTTCTATTCCCTGTTCTTTATTTCGTTTAATGTGCGCAGCTCTTTTATTTGTGTTATCAATGATAAATATAATAGTTTTTAGGCGGCACAATAAAAATAAAATTTATCTTCATACTTAAAAAATATAATTTATTATTCTAAATAATATATTACTCGGTTTTTTAAGTTTTAATTGTTTTTCTACTTAAAAGGGATACACACGAAGTGATAAAAGCCTTTTGGAAAAAACAATGATCAAGTTAAGTATCATTCGATTCAAAACTATAGTCATGTTAGGTATCATTTGATTCAGTTTCATGAGCAGAATTCAAATATACCATTGTTTTAGCTCTAGCTCAATTTATACACGTGTAAACAGATAAAAAGTAAATTTTGAATTCTCCAATTTTTGACTTTTGACTCATTTTAGCAGCAATGATATTGTTGCGCCCCCTCGGATCTGCATCCTCATCCTCGGGATCATCCCGTTTCCGTTACTCGGAGATCGTCGTCAAGGGGAGTTGTTGATAAACAACCTGGGACTTTCGTTTGTTTTCCGGCTCCATCTGGAGTCTTGGTCTAGCTGTCAAACCGATTTGACGTGTTACGAGACCTCAGACTATTTTTCCGGATTGATTGTATTTCTTCTTCTGTGTCTCAAAGGGTTGTCACTTCATTAAATAACATTCTGTGCATAACCGTGTCTTGATTTATTTCGCGCGCGAGTGAGAGTGCTTGTGCGAGTGAGATATCTCTTGAGATATCGCAAGAGGCGTCCGGGGGACGTAACATTTTGGGGGCCCCTCCGGGATACTCCGAAGAATCCCAACGGCAAAATGGCAACGCAGAATTCTCCAAAAGCGACACGATCTCGAGCGGCTGTGAAAGACACCGAGACGGATGCTCTACAAGCCGTACTTCGAGAGATGAGCGACGAGCGAGACCGACAACAAGCTCACTTCGAGACTCTTCTTCGAGAGAAGGACGAACAGCTGCGTCAACTCGAACAAAGAATTTCTTCACAGCAAAACCAGCTAAGTCCTTCTAGTAATAGTGCTTGCGGGGACACGCAAAATTATTTGGGGGCTTGCGCGAGTACCGCGAGAGCCGCGACAAACGCGAGTGCCGCGACGAACGCGTGTGATATGACCGGCGACTTTCGTGCGAAAACGGGCTTAAAATTGAAGCCCGATACTTACGACGGGAAGGTTCCGCTGCGGGAGTTCCTCTCCCAATTTCTTTTGATCGCGATCGCGAACAATTGGGACGACAAGACAAAAACCATCTCTCTTGCCGCGAACCTTAGAGGAAGAGCGCGTACTGTTTTAGAAAACGTAGAAAATTTTGAAGAATTGACATTCGCGGAGTTAAAGTCGAAATTAGAATTGCTTTTCGGGGATGGGAGTTCAACACAAAACTATTATTCTCTTTTTTCAAACAGAAAGCAAAAATACGGGGAAGATTTTGCTTCATTTGGGGCTGAACTAGAGAGACTTTCGCGATTAGCTTACCCCGAATGTCCTTTCACAGTCCGCGATAAAATTGCATGCGCGCAATTCGTTTCCGCATTATCAGACAATTTTGTAAGAAGAACCCTCCAATTGGAAGGGATAACTTCTCTGAATTTAGCAATTGAAAGGGGAAAAGCCATAAAAATTATTCGAGATGAAAATTTTGAAAGAAAGAGATTTCGGAAATAATGGAAATAAGAAAGATTTCGGGAATAATGGAGATAACGGGAGATTTAATAAGAATTTCGGAAAACAAAATTTTCAAAAGGGAGAGAGGAGCGACGCGCGAACTAATTCCGAGAAAAAGAAGGAATATTTTAAAGACTCGAAAGGGAAAGCGCAAGCGAACAATTTTTCCTCCAAAGATAAAGAATGCTGGTCTTGCGGAAAGACCGGACATTTGCGGTTTCAGTGCCCTGACGCAAAGGGAAACTAGAATTAGTTGAACTTTTCGGGGAAAGTTCGACTTTCTCAAATAACACCTCGATTTCCAATTTTGTTGAATGTAGTGTTAGAAGGATTCAAAAGAAAGATTATTTTTCGTATTTCGGTAAATTGAATGGAAAAGGTTGTCTTTTTAAAATTGATACGGGCTCTGACGTCTCTTTATTGAATAGTAGATTAGTAGGAGATAATCTTGAAAAGATTTCAGTCAAAAACATTAATTTAAAGTATCCAACCGGAGAGAAAATTTTAATTGAATTTTTAGTAAAAGTAAAGATTGAAATCGGGAATTATTCAATTGAAACTTCTTTATTTGTCGCTGAAATTAGTGATCAATGTATTCTCGGAATCGACTTCCTTAAAATGATTAATTTAGATAATGTTTTCAATAAAGCTTTTAATGAATTCACATTTAAAAATGAAAAGTTAGAAAATTTTCAATGTTCAAGAATAACAAATTTTTCGAAGAAAATCCCGTCTATTTTAAATGAACTTTTTGAAAAGAGCTCAATTCATTTACAAAAAACTCAGAAAGAAACTTTTATCAACTTTTTAAATAAATTTCAAGATCTATTCTCCTGCGATATTGTTGCCGGGAATTGCAATGTTATTGAACATATCATAAATGTGAAAGACTCTCTCCCCATAAAACAGGCACCCCGTAGGATTCCTTTACAGATGAGAGATGAAGTCGATAAAATAATGGAGGAAATGAGAACTGAAGGAATCATCGAAGAATCTCAAAGCCCTTGGGTTTCGCCAGCCGTTATGGTTAAAAAGAAAGATGGAACCCTCAGATTCTGTATAGATTACCGGAGACTTAACGCTATCACGGTAAAAGATTCCTATCCCCTCCCTCGAATCGACGACATATTAGACCAGCTATCAGGTAATTCTTGGTTTTCTACGCTTGCTTTGAAGAGTGGTTATTGGCAATTGAAAGTGCGTCCTTCCGACAAAGAAAAAACAGCCTTTTCTATCGGTAAGGGATTTTGGCAATTCACAGTAATGCCTTTTGGATTGTGTAATGCCCCCGCGACATTTGAAAGATTAATGGAAAAAGTTTTACATGGAATTATTTCGAAAAAATGTTTAGTTTATTTAGACGATATTATTATTTTTGGAAAAGATTTTATTGAAATGTTTAAAAACCTTGAGGAAGTATTTTTACGATTACAAAAGGCAAATCTTAAAATTAATCCGAAAAAATGTTTACTTTTGCAAAGAAATGTTAAATATCTTGGACATGTAGTTTCCAAAAAGGGCATTACCACAGATCCAGAAAAAATAACAGCTGTTAAAGATTGGCCAGTACCACATACTAAAAAACAATTGCGTAGTTTCCTAGGGTTTTGCTCGTACTATAGAAAATTCGTTAGAGGTTTTTCTTCGATAGCCAAGCCTCTTTTCGCCTTAACAGAAAATCAAATTAAATTTGTTTGGAACGACGAGTGTAATAATGCTTTTGAAAACTTGAAGTTAATGTTATCTTCTTCCCCAGTGTTATCTTTTCCCAAAGGGGAAGGTCAATTTATTTTAGATACCGATGCTTCAAATATCGGAATTGGTGCAGTGTTATCACAAATACAAGGCGAAAAAGAAATGGTCATCGCGTATTTCAGTCGAGTTCTTAGTAAAACTGAAAGGAATTATTGTGTAACTCGTCGCGAGTTATTAGCGATTATTGACGCTATCAAATTTTTTCGACATTATCTTTTAGGTCGAAAATTCTTAATTCGAACCGATCACATTTCATTAAAATGGCTTATGTCTTTTAAGGATCTTTAGGGGCAACTGGCTCGTTGGTTGGAAAGACTCCAAGAATTCGACTTTGAAGTACAACACCGTAAGGGGGAGTCTCACAAGAATGCCGATGGATTATCCAGACGACTTTGTGAGACTTTTGGCTGCGAATATTGTGCTAAAATCGAAGGAAAAAACAATTCAGAAAGCGAGAAAATAGTTGCCCGACTCATACTCCAAGGAGAGGATCTGGAAGTATGGCAAAAGGATCAAGAGGAAGATCCTAATATTGCCATTATCATTCAAGGAAAAAGAGAAGGAAGACGTCCACCTCGTTCTGAATTGGTGACTCACGATATTTCCGCTCAAATTTATTGGGCATATTGGGATGCGTTAGTTCTTCAGAATGGAATCCTTTACAAGAAGTGGGAAGCCCCAAACTTGAAGTCTAGTTTTCTTCAGTTGATTGTTCCTCGGAAACGAGTGAAGGAAATCCTTGAAGAGGTACATGATTCTCCATCTGGGGGTCATTTCGGAATTAACAAAACCTTGGGAAAGGTTCGAAAACGCTTTTATTGGGCAACTTATAAACAAGACATAGAAGACTGGTGCAAGTCTTGCAAAGTTTGTGTCTCGAAAAAGGGCCCCACAGGAAAAGGAAAATCTCCTATACAGATTTATAATGTCGGAAATCCTTTTGAAAGAATTCAAATAGATATTTTAGGTCCTCTTCCAATAACTTCTTCCGGGAATAAATATTTGATTGTCATCATTGACTGCTTCATCAAATGGGTAGAAGCTTTTCCCAGAAGAATATTAGAGCAAAGACGGTTGCAGAAATCTTCATCAATGAATTTGTCTCAAGACATGAAGTACCTTTAGAGGTACATACCGATCAAGGGAAGAATTTCGAATCGAAACTGTTCGCTGAATTAATGAAACTTCTTGGGATTAGGAAAACGCGGACTACCCCGTTACATCCTCAGTCTGATGGTCAAGTTGAACGACAACATCGAACTATAATCAATTACTTAGCGAAGTATATTTCTCAAAATCAAAAGGATTGGGATCGGTGGATTCCCATGTTTCTTCTAGCCTACAGATCTTCGAAGCACGAAACTACTGGAATGACTCCTGCGGAATTATATTTCGCTCGAGATTTAAGACTTCCAGTAGATTTATTACGAGGGAACTTTCCTAAATCGAAGGAAGAAGAATCTTCTTCAATTGAGAATTTCGCTAGTACTCTTAGAAAAAAACTAGACGAAATTCATTCCGAAGTCAGGGAAAAGATGAATATAAAATCTTCTCAAGTAAAGAGTTGGTACGATAGGGGAGTTAGAAAGATTCTATTTCAAGAAGGGGAGAGAGTCTGGTTCAACAACCCCCGAAGAGTTAAAGGAAAAGCTCCTAAGTTGCAAAGCAATTGGGAGGGACCTTTCTCTATAGTGAAGAAATTCAACGATGTGGTGTATGGTATTCAGAAAACACCCAGACATCGGAAAAAAGTGGTTCACGCGGATAGATTAGCTCCATTTATAGAAAGAAATGTTGTTAATTATTAATTAAAAATAAGTCAGAGTCCGAATAAAATTATTGGGGATTGGGGAAATGGGTATGTGTGTGTGTGTGTGTGCACATTTTTCATTCTTGAATTTCTACTGTGTGAGGAACGTTTTCTTTTCCAGTTGAAGATCTTCAAAAAGAAGGTTTGCCTGAGTTTTCGGTACAAGAAAGTTCTCCAAGAAAGTTCCTGTGGCCGAGACTCATCAAAAACAGCTGACACCTTCCAGAAGGAGACTTCCCATTTATTTTGTTCCAAGGGTCGTTTGAATCTTCAATTAAGAAGACTGCCTCGCCCACGGTTTTTTTTGATCCGTGGTTTTCCCGTGGGACGTAGGGCAAATGCCGAGGCAAGGACTTGGGGAGTCCACGAGGGACGATGGATCCACGGATGATACCCCCCCCCCCTTGTCTGAAGATTCGACGTTTCTTCGTCGATGTTTCTCCGGAAGACGGTTTGGCGTGAGTAGCAAAACAACAGCGAGGACAACAACAGGGATTTTCTATCACCTCGGCGGGTGTAGGGAAGAGTCTGGCCAACTTTTCTCAGAAGACACCGTTCGAGTACGGAGAGGAAGAGGGCGAAGCCCGGTAACCTGTAGCAGCAGCTCAGGGAGGGCAGGATTCGTCCGGATAAAGAAGACGCAAAGATTGGGACCAGGCGTTTCGCTCGACCACCCATAGCAGCAGCTTGGGAAGAGCAGGAGAATCGTCGGTACCCTGAAATCAGTCAGTGTCCTCGGTCTTCAGCAGTCTCCGTGTTGGATTGTCGGGACGACAATTTTGAAGAAGGGGGGCAGTGTTGCGCCCCCTCGGATCTGCATCCTCATCCTCGGGATCATCCCGTTTACGTTACTCGGAGATCGTCGTCAAGGGGGGTTGTTGATAAACAACCTGGGACTTTCGTTTGTTTTCCGGCTCCATCTGGAGTCTTGGTCTAGCTGTCAAACGATTGACGTGTTACGAGACCTCAGACTATTTTTCCGGATTGATTGTATTTATTCTTCTGTGTCTCAAAGGGTTGTCACTTCATTAAATAACATTCTGTGCATAACCGTGTCTTGATTTATTTCGCGCGCGAGTGAGAGT
This sequence comes from Prenolepis imparis, assembly GCF_030444845.1. Taxonomy (NCBI): domain Eukaryota; kingdom Metazoa; phylum Arthropoda; class Insecta; order Hymenoptera; family Formicidae; genus Prenolepis; species Prenolepis imparis. Next base: position 5,724,157 of record NW_028141160.1, read on the forward strand.
GCTTGTGCGAGTGAGATATCTCTTGAGATATCGCAAGAGGCGTCTGGGGGACGTAACAATATATACCGTTGAATATACATATACGTTGAATTTGTCTCGGTGAGTACTTTTCAAAAATATATACATTTTCCCAAAAAACTTTTGTCACTTTGTGAGTATCTCTTGTTAGACGTTTTGAGACATAAAATAAATAAATAAATAAATATGTAGGTGAATATTACTGTCTTAGAATAATGGAACTTTCAAATGTACTATACGCATTATTTTGCATTATGTTTAATCGAGTAAAATATTTCTAATTATTCATTCATCTTTAGGTTGATAATTTGTTTAAAAAATAATTAAATAAGTCATTCTTTCGTGTTAACTGACGCTCTACCATTTGCGGTTTGGTTCTTACTAGTCCGTTGAAACTCTAATATTACATATTTTCATATTTAGAGCCTTGCTGAAGTCTTAGGAATATTTGTTTTTTTGAAATATTTTATAAAAAAATATTTCTTTTTGATCAGGAATAGTAATTATGTTTTCAAGTTTTCAAAAACACAAATACACTATTTTATATTATTTTATTATTTTGAAAATCAATACTACGTTAATTTTCAAAGTTTGTAATTTATGGTTATTTTTATTTAGAAATATCTGTCATCAGAACTTATTTATCATATACTTATACTATATTTATTGGTAACAAATTAAGAAGTTATTATAAATTCTATAAATATAAGGCTCGTTTGTAATCACATATGAAAATGAAGTGTAGGATATTTGGAGCCGTGCCGGAATTAATGGCAATTTATTTAACTTCTTCAATGTCACATCAAATAAAATAGATATACATATACAAAGACGTTTCGATCGCGTTTAGATTATCTTCAGTATTGAATTAAGAAGTCAAATGATAGCTAAAAGTGTAACATACTAGATATACTACAAGGACTAATATTAATATGTTTCTGTAAATAAACGGAACGGTTTTTACATACCCTTGAAATTGTGAAAGAGATATAATTTTTTGTACAGAACAGATTAATAAATTAGTTCATGTGTTTTTTGAAAATAAAACAGTCATTTTGAAGCCGTCATATAGGATTTTTCTAAAATACTACATGGCATTATAAAATAGATATATTAAAGTAATTTTTCCGGCCAAGAGAGATTTTTTAGCTAGTCCTCAATTTTGGTCGTAAAACTGTTCCGGTTGAGGCGGAACGTGCCATATATATAGAAAATTTCTGAAAAGTTAATTTATTTGTTGAAAATGATTTAAATTTCGCAATGTATAATACAATACGCTTTTTCATTGTAGGCAATTATATTTTATATTAATGCGGGCCACGCGTGTCCTGACTGCGATGCGCGAGATTGTTTGCGCATGATCGATCAATTTAGTTTCGCGACGACAAGTCGATATCAAACCGTCGCAGAGTCGTGAAGGATCAGCCGACATCTCCGATTAACTCTCGTTTAACCTTTCAATATACAAGGAATATTGCTGCATGTTTGCAATTGTCTATATAACTGTCACATCGTATTGTAAGTCATCTGATGATTTTTGTTGTACTCTCGAACTACGTAGCCGTGTAAAAAGTTTTTATCGTGCATCGCCTCTACTACTATCTCATAAAATATATCTTGTCTTTTTGTTTCTTCTCTCTCATCATCACATTCATCTTAATCTTTCTTCTTTTCTCTCTACTCCACGCTTTTAAACTTTTCTGTACTGTAAACGCCTCAACTAACATTTACGAAAAAAAGCTGTAAGACTCCTATGTGTTCTTTCCAACTACGTCTGATGGAGCTTCGCAATTCTATATAGAATACGATTATCGTATATTATTGAAAAATTATTCAGCTAACAAATGTAAGCTCGAGATTGTAGCTTTACAAGTATATTTTTATAGAATGTCATATTCGCGCACATAACACACACACACACACACACACACACAGAAGCACGCACGCAGGTAAGCACGCACGCAGGTAAGCACGCACGCACACACGCACACACAAACACACACACACTTTTTCAGATTTTTAATGAAATGCATTTTTTTATTTCTTAGCTCCCGCCTTCTAAAAAATCAGGATACCTTCAAATAGCAGATTTTGACTGATGCACAACCAACCATATTTCTGAACGTTTAATCGTGGTGAACATTGATGTTTTCACAAATGTGATGCCATAATATGTAATTGCTTTTTTGCCCGAACAATTTTTGAAACTTTTTATCGACATTAATAATCAATTTTATCATCGTTTGTCGAAACATCGATATACATATACTATTACCAATAATTTCCATTAAATTTTTTGTTTAATCCAATAAAATTATGTAAATTATCTCACTTAATGAGTAGTGCTCGATCAAGATCGAGCATACCTTCTAATCGACGATTAGATTAAAAGGCAATAGAAAAAAGTAGCAAGAGAAGTAGGATCTATAAAATACACATTTTACGAAAATTTTATTTGCATTATAATGTGTGTGTAATATGAATGTAATATGAATGATGGCTTTCATGTTCATCGTTTTATATTTGCATGATTTAAATTTTTTTAATGCTTAAAGTCTTCACATTTTTTACTTTAATTTTTATAAAATAACAACTTGATTGAATAAATATTGTTTGTGTTTTTTAATTTGTTAATGTTAAATGTGTTATAATATTTTACTTGTGCCATTTTCCTGTTCTATTTTTATTAAGATTTAGAAGAGCGAAATAGTATACATGTGACATCAGATCAAGGTTGTACCGTTTTTACAATATTGTTCCAATAAGAAAATATTTATTGTTATAGTTAATTATAAGAGACACAATCATGAACTATTATACCAGGTCCGGCCGCCGCGAAGTAACTCTCATAAAAATATACACACATATGCATAAATAGTAATTAATGTTTATTTATGAATAAATCCGGACAAGCGACAGAATGTTGTACACAGTGCCAATCGTTGAGCTCCTCATCGCAGAATCAATGGCGATTATACACTTAAACATTATTCAGATTCATGTAAAACGTTAATTGGATTTTAATTATTTTAAGATATTATATATTGTTACGTCCTGTGGACTCCACGATTCTTTTCTTTCAGAGAATGCAAGGCGATATTCGAAATATTGCAGCTGCACTAATAAACTGCGATCTGATAAGCGAGGAAAACATATGCTGAGATAGTTGAATAATAATAGTAAAAAATCGTTACGTCCTGTGGACTCCACGATTCTTTTCTTTCGGAGAACGCAAGGCGATATTTTAAATACCACAGTCGCGCAGATAAACCGACGATCTGACAGGCGATGCAAACATATTTCGAGACAGCTTCATCGTAAAAATAAAAGAACACATACAGATCAACTCATAAAATTCAAGCTGTAACTTATCATATTCTAAGAAGTTAAACTAGTCGACAGTTCTCTAAACAAAACCAACAGTGGGGAAGACTAATAAAATTTTAGAAGAAAGACTAACCACGATAAGCGATTCTAAACAATTCTCGGCTGGCAGATCGTCTTAACGCGATATCTGCATAAGATAAGATCGAGAGGGTAATAAACATATCAACCACACTTGATAGCAACAAATTCTCCATTGGTCGAAACATAAGGGCCTAAACAAAGCCCTGACCAGTCACGACAATTGTAAAATTAAAAGAGACGCCTCCGGGACCTAAAGGGCGTCATTGAAAAATTTCCTATTCGTCAGGAAATGTTAATAAACCAATGGAGAGGAGGAGCAAGAAGGTTTATATACCCGCGACATCCCTCGGGAGAGCAGATTTTTACTCCGGACTCTTGAACATAAATTTCCGCACACGACTTATCCGGCCTCATACTTAGACCTTTTCGACCTTTTCGAACACTATCATTTCAAATTCGGCCTCACTCGAACTTAAGTTTCGACGTTTTGTGTGTGAATGAGAACAGAGTTAAGTGCGACAGCGAGAGGCAGTGAACAATAGCGAGTTCACAAAACCGGAAATACAACTACCGGATACACTGCAAGTGAGACCTCCACCTTGAAGCGCTTGACTCGACGCAACTCTGTTCTGGATATTTTTATCGATGCACGCCATAAGTAGTAAGTCCCCTTATATGCATATACAATCTCACTCTACTAAAAAGAGTTCTTGAATAAATTAATTTCTTTTATTCAAAGCTGTTACCTAATATTCGAAGAAGTTCGTATTAATTATTCCTGAACCCTTCCTTCCCCCGCTGAAGGCTTCTTGCATAATTGCAGCGCGAGCCCCGGTTTCACGGTTTCCTGCATAATTGCAGTGCGAGCCCTAGTTTCACGGTTTCCTGCATAATTGCAGTGCGAGCCCTGGTTCCACGGTTTCCTGTATAACTGCAGCGCAAGCCGCGACCTTCCCTTGTATCCGTCGGGTTTCCTGCATAACTGCAGTGAGAGCCCTCGCAAAGTTCCCTCACCCTAAACAAAATTGCAAAGGTGCAAATTTCTTCGGAATAAATATTAAAATTTTACTTCTTAAATAAATATTGAATTCAAGGACTCTTTCTCGAAGAACAGCTCTCATATATCGCTGTTGTTAGTGGAGACTACGCGCCATTCCCAACGGGTCATAAAGCGGTCCCGAAATCGTCGCAATCGTCGTCTAAGGCGAGTTGGCTCGGGCTACGGCGGACTTATTTTCTACAACCGATGACCATAAACTACTCCGCGAAAAACTCGAAATATTAGCTAGAGAACACATTAACACTATTAATAGTTACACCAAAGAAAAAATTTGTAATACACCTAACCGCGACCCACCTCATTATTCTCCGATTTCATCCCCCGAATACACAGGAACCCCGCGAATTCCTTCTCCCTTTGAACCCACCGAACAGGAGCGAACTCCTCCCTTCCCTCTCCCTGATTCACCTGAATCACCTGCCGAATCTCAGCGGAACCTTTCTCCTCCACCTCCCCTCTCTCCCGCACGCCACGATCCACCACGATCTCCGTCCCCGGCTCCCTCCATTATTACCCTTGGGGACTCACCTCCCTCTTCCCCAACGCCCTCCGAAAACCGGGAATTACCGGAAGATTTTGAGACGATAGATCTCAGCGACGACGGTTCTGAAGAACTAGAATCGCACGCCAAGCTCACCTACGACCAATACAGAGCTTGGTTAATTAATCAATTCCCGGGAATAAGGGAAGTCCCGGAAGGAACCTTTACAATCGGTCCGGGCCCAGTAGATCATGAGGCCCTGCGTCAACATCTAATCGACGCAAATCCTGAAGAGATTATCCCCTGGTATGTTCCTGAGCGTAGGTATCCCTTGGCCGTCCCAGCGCAAGTCTTATTAAGATCCTATCCTCCCTCCACATCCAGATTCGGGAACTCCCCCCCATGACACACACGAACACACGCGCACACATGTATACATTATTATTATTAATTATTTAATTATTAAGGTGATGTTAGTATTGTAATAACCAATCGGGATCATAATATATTTAGACAATAAACTCTCCCCCCTTCATGTCCCGATTGATGACCACCGTACTTATGTATCACCCGCGACCCATACACATACACTCACACTTTCATTAGCGAACATCTCTGATTATTATTTATATTATCATTATGTATAGAATTTCGTTTGCTGCATTATTAGAAATAAATTTATAATTGTAACGTAAATGGTTTCTGCTAATTTATAACCAGTTCCCACTCATTCCCGTAAACCGAGATCGCACAAGGTCCCATCCTGCGCAAAAGAGATTAAATTCTCTTGCCGAAAAGGGACCACCGAGCGAACAGCCCTTTAAATAGAGTAAGAGCGACCCTTGCAGTCGTTGACCTATTTGGGCCCAGACGTTCGTTCGGGTCGAACAGACGGATAGTCTGCCGTCGTTCAAATATAAATTTAGTTACGTCCTTCCTTTCGACTCTTCCTTCCTTGAGTCTGGACGTAACAATATCATGAATGTCTTTTAATAATACTGTGCAAATTTCTGATTCGAAAGGGCAGAATCAGAAAATATTCAATGAAATAGAATTTTGTCGAGTAAAGAAGATAAAAATAAAAAATCAAGTGCGCGAGAAACACAAAGAAAGAAATCAATATTTATGTACAAATTAAATATGGATTGTGGAAATAATCCTGCAGAAGAAAGTAAATTGCGTAAATTATTTATATTGGATATAATTTTGCCAATAGTTTCAAAATAGTAATATCTTTTAGACTATTCAACATTTATTATTAAAAAAAAAAAAGAAATAAGCTTTGATTAGATGCTTTCAAAAAGAATCTAGAAAAAATAACCAGAAGTTTTAATTGTTATGAAATATATCTACCAGTTGTGTATGTGTATGTAACGAGTGAATTTCTATTGATATTGAATTGATATTCAATGATTATATACAATACATTTCATTGTAGAAGAAAGAAAAATAATGGATTCGTTTTATATTTTGTTGGTTTAATTATACTTTACTTTTATTTAACAAATATAAAATTATAAATAGATAATTTATATTCACTGTATCGTAACACAATTTTTTCTTAATTAATAAAAAATCTGCTTTTGCAATATAATTGCTTTTACAATATATAATTAAGACTTATATTTTTATTAAATTATTTTTATATGTAATATAAGAATATTGTTCATAAGAATTTATTTATATAAATGCACATGCAATACTTATTACATAAAAAGTAAATAGTAAATTAAAATTAAATCTCTCCAAAATATTAAGTTTTGTCTTGGACAACATAATTATATTTTATGTTTGGTTTTGAATAGATTTTTTATTTAATAAAAATTGATGGATCGACGCGCGTAGATTACACTATGTAATAAAGATTTTACAGTATATAATAAAGATTATGCAATAACAAACATATGGTTATTTCTTATTTCTTAGGTTAAAAAATTAGAGTAAGTTTGATTGAACAACTGACTATAGTTATTCTCGACAAAGTTACAAGATAGCCGAAAAGCACAGTAATATAATTATTTCGATCCAAACTGAAAATTCAATTCATCTTCGTCGAAGATCCAAACAATATCGTCTTTCTTGCATAATATTGGTAACGATCAATCAATTGAACCGTCTTACATAAATACATTTCGCAAAATGCTTTAGAGAAAATCAAAAAGTGATAAGCAGAAAGACGAAAATACGAAGTACGAAGATCCTTTAAGACAGACGAGCGCGAGTTGCATGAAAAAAAGTAAGTGCATCCCGACGAAATGTTGGGAAGGTGAATGAATTTAATACTGCTCTCGAAGAGAATGTCAAACAACCGAGAACCGAGAGGGTTGTATTGATCAATTATAAGGAGTGGACAACATTGAAAAATCATAAACACGCGGGATGTAATGGGGTATAATTCTTTCTTTAAGAGCAGACACATATGTATTTCGATTAGTTTGGTTGTGTTCATCTGTCACTATAATTATATATTATTTTATATTATTTTTTCGTAAGTGGGTATTAGTATCTCGTCACTATTTTTGTTATGGGGAGACAAAATATTTAACAAGGATATGCTATAAAGTTTAGTGTTAAATTGAAAGAGAACGTCATGGATTGCTATAAAAAGTTAAAACTATTAGTGTTTGGTGTAATTTGGTTTAATCACATGTTTAGACGCAAGTTTTTTCCAGCGCAAGGTTCATCTTCAACCGCGTTTAGCTGTTTGCTGAAAATATTTATTTCCACCAAAAAATTTAATCACGTGATAAAACATGATCATTGAATGCTCTTTCTAACTTTTATTGAATATTTTTTAAATTTTATTGAATATTTTTGTACAACATTTTATTGCTCTATAACAATCACGAATACGGTGACGTCTACTAGTAAAATTTACGAAAAACTTTGTGACTCAAAAACGCAATCAAACCGTATCGTATTGTAAATCAAGCCTGCGTATAATAAATTTTCATTATTACACAACGCATTTCTTCTTATCTCTTTTAACTACTTTTTTCAACTTAAATCCGTAATAGCGGATACAATGTATATTAATAATAATAATTATAAAAATAATTGCACAATTCTTTAAACATATATCTATTATTAATAATAAATAATAATACATTATTAATTACAGAATTTTATGTACATAATATGTGTATACGTACACATACAAATATTTAATATTTATAATTGTTATTTTTATAATTAACGATTGTACAATTTAATTATTGACACCTTTAATTCTAAAATCAAATTTTTCGAGAATAAAAGCTTATATAAAAGAAACTTTTAGTGTATATTTAAATCTTTTGTTTAATTGCCTTTCAAAATGATGGTTTTTCTAATACACATTATTTAAGAAAATATATTTTTTATTTTAATCGGCTCTCAATATTAATAAATAATAAATAAATAAATGTGATCTGATGTTCTAGATGTCGGCAACTAGAGCCAAGCGCGAAAATTAATTTCTAATTTTTCGGAACAGTATCTCTTGGTTTGAGATCACTGAGTTCCATTTGATTAATTATCAATTAACCTCGTACTTCCAATGGAAAAATAGGCGAGAAAAATATAGGTCCGAAAAGTCGCTGAAGCGGGAATTGAACCCGCGTCTTTCGCTTTCCGGGCGACTGCTCTTACCACTAAGCTATTCAGACCCTTTCGATTCTATATTTTTCATTTGCCTTCTAAATTAGATGTTTTTGTAAATAACGCCATGTTTAGGCCCAGGCGTAAACTTAAGAAAATATATTTTTTATTTTAATCGGCTCTCAATATTAATAAATAATAAATAAATAAATGTGATCTGATGTTCTAGATGTCGGCAACTAGAGCCAAGCGCGAAAATTAATTTCTAATTTTTCTAAATTTTAATCAAATGGAACTCAGTGATCTCAAACCAAGAGATACTGTTCCGAAAAATTAGAAATTAATTTTCGCGCTTGGCTCTAGTTGCCGACATCTAGAACATCAGATCACATTTATTTATTTATTATTTACACATTATTTAGTTGTGCACTAATAATATAATGTGACGGAAGATTCAATTACAACGACAATAATTTTGAAAACTTGATCAGAGCGTTGTGACTACAGAACAAAAATGTTATTATCGTAAAACATGAAAGCGTTGATAATGTACTGGCAGTATAACACATTATTGAAAATTGACATTTTATGTAACACTAAAAATATATGTTCATTTATTTGTATTAATGCTAAGTTTTTTTTGACATAGTAGTTTTTTTGTATTATGAAATAAAAATTTAGGACATGTGTTATTTTTAAGCTAAAAGAATATGTTTTTTATTTATTACTATTAGATAATAAAATAATATTAATAATATTAACTGTTCCCTATTCTCTGTTCCTGTTTTCTATCTTCTATTCCCTGTTCTTTATTTCGTTTATTGTGCGCAGCTCTTTTATTTGTGTTATCAATGATAAATATAATAGTTTTTAGGCGGCACAATAAAAATAAAATTTATCTTCATACTTAAAAAATATAATTTATTATTCTAAATAATATATTACTCGTTTCTTTAAATTTTAATTGTTTTTCTACTTAAAAGGGATACACACGAAGTGATAAAAGCCTTTTGGGAAAAACAATGATCAAGTTAAGTATCATTCGATTCAAAACAATAGTTATGTTATGTATCATTTGATTCAGTTTCATGAGCAGAATTCAAATATACCATTGTTTTAGCTCTAGCTCAATTTATACACGTGTAAACAGATAAAAAGTAAATTTTGACTTCTCCAATTTTTGACTTTTGACTCATTGTGAGGAGCAATGATATATACCGTTGAATATACATATACGTTGAATTTGTCTCGGTGAGTATTTTTCAAAAATATATACATTTTCCCAAAAAACTTTTGTCACTTTGTGAGTATCTCTTGTTAGATGTTTTGAGACATAATATAAAATAAATAAATAAATAAATATGTGGGTGAATATTACTGTCTTAGAATAATGGAACTTTCAAATATACTATATGCATCATTTTGCATTATGTTTAATCGAGTAAAATATTTCTAATTATTCATTCATCTTTAGTTTGATAATTTGTTTAAAAAATAATTAAATAAGTCATTCTTTCGTGTTAACTGACGCTCTACCATTTGCGGTTTGGTTCTTACTAGTCCGTTGAAACTCTAATATTACATATTTTCACATTTAGAGCCTTACTGAAGTCTTAGGAATATTTGTTTTTTTAAATATTTTTGAAAAAAATATTTATTTTTGATCAGGAATTATGTTTTCAAGTTTTCGAAAACGCAAATACACTATTTTATATTATTTGATTATTTTGAAAATCAATACTACGTTAATTTTCAAAGTTTGTAATTTATGGTTATTTTTATTTAGAAATATCTGTCATCAGAACTTATTTATCATATACTTATACTATATTTATTGCCAACAAATTAAGAAGTTGTTATAAATTCTATAAATATAAGGCTCGTTTGTAATCACATATGAAAATGAAGTGTAGGAGATTTGGAGCCGTGCCGGAATTAATGGCAATTTATTTAACTTCTTCAATGTCACATCAAATAAAACAGATATACATATACAAAGACGTTTCGATCTCGTTTAGATTATCTTCAGTATTGAATTAAGAAGTCAAATGATAGCTAAAAGTGTAACATACTAGCTATACTACAAGGACTAATATTAATATGTTTCTGGAAATATAAACGGAACGATTTTACATACCCTTGAAATTGTGAAAGAGATATAATTTTTTGTACAGAACAGATTAATAAATTAGTTCATGTGTTTTTTGAAAATAAAACAGTCATTTTGAAGCCGTCATATAGGATTTTTCTAAAATATTACATGGCATTATATAATAGATATATTAAAGTAATTTTTCCGGCCAAGAGAGATTTTTTTGCTAGTCCTCAATTTTGGTCGTAAAACTGTTCCGGTTGACGCGGAACGTGCTATATATATAGAAAATTTCTAAAAAGTTAATTTATTTGTTGAATTTGATATAAATTTCGCAATGTATAATACAATACGCTTTTTCATTGTAGGCAATTATATTTTATATTAATGCGGGCCACGCGTGTCCTGACTGCGATGCGCGAGATTGTTTGCGCATGATCGATCAATTTAGTTTCGCGACGACAAGTCGATATCGAACCGTCGCAGAGTTGTGAAGGATCAGCCGACACAATAACACCTGTTTATATTTACGCGAGTTCTCCTTGACCTACATATCTCGAGCTTATTCGGTACATATATTTCTGGCAATCCAGTATTAAAGTTAACGTATTATATTAAATCCTAACCTGCTTTAGTTCCTTGATATCGAAACGCTCTCCTATTGAATAATTAATCAGTATCATCAACTTACAATTGAGAAGTGAACAGTGAGAATAATCTGATCGCATCCTACAAATTCAGAAGCGAGATATTTGAATCGTGGGATATTTGTATCGTGAGGTCCGTAACGTGGGATATTCGATCGGATCTTGGAGTGCACGTTCACGAAGTGAATCTACAGTGCCTGATTGTGAGATTCGCATTGTAGGGTGCTTGACGCATGTGACCGTGAAAATTGTTGACGACGGTGCGCGGACTGGTTTTTTTGTCAGCTTTGTGATCCAGGCTCTGTAATTGTTAATTGCTTGATTGTCGCGAATTGTTAATGGCAGGATTTGAACATTGTTTGGGCTTTGTGCTACTGTGACATTAAGACAATATTTTAAGAAATTTTTATAAACTTATGACCTTTTGACGGATAATATTGTGTGTCTCCCGTTGTTATATCGGATGAGTAGCGACTTTTCGTGATTTGTGAATTTTGATAACGAGTTGTTGTTGTTAAGAGGATGGATCGGGCACCTCAGAGTAAATTGAACGATTTAACTCTCGTGAATTTGAAGGAGATTGCGCGACAGGTCGGAGTATCTACGAGCGGAGCGAAGGTTGAGCTAGTGGCGCGAATATTATCTGTCGGCGAGGACAAGTGGCGGAGTGCATATGAGCGTCTCATTGGTGATGATTTGACACAAAATCTATCGGCGGATTCGGAGGCGGATTCATCGAGGGAGCGATTATGTTCCGACGGTGGAGTGGCGTCACACTCAAGGGAGGTTGCAGCGGCTCCGGATAATTTTGTGTTGCCGTCGGAATTGATGGCGAGGGAGCTTGAGATATTGAGACGTGAGAAAGCTCTTTTGGAACGAGAATTGAATCTCGTCCGTCGGGAAGCGAGCATGACGCCGAGTGTTGAGAGCAGTGCCAACGATCGTACCATCGATTCAAGACTTAACATACGAGTCATTAGCGATTTATTAAGTGAATTCCGTGGCGACTGCGACAATTTTGAAACGTGGAAGGGGCAAGTTGAACTTTTACGTGAGGCGTATCAACTAGATGAAAATTCGACCAAGATATTAATTAGTTTGAGACTGAAGAATAAGGCCTTGAGCTGGTTCCACTCAAGACCAGAGCATTTACATTTGAGTGCGGCAGAATTATTGTCCGAGATATCTCGCATGTTTGATAATCGCCCTAGCAAGCTGACATTGAGGCGAGATTTGGAGAAGCGCAAGTGGCGAAGCGGCGAAACGTTTGCGGAATATTATCACGAGAAGATAATCCTTGCTAACAAAGCGTCCATTGACGAAGAGGAGCTCATTGATTGTTTAATTGATGGAGTGCCGGATTATCGAGTGCGGAGCCAGGCGCGGATGCTGCGCTTTACGTCGGCGACGGATTTGTTGGACGCATTCAGGAAGCTGTCGTTGGATGTCGAGGCGAAGGGCGGCGGAGAGCGAACTGCGAAGGGGCAGCGGCCAGTACCGAAATTGCCGCGTGGCGGAGGAACGTCTATGGCAAAGGTTATCCGCTGTTATAATTGCGGAGCGGCCGGACACATCTCAAAGGACTGCAAGGAGGAACAGAAGCGTGTGAAGGGCTCCTGCTTTGGATGCGGCAGTCAAGAGCATCGCGTGAAGGAGTGTCCGAAATCACGGTCGAGGGCGGGGAATACGACGAGCATGGTCCAGATGATCTCACCGAGCGCCCCGTATCTGGTACCTCTTTCGTATCAGATCGTCGAAGAGTTCAATAATAAATGTAAAATAAATGAATATGTAAATATTCGTTAGTAGCGATGATCGATTCGGGATCTCCGATTAGTTTAATTACGAGCAATTTCGTGCTAGCTCATGTTTGTATTCCGATGATTGAAAAACAGTCTTTTTACGGTATTAACGGAGCTAAATTGAATATCCTCGGGATTTTTGAAAAGGTTGTCGAGATTAATAATATCGAATTGAAAATAAACTTTTTTGTTGTACCGGATACCGCGATAACTTGTGCAGCTCTACTCGGTAGAGATTTTACTTCATCGCCGTTAATTAAAATAACATTAGTGGAGAAATTTAGTGTTAAATTTAAGGTAGACGATGTACAGGCGATGGATAACTCGGACTTTTCGAAACAAATTTTCCATATTTCATATATTGACCATCCGTTGTCTGTTGCTGAAACACTGAATTTAATCCACAGCTTGATTTTAAGACAAAAGAACGCGTTGATGAATTATATAAAAGCGAGCATGTTACCGAGACAGAAATTGTGAGTCCTTGAAAAAAGATTGAAATGACAATTAATTTGACGCACGATCGACCCATTAGATTTAGACCGCGAAGACTGTCATTCGCCGATAAAGAAAAATGGAGACAAATTGTAGATAAATTGTTGCAGGAGCAAATAATAAAACCGAGCGATGTTCTATACGCTTTCCCAATTGTATTTGCGCGTAACATGGATGGTGAACCGCAAATATGTATCGATTATCGCGAACTAAATAAAGTAATTGTAAAGGATAATGTTCCGACCCCTCTAATTGACGACCATTTAGATAGATTGCGCGGAAAATCCTATTGTTCTAACTTTGATTTGCGAAACGGGTTCCATCACGTCGGGGTTGTCGACGGGTCAGCGAAGTATACGTCTTTTGTAACGACCTTTGAGTCGATTTCAATTTTTTAAGATGCCTTTCGGATTGGCGAATGCTCCGCGTACGTTTCAGCGGTACGTTAACATTTTTCGTGATTTCACTCGAGCAAATAAAATATTGATATATTTTGATAATATATTAATTACAACGGAGAGCGTTGGCGAACACTTGAAAATTTTTTGTGGAGTTTTTAATTTGGCTCGACCATGTAAGTTGCAGTTCCGATTGAATAAATGCTCGTTTTTGTATCACGAGATTGTCTATCTTATTGTTAGCTATTTGATTAGTGAGAGCGGTATTCGACCCAGCGTTGCAAACGTGGAATCTGTTGTTAATTTTTCAGTGCCGCGTAATACAAGAAATTTAATCGATTTGATTGTCTCGCAAATTATTTCCACCGATTTATTGGGAATTTTTCGATTATTATAAAATCGCTTTATGATTTAGTTAAGGAAAATGCGTCTTTTAAATTTGATACGAAAGAAAATCGCGTATTTGATAAAGGTCGTTCTTGATAATGACTGCTATATTGTCTTTGATATCGAAGATTTCAGATAACTCAGCTACCGTACATGGAAACCGTAAGCGCAGATCACATGAAAATATTAACGATTAGATTTTGAAATATTTTTATATTTTCTTTATTTCTTATTGTCTTTGATTAGCGGATATACTCATTTTACGAGAAGTTAACTACCGATTTATATTTTATTTTCTTTTCTTGTTTTGCGCATTTATAGTACTCATGGCCGAGACGGCCATGTCAAGCTGGCCGAACTGTAGTCAATTATATTTTATATCAATGCAAGCCACGCGTGTCCTGACTGCGATGCGCGAGATTGTTTGCGCATGATCGATCAATTTAGTTTCGCAACGACGACAAATCGAACCGTCGCGTCACAGAGTCGTGAAGGATCAACCGACACAATAGCACCTGTATATATTTACGCGAGTTCTCCTTGACCTACAAAGCTCGAGCTTATTCTGTACATATATTTCTGACCATCCAGTATTAAAGTTAACGTATTATATTAAATCCTGCTTGCTTTATTTCCTTGATATCGAAACGCTCTCCTATTGAATAATTAATCAGTATTATCAACCTACAATTGAGAAGTGAGAATAATCTAATCGCAGTCTACATTATTTAACAGCATACCAACAACGCGAAGAAAATGAACAAAGGAATCTCCCTTCAATAATCGATATGGACCGATTAACAATCGCAAGCGAAACACCTTCTGTGAATTCTGAATTCAATTCTGTGTACGACACTAAACCGTCAATAGATCTGAACGAATTTGCACAGATCACAATCGAAAGAAAAGTAATTTCTCTAGAAAAGCTTCTAGGCAGCGGCAATTTCGGAAAGGTATATCTATTTTCTTATTTTATATATAAAATACAATAATTGTTAATTATGAAATAAATCACAGGTATATCAAGGAACTGTCAAAAATTTAGTTGACTGGGAAACAATGCCTGTCGCCATTAAGAGGCTACGAAAAACTGCTTCCTTGCAAGAGCAAGAGGAATTTTTGGAAGAGGCCAAGCTTATGAGACAATTTGATCACAAACATGTGCTAAAATTGTTGGGTATCTGTTTTGACAAAGATTCACCATGGCTTGTATTGGAATTAATGGAAGCTGGTGACTTACTGAAATATTTGAGAGAGAGTCGAACATTGCAACCGGAAGATCCACACGCTTTGCGTCTACAAGATTTGCTCATCATGTGCGAAGATGTTGCTCGAGGTTGTCGCTATTTAGAAGAACAGCACTTTGTACATAGAGATCTCGCGTGTCGAAATTGTTTAATATCCGCGAGAAATCGCGAAAACCGTATTGTGAAAATCGGCGACTTCGGACTAGCTAGAGATATTTACATCAACGATTATTACCGCATGGTAAATGCAATACAATTATTTTAAAAAGATAATTATTTTTTATTTTTGCGTTGTAGTGGTATTATACATCATTCAGATATGATTAGAATGTATACAAAAATAGATGTATAAATGAACAAAAATATAATATAAAACTTTTTTGTATTTGTGTATAGAAAAGAAGAGATAACTTTTAATTTTATCTGCATGTTTCTTGCAAAAATAAACGAAGTTTTTTTCGGCAGAAGCCTTAATTGCCGTAAATTTGTGTTTTAGGATAGAGGAAAGCCGGTTCCTATTCGTTGGATGGCAACGGAATCTTTGAAGGAAGGAATATTTACATCACAAAGCGATGTTTGGGCATTCGGAGTATTAATATGGGAAATTACATCATTGGGTCAACGGCCCTATTTTGAAATCATAGATGATAAAATAATAGAACATGTGTGTGCGGGAAACAAATTATCGAAACCCTGTCATTGTCCAGAGGAATTATACAATTTGATTCTAAATTGCTGGAATGCGGTAAACGATAGACCAAATTTTATGATTTGTCTCGAAATTATCGTAACTCTAAAAGATAAAATAGAAGACACGATTCTGCACTCGGTGAGTATTGTTAGACATGTACAAGTATATGCGAGGGCAGTTCGATAAGTCAGTGACTTTTACAAGATATGGCACTCAAATCGCAATCTAATTTTATTTCTGATATTTACCATCTTATTTAAGTATACACACCAAGTTTCAAGTAGATCTGTCAAATAGAAATTTTTTGACAGCGTTCTAAAGCGGATAAGTTTGTGTTTTTTGCTAAAATGGAAAAAAGTGAATTTTGTGTGCTAATAAAACATTACTTTTTGCGTGAAAAAACTATTAAGGAAACTGAAGAAAAGCTAAAAAAGTATTATGGGGACTCTGCTCCGTCGCATGGAATGGTTCACAAGTGGTTCACTGAATTTCGTTGTGGTCGTACAAGCACGAATGATGCTGAGCGCCCGGGACGTCCGAATGAGATCACAACTGAAGAAACAGTCAATAAAATCCATGATATTGTATTGGACGACCGTCGAGTGAAGATACGCGAGATAGCCAAGATGGTAAACATCTCAAACGATCGTGTTCTTAATATCTTGCATAAACATTTGGGCATGAAGAAGCTGTCGGCCAGATGGGTGCCGCACTTGCTCACAATCGACCAAAAACCACAACGAAATTCAGTGAACCACTTGTGAATCATTCCATGCGACGGAGCAGAGTCCCCATAATACTTTTTTAACTTTTCTTCAGTTTCCTTAATGGTTTTTCCATTCTTCATGCCCAAATGTTTTTCCACGCAAAAAGTAATGTTTTATTAGCACACGAAATTCACTTTTTTCCATTTTAGCAAAAAACACAAACTTATCCGCTTTAGAACGCTGTCAAAAAATTTCTATTTGACGGATCTACTTGAAACTTGGTGTGTATACTTAAATAAGATGGTAAATATCAGAAATAAAATTAGATTGCGATTTGAGTGCCATATTTTGTAAAAGTCACTGACTTATCGAACTGCCCTCGTATATATATATATATATATATATATATATATATATAAATTGTGATCGTAATTATTTCTATAATTATTTATGCATGAACAAAGTCAAAGCATGTAGCAGTAATTTGTCGATATAATATTGATTAAGAAATATTGTAAAAATAATGCTTTTACATTAGCTCATTTCATAACACACTTTACTTTAATACATTTATTATTATTCGAAATCATTTGTTCCACTAATATTAAAACATGATTACTACGTGATTAGATAGATTATAATATAATGATAATATATTGCATAATATGTTTGTAGAATATATTTTTTTTAAACACACACAGACATAAAGGACAGCAAATGGCAAGTTATATATACTCGTAAAATATGTTTATAGGTAATTTACCTAAATTATATGTTTAAAGGTATTATAAGTAATTTAGGGAAAAAAAATTGTTCGCAAATTAAATGTCACAAACATGCAAACCAGCAATATGAGATTATTCTTCAACTACAACTTAATTTGCTATTCTACGAAATAAGCATGTTTTCATACGGCTTCGTAACTCTATATCGACATATTGTATAATATAAAAATTTGTATATTGTAAGTTTTATTTTATCATATTTTTGTACACTAGTTTAACTTTTCAATATACAGGAATATTGTTGCATATATTTGTCTATAACTGCCACTTTGTACCGCAAGTCAAGTGATGATTTTTGTTTTATATCCGAAATACGTAGCTATGTATAAAAACTTTTTATTTTGCATCGCCTTTACTGCCCCACGAAATAAATCTTGCTTTTTTGTTTCTCCTTGCTCATCATCATCTGCATTCTTAATCTTTCTGTCTTCTCCGCGCTTTTCAACTTTTCTGTACTGTAAACGCAACTAACGTTTACGAAAGGAAACACAAGAATCCTTGTGTTGTGAGACTCCTATGTGTTTTTTCCAACTACGTACGAGCTTCGTAAATCTATATAGAACAATTATCGTATATATATATATATATATATATATATATATATATATATATCCCTATAAAAACTTACCTTTAAAAAAAAGATAAAAAATGGCGTTAAGTATGGGCACGCCAGTAACAAAAAATTACCCATTGCAAACCCATGTAGAATCCTATAAAAAATTACCCATTGCAAACCCATGTAGAATCCTATAAAAAATTACCCACTGCAAACCCATGTAGAATCGTACTAGAAAAAATAATAATATCAAAAAAATTGCGTTATATTAAGATAGAAACTTATACCATTGAAAAAAAAATTGCAAACTCATATAGTAATTACCCTTTACGTTGAAAGTTGCAAACCCATATAGAATCGTATATATATAATTATTCACGCTGGAAGTTGCAAACCCATGTAGAATCGTATAATTATAGACCTCTCTTCACGTTGGAAGTTACAAACCCATATAGAATCGTATACAATTATAAACATCCCTTCACGCTAGAAGTTACAAACCCATGTAAAATCACAATATATATTACTAAAAATACAAAAAAGAATAAACTTAAAAAATTAATAAAAAAAATTAAAAACAATAAAGTAATAAAAAAATTAAAAGTTAATACAAAAAAAATTAAAAAATTTTAATTAAAAAACTTAACGCTGCTACATTTTACAATTACAATGAACTAGCATATTGTTTAATTTAAAAATTAACTTTAGCATATTGTAAAATTTAGCAGCGTTAAGTTTTTTAATTAAATTTTTTTAATTGTTTTGTGTATTAACTTTTAATTTTTTTATTACTTTATTGTTTTTAATTTTTTTTATTAATTTTTTAATTTTATTCTTTTTTGTATTTTTAGTAATATATATTATGATTTTACATAGGTTTGCAACTTCTAGCGTGAAGGGATGTTTATAATTGTATACGATTCTATATGGGTTTGCAACTTCCAGCGTGAATAATTATATATATACGATTCTATATGGGTTTGCAACTTTCAACCTGAAGGGTAATTACTATATGAGTTTGCAATTTTTTTTTCAATGGTATAAGTTTCTATCTTAACATAACGCAATTTTTTTGATATTATTATTTTTTCTAGTACGATTCTACATGGGTTTGCAGTGGGTAATTTTTTATAGGATTCTACATGGGTTTGCAATGGGTAATTTTTTATAGGATTCTACATGGGTTTGCAATGGGTAATTTTTTATAGGATTCTACATGGGTTTGCAATGGGTAATTTTTTGTTACTGGCGTGCCCATACGTAACGCCATTTTTTACGTTTTTTTAAAGGTAGGTTTTTATAGGGATATCATTCATTTTTGTTTATGATAAAGAAAAGATTTTACGTGGGTTTGCAATAAATAATTTATCATAAGATTCGACATGGGTTTGCAATGGGTAATTTTTTGTTACCGGCGTGCCCATACTTAACGCCATTTTTTACCTTTTTTTAAAGGTAGGTTTTTATAAAATCAAATAATCCTTAATTAACCTATATGATATTATGATGGATCACATGATCACAGTAATCACGAAGCGCCACGAGCGCAATCTTGTGTCGAACGCCCCAAGCGTACACTATTTGACGCACGCGATTGGATACTTGCGTGAATGATGACGACAATAATAATAATGACGTGGACGTTTCTTAATTAATTCCTAATGAAAAATTTTCACTTTGAGACTTTGCATAATGATATCTTTATTTATAAAGCACATAGGGCAAAAATAAAGACAGTTTCATTATATAATGTAAACCCAAGCTGTCGATTAAGACTAATAAAAACTCAGTCCGTTCAGTCGTTATTGAAAACTAATAATCTGAGGTCTCAACTACAGGCCCACTCGCGTATAGATACACGAGGTGCCTCGCTGTTGGTGTGGTCGGCTGCGCCCAAACTTAACGCGAGACACTACCGTGTCTCTTGATATCGTTGAAAAATGATTCAACCAACAAATTTAAACTCGAGATTGTAGCTTTACAGGTATATTTTAATTAAATGTCATATTCGCGCACATCTCATACACAGCACACACACATACACACACACACACACACTTTCTTTTTCTGATTCTTAAAATGCATTATTTTATTTCTTAGCTCTTACCTTCTAAAAAATCCGAATATCTTCAAATGACGGATCTTGAGTGATGCACAGCCAATCATACTTCTGAACGTTTAACCGCCAATGATGTTTCCGCAAATGATGTCATAGGCATATGTAATTGCTTTTTTGATTGAACAATTTTTGAAATCTTTGATCGACATTAGTAATCAATTTTATCGTCGTTTGTGGAGTTATCGATATATACTATTAATAATAATTTCCATTTAATTTTTTGTTTAATCGAATAAAATCATATCGTAAATTTTCTCACTTAATGAGTAGTGCTCGATCAAGATTGAAAGTAGAACGCTTTAACGCCGGCGATCCGGAAAAAGGCTATAGAAAAGAACGAGGAGGAGGGGCAATGTGTAATTGTAAGATGGACATTTTATGATAATTTTATTCGCATTATAATGTGTATAAATAAACATTTTATGTACGTTTTATATTTGTGTAATTAAAATCTTTTTTGTTTGCTTAAAGTTTTCACATTTGTTTTTTATTCTCATTTATGTAAGATACAAGTTGATCGAATAATAATTGTTCGATTAATGTTATTAATCGAGTGTGTTTTTTTAATGTTCTATCTGTACCATTTTCCTGTTCTACTTTCATAAGATAGTAGGTAAAAATATCAGTAAGATAGAAAATTTTCACAGCGAAATAATATAGTATGACATTAAATAAGGTTATATACATTTAATATATAGTAATATATGTATGTAATAAAAAGGAAATGTGTGAAATATGTTTGATGAAGTTGTTGAAGATAAATTTACTAAAAATGAACAAATATTCTAATAACATCTGCATAATTTAGCTGCATAACTTTAACATATTTTTACTATACAAGTATGTGCGAAATAGTTTTACATTTTTATATTCTGATATTACATATACATATATAAAAATATACGTGTTACAAAATTGAGAAACCGTTTACATAAATAATTTTATATTCAATATGTTTTAATATATTCTTTCTATAATATATCAAATATGTACGATTGATCCCATACAGCACCAAAGCTTCCAGATATATTGCAACAACGTTACATCGTTGCAAGTTGCAATGTAATGTAACAGAGATATTATAGAAACATTGAAATTGTAATATAACATTAGCAATGTTTCAGAAATATTGATATTGTAATATAACATTAGTAATATTTCAGAAACATTGATATTGTAATATATAACATTAGCAATGTTTCAGAAATATTGATATTGTAATATAACATTAGTAATATTTCAGAAACATTGATGTTGTAATATATAACATTAGCAATGTTTCAGAAATATTGATATTATAATATAACATTAGTAATATTTCAGAAACATTGATATTGTAATATATAACATTAGCAATGTTTCAGAAATATTTATATTGTAATATAACATTAGTAATATTTCAGAAATATTAAAAAAAAAAAATATTATAAATTTAAAGAAAAAACAATTTTGAAAAAAAAAGATTTATATACAGATCTAAAAATTTATATTTGTTATTTTCAGAAAGACAATTTTATAAAATAAAATTGTTTTGAATTATTTTAATTATTAATAATATATATAAAATATATACAAAAATATAAAAGCAATTATTAATTAAAATTTTTATTTTAGAAAGAAAGATATAACGAGAAATTAAAGAAATATAATTGATATATATATTTAATAAAGAAAAAGTATAATTAACGCGCCAATATCGGTTATATATATTAGGTGTACAACTTTGCTTCCGCCGTTTTCCTATTGATAGCTTTAGCGGTAAGTAGTGGTCGAAATAAATAGATCATAGACGTCATGCAATAAACTTGGGCATCTGTCAACATAACCCCATAGAAACATTAGTCGATTTGTGTCTGCATCATAAAGTTATTCTCGATTGAAAATGTCAGTTTACGAGCCAAATTCTCGTCATTTGCGGGAGGTTTTAATTTTCTGCTTCAATATGAAGAAATCTGCGGCTGAGGCTCATCGAATGCTCTCAAATACTTATGGTGAGGCCGCTATTAGTGAAAGAACGTGTTGTGAGTGGTTTCAACGCTTCAAGAACGGTGATTTTCACGTCGAAGACCGGCATAGCGGTGGAAGAGAGAAGGTTTTCGAAGATGCAGAATTGGAGGCATTACTTAATGAAGACTCGAGTCAAAGTCAAGAAGAATTGGCACGATCATTGGGAGTGACTCAACAAGCAATTTCAAAACGCCTCAAAGACATGGGAATGATTCAGAAGTAAGGAAATTGGGTGGCGTACGAGTTGAAACCGAGAGATGTTGAACGGCGTTTGTTTGCTTGTGAACAGTTGCTTGAAAGACGGAAGGGATTTCTGCATCGCATTGTGACTGGGGACGAAAAATGGGTTCATTACGATAACCCCAAGCGCAGAAAATCATGGGGATATCCCGGCCATGCTTCCACGTCGACGGCCAAACCGAATAACCTCCCGCAAATGACGAGAATTTGGCTCGTAAACTGACATTTTCAATCGAGAATAACTTTATGATGCAGACACAAATCGACTAATGTTTCTATGAGGTTATGTTGACAGATGCCCAAGTTTATTGCATGACGTCTATGATCTATTTATTTCGACCACTACTTACCGCTAAAGCTATCTATAGGAAAACGGCGGAAGCAAAGTTGTACATCTAATATATATATATATATATATATATATATATATATATATACATATATATAAGAACAATGGTCTGTTCCTTGTTTTCGCCGGGTCGACCACGCGGCACACACACACAATCGCGTGATCTCGCTTCAGTATCGCGCATACATAAGCACCTCGTGTTAGCAAGCGACCAACCAACGGCATAGTAGACGCGGCGCGCGCAACCATCAGGATGTGCGCGCAGCCAGAATTATGTTATTCATTTTATAATAGAATTATAAATTTGGCATTGTATAATATTATAACCGCATTTTTATTATTATAATAATTATTTTTTTTAATTTTAATATTGTATATTGCAGCACTTGTTCTGGTAATTATTATTACAAATATGTGTAGTGCACGAAAAATTGTATTAAAACGACATAGTAGGCGGATTATTGCCAATGAAACCGATATAGATATTGCAGGATGTTTGGATCATCTTTTAGAGTTTAATACTGTCAATACTAATAACAATAATTGTTCTTACAATTTAGAAGATTTGCATACAATTAACAGTGAAAAAAATCATATGTTAAATATAAATACTAATGAGATAAATAACGTAAATATTGAAATTTCATCTTTCGAGAATCATGAATGCAATAATATTCAAATAGATACAGGTGATTTTCATAATCCTATCGTTGAAAATATAAATGAAATTAAAGAGAATATCAATGATAATCAATTCAAAAATGCTATAGCTACATGGGCTTTGTCACACAACATTCCGCATAATGCATGTAACAAATTGTTACAAATTTTACGTCAATATACATTGTATGATTTGCCAAAAGATATGCGTACATTGTTGCAAACTCCAAAACAGACTGATGTTATATCAGTATGTGGAGGAGAATACTTCTATCTGGGTTTGCATAATGTTATAAAAAAAATGTTATTGAAATATGATCAAAAATATATTAATTTACTAATTAATATTGATGGCCTTCCACTGGCAAAATCGTCGCATACAGCATTATGGCCTATTTTATGCTCGAATACAAGAAATGATACAGTATATCTCGTGGGTGCATTTTTTGGATATAATAAACCTCAAGATACTGTTTTTTTACAACCATTAGTTAACGATTTGACAAATTTAATAAATGATGGTTATATTCATGGAAATGATGTAATAAAAATTACATTATTTAATTTAATTTGTGATGCACCAGCTAAATCATTTGTGTTATGTGTCAAAGGCCATACTGGGTTTTATAGTTGTACTAAATGCACGATAAAAGGCAAATATATGAATGGCAGAATTTGTTTTCCAACTGAAAAAACATGTACTTTAAGAACAGATGAATTATTTTCCATAAACGCTTATAATGAAACTTTTCAAACTGGTTACTCAATTTTAAATGATATTCCTGGGTTTTTACCGATAACGAATACAGTTTTAGATTATATGCATCTTGTATGTTTGGGTGTTGTCAAAAAGTTACTATTTCTTTGGATGAAAGGGCCGTTTTCGGTACGTTTAAGCACAAAGTCGATAAATAAAATATCACATTTATTAGTATTATTTAGAAGTACTACGCCGAATGATTTTGTCAGGAGGCCAAGACCTATAAGAGATGTTAAGCAATGGAATTTGGAAGCATTGAATTTAGAAATTTTCTCTTATATACAGGACCTATTGTGTTGAGATATATATTAAAGAAAGATATATACCATCATTTTGTGACTCTTCATGTAGCTATAACAATTTTGATACGTCCTACTTTATGTAAAAAAGAAGAATTTATTAATTTTGCTGAAAGTTTGTTATATCATTTCGTGATCATTCGAGATATTGTACGGTAAACAATATGTGTCACATAAAGTTCACAATCTATTGCATCTTTGTTCTGATGTAAGAAAATGTGGACCACTGGATAAGTTTAGTGCCTTTCGCTTTGAAAATCATATGTCATTCATTAAAAGAAAATTAAGAAAACATGAGAAACCATTGCAACAATTAATAAGAAGATATAATGAGATGGAAAATATAGATTTCTTCCCTGTAAAAAATAGTTGTAATGAAAAATCATTTTTATGTAAATATTTGCATCGTAATGGACCAATACCTGACAATACTGATAATACTCAATTACAATATCTAATGGTATCAAACGAAAAAGTCAGCATAAGTTGTAAAGGATATAATAATAATTGTTGTCTTTTAAAAAACGGATTATTTATTTTGGTTCTGAATATACTACAAGATAAAGATAAAGACATATTCCTTGTTGGTAAAAAATTGAGATTTGTAAATAATGTATATAATTTACCTTGTGAATCTAGTAATTTTAATATTAAAGTATTGACAGTAAATAACGATAAAATTTTTTGCTGGCCAATAACAGATTTGTTATGTAAATCATGGAAAATGCCTTATGAGAATGATTGCAACATATTCGCGATATTTCCTTTAAATCATACAATATAATTTTGTGCATTACATTTATTTTTTCAATAATTTTCACGCGCATGCAAGTTGTACAGCAAATAATTGTACATAGAAAAATGAGTAACAATGGATTTATGATTGCGGAGTTTAATGATGGATTACAAATTATACCTGCAATATGGTATAATGAAGATGAGAAATCATGTATATGGCCAGCCCATTTTAAAACTAAATTTCGTATCAATAAAGCGATACTAGGAAGAGAAGTGCCAAAAGAAAAATCTGATTGGGAATATTTATCGATTAAAAGAATTTTTGGTATAGCAGGTAAATAAGAGTTTTATTCTAAGTTTGTATATATGTATATATACATATATACAAAATTACAATAGAAGTTGCAAAACAAAAATAATATATATATATATTATTTTAGTTTTGCAACTTTTTTTGTAATTTTGTCTTTTAAATTATAGATACTTATGCCAAAGCTATGGAAAAATTAATTCTTGCTCAAGACACATCGAATATAGATGATACCGGTATGTCATCTGATGAAATGAGAAAGCAAAAGAAAAATAAAAGACGTATAAAAGCAAAAAGGAGTTTGTCATCTTCAGATGAATATTCAACGAATGAAAATAAGAATTTAAACGAAGATAAAGAATTTCGTGCGAAACAAGATAATAAGATTGGAATTAAAAAACTACCATCTTTTCCAGAAATTAAACGTTTTATATCTACTAATGATTTAACTAAGAATCCTGTACAGAATTCTCCAAGTGTATTAAAAGAAATAACTTTGGAAATAAATAATAACGGTCAGTAATATATATATATACTTGTCAAAAAAAATTATCGCAACACGTAATTAATATCAAAATTTAGCATAAATTCAAATAAGCGTATCTCCGCAAAAAATTGTCGTATTTCAAAAATTTTTTTTTTTGTTTTAAAGGGTAAAGCCTCTACTTTAAGGAACTTTCGTTCGATTTTGATTTTATTCTCTCCCCCTTTCTCCAACCCTTTAAAAGAAGGGACGTGTTTTTTTTTTCAAAAAATTGCATAGTTTGACGAGTTCTACGGAGTGTACTAAATTTTTTTCGCAAATATCATCATAACTATCGTAAAATATGGACTTTTCTCTACAAATTTAAAAAAAAATTGAATACCGTACGATTTTTTTTCACGAAGTTACAGCATATCAAAGTTACCTATGCATTTTTGCCTATGTTTTTAATTACCGCCAACATTAACATTATCCGATGGGCACTACGGGGAGGTTGCTGGTCGGATTTTGCCCATCGTGTGTGTGTGTGTGTGTGTGTGTGTGTGTGTGTGTGTGTGTGTGTGTGTGTGTGTGTGTGTGTGTGTGTGTGTGTGTGTGTGTGTGTGTGTGTGTGTGTGTGTGTGTGTGTGTGTGTGTGTGTGTGTGTGTGTGTGTGTGTGTGTGTGTGTGTGTGTGTGTGTGTGTGTGTGTGTGTGTGTTGGGGCAGGGATATATGTTCGTATTTAAAATTGTGTATTTCTGCCTCGTCTTCGGATGATCTTTTATGGGAAGATGGCTGCATGATTTTTAAAGACTATCAACCAATTTCCAGCAATTGGAAGCAGCCCTACATCGAATATGGTTCGAAATTCAGCAAGCCACAATTAGAGCCTGCATTAATATGCATGAGCGCCTGCAAGAGGTCATCCCAAGACGAGGCAGAAATATACAATTTTAAATCCAACACATATATCCCTGCCCCAACACACACACACACACACACGTGCGCACACACGATGGGCAAAATCCGACCAGCAACCTCCCCGTAGTGCCCATCGGATAATGTTAATGTTGGCGGTAATTAAATATATAGGCAAAAATGCATAGGTAACTTTGATATGCTGTAACTTCGCAAAAAAAAATCGTATGATATTCAATTTTTTTTTAATTTGTAGAGAAAAGTCCATATTTTACGATAGTTATGATGATATTTGCGAAAAAAATTTAGTACACTCCGTAGAGTTCGTCAAACTATGCAATTTTTTGAAAAAAAAACACGTCCCTTCTTTTAAAGGGATAGAGAAAGGGGGAGAGAATAAAATCAAAATCGAACGAAAGTTCCTTAAAGTAGAGACTTTACCCTTTAAAACAAAACAAAAATTTTTGAAATACGACCATTTTTCGCGGAGATACACTTGTTTGAATTTATGCTAAATTTTGATATTAATTACGTGTTGCGATAATTTTTTTGACGAGTGTATATATATATATATATATATATATAGTAAAATAATATAATATAAATATACAATATAATTAAAAATAATATTTATATATACAGGGTGTCCCACCAAAAGTGGCCACCCCCTTTTATCTTTTAAACTAAAAGAGATAGACCACGGCCAACTTCTGGCTCGTATTATGATCAACTACTGACTGTATTTTGATCAAAATGACAACATGACATATGTCAATTTCTAACGTACGAGTGAGAAATTGGCCACGTCGCAGGGCCGAAAATGAAAAGGTAGACGTCGCCCGCGATATTTCAAGCCAATAAAACTCTTATAATATGTAAAATATTTACATTAAATCATACATCGTTGTATTCGTTTTAAACAGCCCTACAATTTTATTATAACGAAATATTCACAGTATTATAAAAAAAATTGTGTATACCTCTCCGTTCGTTAACACAGATAGTTTTTGTAAGCAACCACTATGCTCACAATAGAGTTCACTGTGAACCATTTAATTTGATATATATTTGTTGTGGTCTAGTTTATCTCTTCTAGTTTAAAAGATAAAAGGGGGTAGCCACTTTTGGTGGGACACCCTGTATAATAATATTTATATATTCGTAATATTTTTAAAAAAACGTATAAATTTTACTTTTTAGATATTACTAAGAAATCGGTTACAAAAAATATACTTGCAGAGGAATCTGCAAATATTATTGAGATTGAAGGAGATAAATCTTTTTCTTATGGTATGAATAATTGTTTTCATAAATACTAATCTTTCCTATACGTTTTTATTTAAAAAGTGATATAATATATACATTATTATATAATATTTAATAATAAATTATACACAGTAATCATTGGTCTATATTTTTTTTCAGAATTTAAGAAACAAATTTTAAGCAAATTGAATAAAATTATATACAAACTTGATATTGTAGAGAATAGAATTAATATACTCGATGAGAAAATGCAATTTTCCAATAATATCAATGAAGAATGTAATATACAATTCCCAATATCTACATTCGTCGAATTAACACATTTTGAAGAACAGTTACAAGATATTAAATTCAGGAATCAAGTGGTACTTATAATTTAACATATTTCTAATATTTTATATATTTTTTCTAATATTTTAAATATATTTTTAATATATTTTAATTTATAATAATGAGATTATTGTATATATATATAAATTAAAAAAAGAGATCAAGAAAAAATATAATAACAGACATTTATTAATTAATACGTAAATTTTTTTCTTTTCAATTTAAAATAATTTTTAAAATACTTTCGTAAAATATTTATTCAGAAAGAATTTATTTTAGAAAAATTATCTAATTAGTGTACAATTTATAAAATATACAATTATATAATATAACATACATATATTAATATATATATATATAAATTTATTATAATTTTCTTTAATTGTTCTCGCTTTTCTTTGCTTTTTTAAAATTAGTTTTCTTATTATTCTTCAAAGTCCAAGGAACATGCAAGAAAGATACCAAGATGCCATGTCTTGAAGAAAGTTTGGTAAACCAGACATTTTTCTTACCATGACTTGCAATCCTCAATGTCCCGAAATTAAGGATAACCTTGATGGATGTCTGATAGAGTTTCGACCTGATTTAGTCGTTAAAACATTTAACTTGGATGTCAAAGAGGTTTTAAAGGATCTAATCCAAAATAAAATTTTTGGAAATATTATAGCTTATCCAGGCGTGATTGAGTTTCAAAAAAGAGGACTTCCACATTTGCATTTACTTGCAATGTTGAGTGATGAAGATAAGCCCCGACTTCAAGAAGTCATTGATGGTATGGGCTGAAATCCCTGACGAAGAAAGATATTCAGAACTTAATGCAAAAGTTTTGAAACACATGATTCACGGTGTGGAGATCCCTTCCGGAGATATCCTTGCACTGGGGACGATGGAAAATGTTCAAAAGGTTTTCCAAAAGAATTTCGTGAAGAAACTAATGCTAATGTAAATGGATATCCCATGTATCAACGTAGGAATATTGGGAAAAAATACATCGTCAGAGGCAAAGAAGTTGACAATCGATGGGTAGTGCCATATTCACCATATTTAATCATGAAATATGATCGACACATCAATTTGGAAATATGTTTATCAGTGAAGAGCGTAAAATACTTATACAAATATATTCATAAAGGATTTGACTGTGCTGCAATTGAAGTGCAAGCACGAGATGGTACAAGATTCATTAGAATAGATGAAGTTAATTCATTCTTAGATGCAAGATATGTTAGTGCTCCAGAAGCAATGTGGAGACTGAACGGATACGATCTGTTTATGAAGTCTCACACAGTAATAAGATTAGCAGTTCATTTGCCTGATCGCCAAATGTATTTCCGAGCAGGAAATGAAGAGCAAGCTGCTCAAAGAGAGCTCACTCGAGATACTACGCTGACTGCATGGTTCAAATTGAATCAATCTAATGAAAATGCGATGCATTTTCTTTACACAGATATTCTTTCTCACTATGTTTATGAAAAGAAAGAAACTAAGTGGAAGCCACGCAAAAAAGGTGGTGAAAAAATAATTTCAAGGCTATACACAGTGAGCATAAAAGATAATGAAAGATTTTATCTCCGTCTTCTTCTACTACATGTGGCTGGAGCTAAATATTTTGAAGATTTGAGAACTATCAACGGAGTTCTTTACGAGACATTTAAGGATGCAGCAATTGCGAAGAATTTAATAGAAGCTGACGATCTTTGGGCCAAAACTCTAGAGGAAGCAACAGAATCAAAAATGCCTGCACAACTTCGAGAGCTATTTGCCTATATTTGCATCTTTGGAACTCCAACAGATGTACCAAATCTTTGGAATAAATACAAAGATCACATGATTGAAGATTTTGTACACAACAATGTTATCAATCCTAAAAATATGGCTTTAAATCATATACAAGAAATTCTAAAAAATAATGGAAGTAGCTGTGAGAATTTCCAATTGCCAGATCCAACTCCAGTGAATATTTACGTCACAGAGTATAATGTGGATGAAAAAAAAGACGTGGTGATTATTTATTATCGACACTAAATGATGAACAAAATCACGTGTACGATATAGTCATTCGAGCGATTGACAATGAGAATGAACCTCAGCGGTTATTTTGTATTGATGGGTTTGCAGGAAGTGGAAAAACTTATTTATTTAACACATTTCTGAGTGTTATTCGAGGAAGAAACGAGATGGTAATTCCATGTGCTTCAACTGGCATTGCTGCCACACTTCTCAAAGGAGGAAGAACTTATCACTCCCTGTTCAAGCTTTCAATCCCAATTAATGATGGAGCTAAATCAAATATCAGAGGAAACTCTCAAGCTGCACGAGAACTGATCTCTACTAAACTCATCATATGGGATGAGGTGAGCATGACTGTTGGACATGCCTTAACAGCAGTTGATAAATTCTTGAGGAATTTGATGAAGAATCAAAGACCATTTGGAGGAAAAGTAATTTTATTTGCAGGAGATTTCAGACAAAATCTCCCAGTAATGCCTCATGCACACAAAGCAGCTATAATTGAATCAACTGTAAAATACAACCCTATATGGAGGAATGTAACTCAGGTTAAACTATAGCAAAATATGAGAACTGCGGAAGAAAAAGAATTTGCAAATTGGCTAATGCAACTCGGAGATGGTAAATTATCAAATATGGATGGACTACATCTCGATACAATTGAAATCCCCCAAGATTTTATATCAAAAGAATCTCTTATTAATGAGATTTTTGGTGATAGAATCACTATGGAACGGATTAGAGAAAAGCCAGATCGAGCGATTCTTTGTCCTAAAAATGAGGATACTTTTAAAATTAATGACGAAATCCTTTGTCTAATGGAAGGAGAAGAAAAAGAGTATCTCTCAATTAATTCTATTGTAAGTGATGATTCACAGGAGCAATTAAATTTTCCGACTGAATTTTTAAACTCTTTGACACCTTCTGGAATGCCAGTTCATCGACTTAAAATAAAAGTCAGTGCTACAATAATCCTATTGAGAAATTTAAATACTAAGAAAGAACTCTGTAATGGCACAAGATTTATTGTTACTGATTTGAAAAATAATCTATTTTATGCCGAGGTTCTAACTGGTCCTGTTCGAGGACAGATTGTCATCATTCCAAGGATAGATTTAATTACAAGTGATTTGAAACTGCCATTTAAGTTTAAACGAAGACAGTTTCCTATTCGAGTGTCATTTGCTATGACAATCAATAAATACCAAGGACAAACTTTAGAAAAAGTTGGAATTTATTTGCCACATCCCGTATTTGCTCATGGTCAACTTTATGTGGCATTCTCTAGAGCAACCAAAAGGGAAAGTGTAAAAATTAAAATTGATGAATTCAGCAATCAAGGACATCTCATTGGAGGAAGTCAAAAATGTTTTACAAAAAATGTCATATACAGAGAGGTTTTGTAAATTGAAGAATTATAAAATTGTAATTGTTAATTTCAAATAAATAAAATTTGGTGTGATTATTAGAAACATTAATATTATTAACATAAATATAAAAGTAATTCGCGGTCAAACAGACAGAACAACTAATTTTCTTTGTTAAAGGGTCTTATAAAAGCTTTGAGGCCCGCGCGAAGCTCGGGCCGAAACGCTAGTATATTTATAAAGGACACGATGTTGCTGCTATTACTATTGAACCAATAACAGAAAATGTAGTTATTGATCATGATGAAATACATAATTATATTGAAACTCGTTACGTTGGACCTGTAAAAGCCAGTTGGCGTATTCTTGGTAAAAAGTTACAAGATAAAAGTCATGCTATAATGCGTTTACCAGTTCATCTTCCTAATGAACAAAATATTATAATCGAAAATGAAGATATTGACAACGTAATGATATCTGCTTTAAGTCAAGCTACTATGTTAATAGATTATTTCTCATTAAATTTACGAGATGAAGAAGCAAGACAATATTTATATATAGAAATTCCACAGTATTATACATTTAAAAAAGAAAAAATTAATGGTAGAAATGTATCGCGTTGGATTAAACGTAAAAGTCATTATAATTGTGTAGGACGAATATATTCCGTTAGTCCAACACAAACAGAATTATATCATTTACGATTATTATTACTTACAGTAAAGGGCGCTACAAGTTTTAATGATTTGAGAATTGTTAATGGAGAATTTTGTCAATCATTTTCAGCAGCATGTTTGGCCTTAGGTTTAATCGAAGATGATGATGAATGGAAACGAGCTATGAATGAAGCTGTCGGATGGATGATGCCTCGACAAATTCGTAGATTATTTGTACGT
The DNA here is from genome assembly GCF_030444845.1 of Prenolepis imparis. NCBI lineage: Eukaryota > Metazoa > Arthropoda > Insecta > Hymenoptera > Formicidae > Prenolepis > Prenolepis imparis. The sequence goes on from NW_028141160.1 coordinate 5,757,243, forward strand.
ATATTATTACATTGTCAACCATTACATCCTGAAGAGTTGTGGGAAAATTTTAAAGAAGCAATGTCTGAAGATTACGTTCGACATTTTGGTATGTTACAAGGATAAAATAAAACTTATGCGCAAATTAATAGTATGCTTCGTGCTGAAGGTAAAAGTTTCGCTGATTTCCCACAAATGGAACAATTAATAGAAAATAGCGGAAAAGAGGATTACATGACAATTGAAGAAGCTATGGAAATAGGCACCAAACAATATCAACAATTAAATGAGAAGCAAAAAGAGATAGTCGATCTTTTATTAAATAGATTGGTCAATAATAATAATCATAATAATTGTTTTTATGTTGATGGTCCGGGTGGATCAGTGGATCAGGTAAAACATTTATATACACAACTATTTATCATTTAGCTAAAATTAGAAATAAACGCGTGTGCACAATGGCTTTTACGGGTATTACAGCGACATTATTACCTACTGGAAAAACAGTTCATAATACATTTAGATTACCGGTATTTGCTGATGCATCATCTACTATTAAAATACAAACTAAAGAAGCTCAATATTTAAAAGAAACTGATATTTATATTTGGGATGAAGCACCAATGGCACCACGATATGCTTTAGAGATTATGGATAGAACATTGCGTGATATTATGAATAATGATTTTCCTTTTGGCGGAAAAATTGTTTTATTAGGTGGTGATTTTAGACAGCTTTTGCCTATTAAAGTACATGCTACTCGAAGTGAAATTGTGAATCTTTCTATTAAATTTAGTTCTATTTGGAGACATTTTGTAAAATTTTCTTTAACACAAAATATGCGAGTTCTACCGGAAGAAATTGAATTTGCAAAGTTTTTATTAGATATGGGAGACGGTATATTAAACGATTTTAATGATAACATACAGATTCCTGAATGTTGTGTGGCACCTATTAATGCTGATATTGTGGGAGATATATATGGTAAGTTAATACGAAAAAAGGAGTTTGTTAAAGTAGCTAAATGTGCAATACTTTCTGCAAGAAATGTTGATGTAGATGAAATCAATAAGAAAGTTGTTGAATTATTAGATATAACTGGTGAACGAATTTATACAAGTGTAGATAGCGCTGTAAATAATGACAATGGTGATATTGGTGAAGCTTTGTTACCAGAATATTTAAATAGTTTATCTCCATCATCTCTTCCCCCGCATGAATTACGTTTAAGACCAAATTGTATCATTATGTTGATTCGAAATCTTAGTATCAATGAAGGTCTTTGTAATGGTACTAGATTAATGGTTATAGAACTTGCGAATCATTTATTAAAGTGCAAAATTTTAACAGGTGATAAAGCAGGAGATATAATTTTTTTAAATCGAATAACATTATATTGTGAAAATATATATCCTTTTACATTTTCCAGAAGACAATTTCCAATAAAATTAGCTTTTGCTATGACAATTAACAAATCACAAGGACAAACATTTGATAGAATTGGTTTAGATCTTCGTAAAGATGTTTTTAATCATGGGCAACTTTATGTTGCTTTTTCGCGAGTTCGTTCTTGGCAATCATTAAAAGTTTATCTTGGAAATCAACGAAATAATAGATACGTAAAAAATTATGTATATAAAGAAATATACATTTAACTTTTGTATTTTTTTGTATCTAATGATAAAAAAATGATTTACATTAAAGTAATAATAACAATAAAAATAATAATTTAAATTGTGCTCTAAATGATTTTTACATATATCATTAAGAGAAAATTCTAGATCACAATAAATTTAAATCCTATAACTTTTATTTGAAATATTTTTTTCTAGAAACAATATTTTTGGAAATAAAAATTCGTAATGTATTTTGTCTAACTTTTGTGTATATACATATACATAAAATAAATGGCGCTACGCACGCGCTTTGTAATGTTCTAGTTTTAGCAAAAAACACAAACTTATCCGCTTTAGAACGCTGTCAAAAAATTTCTATTTGACAGATCTATTTGAAACTTGGTGTGTATACTTAAATAAGATGGTAAATATCAGAAATAAAATTAGATTGCGATTTGAGTGCCATATCTTGTAAAAGTCACTGACTTATCGAACTGCCCTCGTATATTCCTCGAGTGTATCTATAATCTGGATACTTTCTGCTTCGTCCCAATGATTATCTTGAATATTGTTGTTTTTCCTGTTACGTCCAGACTCAAGGAAAGAAGAGTCGAAAGGAAGGACGTAACTAAATTTATATTTCGAACGGCGGCAGACTATCCGTCTGTTCGACCCGAACGAACGTTTAGGCCCAAATAGGTCAACGACCGCAAGGGTCGCTCTTACTCTATTTAAAGGGCCGTTCGCTCGGTGGTCCCTTTTCGGCAAGAGAATTTAATCTCTTTTGCGCAGGGTGGGACCTTGTGCGATCTCGGTTTACGGGAATGAGTGGGAACGGGTTATTAATAAATGAAAATCATTTGTGTTGAAATTTATAAATTTATTCCTAATATAGAGACGAAAGAATTTATATACATAATAATATAATCGACGGACTTAGTTGCTAATGAAAGAGTGAGTGTATGTGTATGGGTCGCGGGTGATACATTAGTACGGAGGTCTTCAATCGGGGCAGAAAGGGGTAAGAGTTATTGTTTAAATTTTAGGGTCCCGATTGGTGATTACAATAATTTAAACGATAATAGATATATAAATTTGTGTCCATGTGTGTGCGTGTGAGAGAGAATGCTAGTTTATAAGAGTTCGGAAATTGTGGCGGTGGAGGGGGGATAGGTTCGTAGGAGAAGGTGTGCAGGGACGGCTAAAGGATATCTGCGCCCGGGAACATACCAGGGGATGATGTTATTCCTATCAGTGGTCTCTAAAAATTCCCGTAAGGCCTCGTGGTCTACGGGGCCTGGACCAATTGTGAAAGCTCCCTCAGGGACTTCTCGTATCCCTGGGAGCTGATTTATCAACCAAGCTCTAAATTGCTCGTATGAGAGTTTGGTAGGCGATTCTGATTCTTCGAAATCGTCGTCGCCGATATCTATTACTTCGGACTCCTCTGGATGTTCCCTATTTACAGAGGACGCTGGAGATGAGGGAGGAGAATCCTCGAGGATGATTGTTGAGGGAGCCGGAGACGGAGATCTAGGTGGATCAGGGCGTTCGGGAGAAGCAGGGGAAAGAAAGGGAGAAGGGCTCCGCGGAGAATCGGCGTCCTCAGAGGAAACAGAGGAGTGAGGGAAAGGGGCCCGCTGAGGTATAGCGGGTTCGGGAGAAAGAGGAGAAGGAGTTCGCGGGGAATCGAGAAGTTCTGCAGAAGCAGAGGTAGCGGGAGACGGTATCAGTGGGGTTTCTGTACGTTCGGGTGAGGAAATAGGAGAGACCGTAGGGTGATATGTATTATTTGTCTCTGTGTGAATCGGTGTGTTAATTTTATTTAAGGAGCCGAAGGTTTCGCCCGCAGCCAGACTCCGTGCCAACGCTTTCCTTAACCGCCTATTACGCCGGTTTCGCGCCAATTTAGCAGCGGTTCGCGAGGGTCGTCTCCTTGGATTTTCCACTACGAGAGCGAACAATAAAATAACCGGACAAGAAGAGTTCTTACTGAAAAATAACTCTGGGAGTTCTTGTAAGAGAAAAAAAAAGGATATATATATATATTTATTTTTATATAATTTTGATATTTTAATTATTTAATAATTTAGTTAGTTATTTTATTACTTATTTGTTCGTTCAGAGAGAGAGAGAGAGAGAGAGAGAGAGAGAGAGAGAGAGAGAGAGAGAGAGAGAGAGAGAGAGAGAGAGAGAGAGAGAGAGAGAGAGAGAGAATAAATCACGGATTGCTCCGCTATCGTGGGAAATCCAGAGTGATTTCGAGAGAGAGAGAAGATGGAAGAAATCACGGATTGCTCCGCTATTGCGGGAAATCCAGAGTGATTTCGAGAGATAGAGAAGATGGAAGAAATCACGGATTGCTCCGCTATCGCGGGAAATCCAGAGTGATTTCGAGAGAGAGAGAAGATGGAAGAAATCACGGATTGCTCCGCTATCGCGGGAAATCCAGAGTGATTTCGAGAGATAGAGAAGATGGAAGAAATCACGGATTGCTCCGCTATCGCGGGAAATCCAGAGTGATTTCGAGAGAGAGAGAAGATGGAAGAAATCACGGATTGCTCCGCTATCGCGGGAAATCCGGAGTGATTTCAAAAGATAAGGGGATGATAGAAATCACGGATTGCTCCGCTATCGCGGGAAATCCAGAGTGATTTCGAGAGAGAGAGAAGATGGAAGAAATCACGGATTGCTCCGCTATCGCGGGAAATCCGAAGTGATTTCAAGAGAGAGAGAGAGAGGGGGGGGGGTATGGATGAAGAGAGAAAGGACAGTTTTTCAGAGTTAGAATTAAACAAGGATAATAAATTAATAAATCAAAAAGGAAAACAATTATAATTTAATTAAAGTCCCAGAATTATTTTTAAGTATATGGGTGGAGATGTAGCACGCTTGATAAACTTACTACTTATGGAGTGCGCAGGTAGGTGTTAACTATTTCGATTATCCCAGGTGTGAATCTGGCTAAGGACTCCTCCGTGAGGATGGTGTTCCACTCACGGTTGTTCACTCGCGAAAATTGTCGTAATCGGTGAGCACTGAGCACACGAGGGTCTCACAAATGTCACTGCGAATGCTCACGAGTTCGAGATTCGAACAATTTACGGACTCGAAGGATGGTGTTATAACTTTTCGCGAATGATCCGCGTGCGTAGGTTCGAGAAAAAGATTGATATTCTCTGAGAGATGTCACGGGTATATATACCTTCTTGCTCCTCCTTCCCGTTAGTTTGTTAATATTTCCTGACGAATAGGGAATTTTTCAATAACGCCCTTTCAGTCCCGGAGGCGTCTCTTGATTTTAAAAGTTTACCGGGATTGGTCAGGGCTTTTGTTTAAGGCCCTAGGTTTTGACCAATGGAGAATTTGTTGAGGTTTATATTTTTATTATCCTCTCGAGATTATCTCGGTGATCTGTCAGGCGGCATTTGTTTGGATTCGGTTATCGTTGTTAGTCTGGTAAAATTTTATTCGTTTTCAAGTGGAAGTTTTCTTCTAAATTTTTATTGATTTTCAAGTGGAGATTTCCTTCTAAAAAGTTTTTATTACTTTTTAAGTAAAATTTTCCTTTAAAAGAAAGATTTTTATTGCTTTTCAAGCGCGAGTTGTCAACTAGTCAAAGCGAGAATTTCAGACACCGCGAGTTACATCTGGTATGTATCTCTCCTTTTTTTATTTTTATTTTTATTTTAACCGTCTCCGGTCAGCTGCTTCGCCTGCCAGATCATAGTCTTATTCCTACGCCTGTGATTTTTCAATCATCGCCTTGCATTCTTTGAAAGAAAAGAATCGTGGAGTCCACAGGACGTAACATTCCAATAGGTAAATGTTTCAGTGGATGTCGAGAATATCGAATGATCGGGATGTTTTTTTCTGAGGTAATCCAGTATCTCTAGTGCGATATTATCCAGCGATGTTTTTACGCATGAATACAATATATCCTTTTGGGGTTGAATAAATTTTGCCATAACAGTAGCCATCCATTCTGAAGGCTGGTCAGGTTGTTTTTGAAATCTATCCCACTTCTTTCTCACCCAACATTGCCTGATATAGTTAAATATTTTTAGATTGCAATATCTTTCAGTCAGATGGCAACCAGTTCTTCTGAAAAATTGAAATATTAATTGTTCAATAAGTACATTAGTCTATAAAGTTAATAGTACTATATATATATTGAAAATCCTACCGTGGAGATTGTTTAAGCAAATTTTTAATCTCATCAATAAAGAAATAGTATTTTATGAAATGTTTAGGATAATTAATCATCTCATCAAAATAATTTTTTAAATGTTGATCTAAATGAAATATGTTTTCAAATTGTATTAAATTATCGATTAATTCATAATAATTTTTATGATAATGTTTATGAATAATTTGAGACACATAATCACGTAATTGTCTTGCACAATTTATGCCTATTTCTATAAAATATCTCTCTTTATCCTTTTGTTTGTTCTCCTCATTTTTCTTATAGTATTTCTTCGCAGAAGGCCATCTAAAATTGAAATAAAAAATATTTTAATTAATTTTTGAAAATCATACAATGCATTAGTAATACATTTTTAGAGCAATTAATTATTTAAATTACATAATATTTGACGTATTAGTCAAACTATAAATATTTGTTAATGAATAAATATTATAAAATAAATATTAATAAATATAATAGATATTATAAATTTATATAAATAAATATTTTTTTTAATGCAAAGAATATAAAATATATAATCTTTTTAATTTTAAATTGTATATATGTATATAATTTTAAAAAAATTTATATTTATAAATATACAATGCAAAATGGAGAAAACATGTTTTAACATTATAGCCTTATATTATGTAACTATAACAAGTTTTTTATTTTTTTATTTTATGTTTATAAAACAGTTTAGTTTACCAAATAAATTAATAAAATAATAAAATAAAATAATTACATTTATAAAATAAAAATAATTTAATAATTTTAAAAAATAATTACATTACTAAACCAAAGTGCAAAATTACTAATTTTTAATATATGTACTATTATTTTTGATTATATTATATTTGTTAGTCTTTTACCTGAGAGATTAGGCACTCATTTACCGCCTTTACCTCTTCGTCGGACCTGAGGATCGATTCTGTATCATATAACTGGATGAAAATTACAAAAATGAGCAAACTTAATAGAAAATTTATAATTTTATTTCTCCAAACCTAGTAAATTCCTTTATTTTTGTAATTTTCACATTTTCAAAATCGATTCTCAGAAAGAAAGATACTTTACGTGTTCCCCTTTGATTTTAATGAAATTTGGTTATATTATAGTAGATCGAAAAATAAGAGATACGTATTTTTTATAGCTGCCCAAAAACACTTTAAGGATGTATAACAGCTTCTAGAAAATTGGAAAAATTAAGGTATATAGTTTGACTGTTTTATATGTATATAAGCACGCAATATTTTATTTGTATTAAACCCCAAGTGGAAAAGTTGTGTCATCATGAGAAATAAAAAATACAATTCGGTGGTTATAATTAAAATATTTTACGGGGTTGAACCATTTCCAAACACGATTAAAATTATACAAATATTTAATATATGAGACAAAATTTGAGCAAAAAAATCTGAAAAAGTATATATTTAATATTAGTCTTAAAACAAGATTACGTGTTTTTACATTTTTCTAGAAAATCATATTTCAGAGAATAACTACCCTTAAATAGATTTTATATATTATAAGTTATTATTGTGTATAGAAAAATAATCTCTGATTGAAGTTTTGAAGTAAATTTATCGACTGTTTCATTTTAATTAAACATGTAAATTTTTTAAACTTTATGTTGATATTCTAATGTGAAAACATCAAAACTTCATAAATAAAAATAAAATAATCGTTTTTGTGCATTCTTTAATTTATTTCACTTACCATTCTTTGATAAGATTTTGATCCACTATTTCTTTTATGAAAAGCGCTACGAAAATTAATGAGACACGCGTGATCTTGTATAGAAAGATTTAAATGTATTTATGGGTAGCTACCTTCTGAAATGATTTTCTAGAAAAAAGTAAAAACACGTCAACTTATTTTAGGACTAATATAAAATGTATACTTTTTTCAGATTTTTTGGTCAAATTTGGCCTCATTTAATAAATATTTGTGTAATTTTAAACGTGTTTGGAGGTGATTCAACTTCATAAAATATTTCAATTAAAACCACCAAATTATGTTTTTCATTTCTCATGGTGACTTTTTCTCTTGGTTTGATTCAAAAATATTGCGTGTTCATATATAAAATAATCAAACGATAATAGTTTTTCCTAATTTTTCCAATTTTCCAGGGGCTGTTACATCTCCTTAAATTGCTTTTGAGCAGCTATAAAAAATACGTGTTTCTTATTTTTCGATCTACTATAACATATTCAAAATCAAAATCAGAGGAGGACATCTGAAGTGCCTTCCTTGTGAGACTTGTTTTTGAGCGATTCAAAGACGTGAAAACTAAGAGCAAGCCGAATACGGCTGATGAAAAAGATATTCAAAGAAATGATGCGAGACAAGTCTCAGGTCCAATAAAGAGGTGAAGCTAGCGGTGCATAAGTGCTTACGCTCTCAGTTAAAAGATTATTTTTCTAGAGGCATCCATGCATTTCCGAAGCGCTGGAACACTTGTATTGCACACCATGGAGACTACGTATAGAAGAATAATGTAAGTGCGTACCTTTTGTATTCAATAAATTACGAGATAAAAAATATTTAAGGTTTTCAGTTGACTCATCTAATAGATTGTGTAATTAATGTAAAGAAGTTGCAAAAAATTTACAAACAAAAAGATGAAATACCTCTGAGAAAATATTCTCTCCCAATTCTCGACATATTCGGCTGTTGAATGAAATTGTTTCCACGCGTGTCTAAAATTATCGATATCCTCAATAGTGATATCACTGTAGCTGAGAATGATCTCTATCACATGGTCTGGTAAGAACAGTATCGTAGCCATTACGAAGAAAATTAGTAAAACACAAGAAAATAATATATAAATTAAATATATTTAATATAAATTATATATTTAATAGAACATAAACTAATTGCAACAAATTATTCGCGTAATTAATTATCTGCTTTCAACATATATTGCGAGACTGCTCGTGTATATCGGAAATGTCTCGTTAACACATATCCCGATAGCACGCAAATCGACCGATGCCTAGAATAACTAGCACGATTGACCAATCAGAAAGTCCTAGTGTTTAACTGGCCAATTAGCAATGTAAGCTAACAAATGTCCCGCCCATATATATCTACTGATTGCAGAGAGCACAAGTGCATATGTATGTACATATACAGATGTTATTCACACTCTGACTCTAAATTCCTCGAAGATTACTTTGATCAACTCCGATTAAGGGCCAATTTCACCATATCTGATTATTTTTATTTTAAATAATAATATCAATGATACAACAAGAGAAAAACATGGAAATCTCTGCATTAAACCATCAGTTATCAAAAGTTATTTTAATCGCCTAGAAAACGGATGTTTGCCCAACAATTTCATATTTGTCTCATATAAATCATTTTTCATTTTACTCGATAAGTTTGCACAAAATTTATTGACGTAATTTATGCCGATAAATATTTTCAAAGAGAATTGATTTCTCTTAATATTTTATACAATATTAAATTCAAATGAGGATATAATTAAAATGATATATCAAACATATTTAAAGAAGAAATTTTTGAGAATACTTTTAAAATTCTTATGTAAATTCGATGTACAATATATATGCATATATAAATCAGTTATTGTTACAACTTCCATAAAATATATATGCCATCTTTTAAACATTTTAAAGACCTTATCTTATTATACAGGGTGTATCAGACCACCCGTCCACTTCTTTTATTTTGGAAATGGCTCAAAATTATGAAAAATCGCGAAATACGTGTTTGATTATTTCGAGGGACTACTCGTTTAAGGGGGTTTCGATAGTTGTTTCCCTAAGAAGGTACCCCAGGGGGACCCCAACTCAACAATTTTAAATGGAATTACCCATATTGTAGCATATCGTTTGAAAGGGCATAAATAAAGAAAATTTTTGGCGCAAACCGGAGGTTGATACGTTGATCTGTTCAGAAGTTATTTAGGATCAAAGTTTAACAAAGGCCAATTTCAAAAATCATTACTACCATTTGAAAAATTCTAAAAAAAAAACGTTTGAGGTGTAAAAGTGTTTGTCTTTTTAACTCCTTTCCATAAAAAATTCACATTTGATCTTGAAGTTTTTTTTTTCAATTTGAGAAAGAAACTCAAGCAAGACGTGAATTTAATAAGTTGCTTGAATTTCTTTTTTAAACTGAAAATAACATCAAGGTCAAATCTGAATTTTTTATGGAAAGAACTTAAAAAGATGAACACTTTCACACTTCAAACGTTTTTTTTAGAATTTTCCAAATGGTAGTTATGACGTTTTGAAATTTTCCTTTTTCGAACTTTGATTCTAAATAACTTCTGAACGGGTCAACGTATCAACCTCCGGTTTGGGCCAAAAATTTTCTTTTTTTATGCCCTTTTAAACGATATACTACAATATGGGTGGTTCCATTTAAAATTTTTGAGTTGGGATTTTCCTGGGGCACTCTCTTGGGGGGACAACCATCGAAACCCCCTTAAAAGACTAGTCTCTCGAAATAATCAAACATGTATTTCGCCGTTTTTCATAATTTTGAGCCGTTTCCAAAATAAAAGGGGGAGACGGGTGATCTGATACAGTCTGTATATCGCGTAAGAGTCGTGATAAAGAAAGCTACTTATCTACTAAAGTTTCTTCTCGGAATGCTTTTCACGGTTTCTCGATAGATGCTTCCGATTATTTATGTTATTGTTCACGGCATATACTGCGATAACTTCGTAAGACTAGCCCTAAGAATGTATGTATACGGCTGACCAAAATTAAGGGAACACTTAATTTTTCTTAAAAAGTAGGCAAAATTCAGGTTCCTGTAACTTTATTAAAAATGAACGAAATTTAAATGCAAGAAAATGGTTTCAAAGCATAAAATCTCTTTCAGAAAGTGATCTTTTTGAGTTTCTGATAGTTTGACAATTTTTACATACAGGATGTCTCTAAAGTCTGACCCATGCTCTTTATCTCGGAAATGGTTTTAGACATGGAAAAATGTTTCAGACAAAAGTTGTAGGACTTGAAGGGGGACAAATGATGAAAATTTGGACTTGATCTTGAGTGACCTATTGAAAGTCAGGTAAAGGTCATCAAAGGATGTTTTCTTAAATGGAACCCCCTATTTTTTATTACATATTCTTGTAACCCTTGTCGAGTCGTTTTCAAAACACTACCTATGTGAGTCTTTTACGCAAGCCGTTCCCAAGATACAAAGCTTCAAAGCTGACATATCACCGGCATTCGCATTATCCGATGTTACACCGCGGGGAGGTTGTTCAGTTGAATTTGTATTGGATGATTGCAAAAGTTCGTGCCCGATTTGAAGTTATTACCACCATCTATGCAAATCGGGCACGAACTTTTGCAATCATCCAATACATCAAGTGGCTCTAAAAAAGCAGACTTTATATGTGTGTGTGTGTGTGTGCTTCTTTAGTAAAACTTTTCTCTAATTCTTTTTCTTCTAGTTACCAATTATTTAATGTAAGGGAAAGGAGAAGAAAATGATAGAGCAAAAGAGGGACAAGGGTTACAAGAATATACAATTAAAAATAGTTTCATTTAAGAAAGCATCAGTGACCTTCACCTGACCGTCAATAGGTCACTCAAGGTCAAGTCCATATTTTCATCATCTGTCCCCCTTCAAGTCCTACAACTTTTGTCTGAAACATTTTTCCATATCTAAAGCCGTTTCCGAGATAAAGAGCCTGGATCAGACTTTAGAGACACCCTGTATAGAAAAACTATGAGTTGAACAAAGTGGAAAATTTTCGTTCGACTTTGTGGGCCTTTGTCCAAGAAAAATTTACGATAATTTTCGACTTCTTAATGAGAAGGTTTTATAAAACCTCCCTGTCTTCCATAAAAAATCGATACGTTTTAATAATTACAATCTACAAAATTGATTCTACCTTGAAACTAGCGCACTATCATTCGCGTCTGGTTCTTATGAGCCTGTTGAAATTCACACATGATTTATATTGAGAGCCTTACTGAAATCTTAGTTGTTAGTAATATGAAGAATAAATGGAAGAAGTAATATGTTATTTTAATGTCAATGAAAATATTTAAATAGTTAATTTTATATTTAGTGTATTATAAAATAATATATATAATAATATATATAATAATATATCATTTTTTAAAATAAATTACACATAGAACATTACAGTTATACATATATATATATATATATATATATATATATATATATATATATATATACCGGGTGTCCCATTTTAAAGGACCCACTCAAATATCTCAGAAACACTGCGTTAAATCAAAAAATGTTTCCTACAAAAGTTGTAGGGTTTCGAGGGGGACATAACATAGTAATATTCATATGACCTTGGGCGGCGTTTCCAAGGTCAAGTGAAGGTGAGAATAAATTTTTTAAATGGAAATCCATTTTTATTATAACATCTTTTTCTACTAATTAATTTGAACAACTTTTATCTGAAGCATTTTTTTATTTTCTTCAAAATTCATTCTCACCTTCACTTAAGGTTAACCTTCACTAACCTTGGAGACGCCGCCCAAGGTCAAATGAATATTACTATGTTATGTCCCCCTCGAAACCCTACAACTTTTGTAGGAAACATTTTTCGATTTAACGCAGTGTTTCTGACAATGAGATATTTGAGTGGGTCCTTTAAAATGGGACACCTGGTATATGAAGTCTTAAAATAAAATATTTTACTTTTAGGGTATATGTTCAATTTTAAATTAAATTCCAAAAAGTGTATGTACAACTACAAGTTGCTTTATACAGGGTGTTAAAAAAGTGGCGGATACGCTGTATAGGGGTGAATTCCTGAGGTTATTTGGAGACGATTTTTCCTCAGTGAAAATGTCGAGGCACCAATAATTTTCGAGTTATAAGTAATTGAAAATAAAGGGCTTTTCGTAAACTAAGTATTGTGGAATTAAAATATTAACAAAACTACATTCTTCAATTAATTTCAAGTCGACTTTAATTTAATAGAATTTTAATTTAAGGCTTAGTTACCAAGATATATGATGGCAAAAATTGAGAGCTTGCAAAAATTGATGACTTCTCTCGACATTTTCGTTGAGGAAAAATCGTTTCCAAATAACCTCAGGAATTCACCCCTATACAGCGTATCTTTTTTAACCCCCCGATATAATTAAAAAATTAACATTTATTAAATTCATTAAATTTTACTTTTTGACTTAATTTAATTAACTAAATTCTATCACAATGCGATAATAAATGTACACCTCAACTAGTATAAGATGCGTTATATAAACGGTACTGTATATACGCGCGAAAGCGAAACCACATAAAGATCATTGTGTATCAGTATATAAAAAGATTAACTCGCTCACTCGAAACAAAAGGTTTTGGAGTGCTTGAGTGACTTGAAAAGAAGCATTTAACAACTTTAAAAAAAATTTTAGTATATCGTAAGTCAAAGTGTATTTTATAAAAGTCAATTGAATTTATCTTATTATTTTAAGAAGATTACATTATGTAAGGGTTTCGAGACCGACAGACATAGGGCCATTCCCACGCACGTAGAGAACCGATGGGTATAGGGCCACTTGAAACCACGCGTGCGGACAGTATATAACTCGGCAATACTTTAAGTGCGACGCGTTGCCCCTTCAAGAGGTTCGCGACACTCAAGACGCTGCGTCCCGTCGACCCGGCCTGCGTTTGTTTATGTATCGACGATTTCGGGTGTAGAGTTAGTTAATGATAAAGAGGCAGTTCTACGCCTGCCCTCGAACAGAACGGTTCGACTAAGCTAACGGCAGACGGCCGGCCACCGATGTAAAATCCGCGTTTACGATTAAGCCGTATAATTAAGTTGTAACCTTGATGAATAAACTGCGATTCAATATCAGCTCGCTATCTTTGACGTGCCCTCCCTACAAAAATTCAGAAGTGGGATTCCATCGGTGTTAAATCGGCGTTACGTTAAGTGGGACCAGTTATGTTTTATGGACATTTCGACGATCTTTACGAGGAAATCGCGAAAAGTTATGTTTATAAAGTCGCGGACGAAGAAGAAGACATTTATGTTGCGCGCTCGCTTCCTGTTATGTTTATGCTTTATGTCGTGTATGCAGTTTATGTTACGCGTTCGGTTTGTGTGCCTGTCGTAAGTCCGGTTCGTGTTTGTGATCCAGGCAATGTTATGTTTATGAGACAGTGCAACACATTTAAGAAAGAAAAAAATCGTGCGGACTGTATTGAACTCAATTTATGCGCCTTGTGAACTCCGAAGTTTTTGAACTCTCGTTACGAAGTTACGCTTTCAAAACCGTGACATATTATGTGCGAACGGATTGACGTGTGATCTTTGTGATCTTTTACGTGCTATCTGTGAAAAGAATCAAGATGAGCACACTTACGGTGGCAGAACTTAAGGAGAAACTGAGGAGTAGAAATTTGTCGACGTTCGGGTTAAAAGCCGAGCTAGTGAAACGGCTGATGGAGGCAGGAGTCCCGCCCGAAGAATTAAGCTTAACAGAATCCGCTCATGACGAGACGCATGAAGTGCAACTCGACGAACCTCAGCCAGGGACGAGCGCTCAAACCACCGTCTCTACCTCGCGTGAAGTCGAACTCTTACGGAAGGAAAGAGAGTTAGCTGCGCGCGAGGCCGAACTTTTGAGAAGAGAATTAGAGCTGTTGAGAATGTCACCACGATCGGAAGATACATCCGCTCGACTCGGCGTGAAGAAATGGCAAGAGCTCAAAGATTTGGTCGGTGAATTTAGCGGCAGTAATTTAGACTTTGATCGATGGGAGAAGCAAGTAAAGAAACTACTCTCCTCTTATGACTTGGACGACCACAGAGCGAAAGCGCTGGTGTGCAGCAGATTGAGCGGCAAAGCGTTAAAGTGGTACCTTCGAGAGTTGACTGTGTCAAACTAAGCTGTGACGACTTCCTGCGAGAGCTAAGAAGAATGTACGGACAACGGCCAGATCAACTGACTTTGCGACGCAAACTCGAGGCAAGAGTCTGGAACGCGGGTGAAACGTTCGCAGATTATTTGTATGATAAGGTGACGCTAGCAAACCGAAGGTTTGTTCGCGTCGCGGGCCCCAAGCATGCTCCAACATGCTTCTTCTCACTCTAATGCGCTCCATTAAAGTGCATTGAAGTGAGAAGAAGCATGTTGGGGCATGCTTGGGGCACGCGACACGAACAAACCTCGAGTGCCAGTTTCGGACACAGAAATCATTAGTTACGTCATCGAAGGCATTCCCAGCCAGGAACTACGCACGCAGGCGAGGGTGCAATGTTATCAATCGGTGGACGCTATGCTGATTGCATTCGCAAGCGTTCCGCCGCCGAAAGAATCTCACCGATCTTTTGCACAACGTCGCGAAGGCCCTTCGGCGACAGGAAGAAACAAGCAGCAGCACGAAGAGCAACGTAAACCTAAGGAGGCAAATCCACCAAAAAAGTGCTACAATTGCAACGAGATTGGGCACTTTGCAGCAGACTGTACGAAGCCAAAGAGGGAACGAGGATCCTGTTTCAAGTGAGGAAAATTCGGTCATCGAGCGAAGCAATGCCCCCCGAAAGAAGACATCAATTGCGTGACGCAGGAGCAGCGAGAGGACGACGATTTCCGTCGACGAGTAGAATTGCTGATAGACGAAAAGGACGGTAATTTTAAAATAAATTTTAACGCGCTAATCGACTCGGGAAGTCCTATTTGCTTTGTCAAAGAATGTTATATTCCTCGGAAGTATATATTTAGCGATTCCGGACATAAACGTTTTTGCGGCGTTAACGGTAGCGGATTGAAAGTGCTGGGTCATGTAGAAGCGACACTCATATTCAATCGCGGAAAATATAACGTTGTATTGTGCGTTGTTCCGGATGAAACAATGAACATTTCTATGATTTTAGGACGCGATTTTATAAAGTTCGCGAAACTATCGTTAAAAAATGAAGAAGTTGTCGATGACTATTCAGATGGATGATAATGACACTCGCGTATCTCCGCAGGATGTGCGTATTAACGAAGATCTTTTGATTGGGGTGAAAGCGCGAGCACGCGAATTGTTTGAAAAATGTTATGTTTATCCGAAAAGACCACTGATTCCTGCAGTGGAAAACATTATGAAGCTTACGCTTACAAACGATAAACCATTTTCGTGCGCACCGTAGACTTCGTATGACGAGAAAGCCAAGCTGCGATGTATTTTAGACGATTTGACTGCCAAAGGCATTATTAGAGAGAGCGCATCTGAATATGCGTCGCCGGTTGTTTTGACGAAAAAGAAAAACGGAGAAATGAGAATGTGTATAGATTTTCGAACTCTTAATAAAATAACGACCCGCGATAATTTTCCGCTTCCGCTAATTGAAGACCAACTAGATTTATTAGAAGGGAAAAGATATTTTACGACATTGAATCTCAAAGACGGGTTTTTTCACATTAAAAAATGCACGAGGACTCGATAAAATATACTTCGTTTGTCACGCCGTTAGGGCAGTACGAGTATGTGAGAATGCTATTCGAGCTAAAGGGCGCTCCTCTTAAGTTTCAACGTTATGTCACACAAATATTCAAGGATCAAATTGACGCAGGAGAAATATCGGTATACTTAAACGATTTTCTCATCGCGACGGAGACGATAGAGCACCACTTTCAGGTACTTGAAAAGGTTTTCAATCTGCTCGTCGCGAACCGTTTAGAGTTACGCTTAGATAAATGCCGATTCCTTCAAACAAAGTTAGATTATTTAGGTTATACAATAACTAACGAAGGTATACGACCCACGGAGCAGGGTATCAAAGCAATAAAAAAATTTCCGGATCCACGAAATGTTCGAGATGTTCAAAGCTTTTTGGGCCTATGTTCTTATTTTAGGAAGTTTGTTGAAAACTTCTCAATTATAGCAAAACCGCTGTACGACCTGACAAAGAAAAATGCGGATTTTCGTTTCGAAGAGACAGAAAGACAAGTATTTGAAGCGCTTAAAGCTCGATTAATTGATGCACCCATATTAAGCTTGTATTTCCCGTGAGACGAGACGCGACGCGAGCTCAGCTAGATTCGGGGCGATTCTATTGCAAAGAAAGGCAGATCGGAAACTGTACCCTGTATTTTATTTTTCGAAGAGAACGACCGAGACAGAATCGAAATATCATAGTTTCGAACTAGAGACGTTAGCGATAATTTATGCACTTCGCCGATTCCGAACATATTTACTCGGATTAAAATTCAAAATTATTACCGATTGTCAAGCATTAAGTCTGACATTAAATAAAAAAAAGACTAATCCCCGCATCGCACGATGGATATTAGAGATGCAAAATTATGATTACATTATCGAGCATAGATCAGGTTCTCGAATGTTGCACGTAAATGCATTGAGTCGGCAAGTCTTTGTGATCGAAGATAACTCTTTCGATAAAAATCTCGCGTTATGTCAAAACAACGACCCTGCAATTCTAAAGATTCGTAAAGAGTTAGAACTTTCGGAAAGCAAATTATTCGAAATGAGAAACAGATTAGTGTATAAGAAAAATCAAGAGCAGATTTTGTTTTACGTTCCGCCATGTTAGAAACGAGCATTATCCATAAGTATCACAATGAAATGAGTCACGTTGGCGTCGAGAAAACGATTCAAAATATTTTAAGTAGTTATTGGTTCCCGGAGAGATGAAGTCGAAGGTTGAAAAGCATCTTAAGAGTTGTCTCAAGTGTATTGCTTTTACGCCAAATTCCGGAAAGACCGAAGGGTCACTACACAACATACCGAAAAGTAGTGTACCATTTGCTACAATACACGTTGACCATTTAACTCCCGCATCAAGGTTGAGCTCTAGCAAAAATCGATATATTTTTTTAATTGTCCATGCCTTTACGAAATATGTTAAGTTATACGCTACTAAAAGCACCAACGCGGCAGAAGTCATAAAATGCCTCCAATCATATTTCGAGTATTATAGTCGTCCCCATTACGCATTATTTCGGATCAAGGCAGTTGCTTTACGTCATGTGAATTTGAACAATTTTTAGACGATAAGAACATACAGCATGTGAAAATCGCCACCGCTTCACCTCAAGCGAATGGTCAGGTCGAGAGATTCAATCGTACAATATTACCGATGATAGCGAAATTAACAGACGAGAAAAAGACATCGTGGTATAATACTCTTAAGGACGTAGAATTTGCATGTAATAATATCGTGTCGAAAGCCACGAACGAATGCCCGAGCGTGTTACTTTTTGGAATGCGGCAACGTGGTAGAGTAATTGACGAGCTACGAGATGCTCTAGAAGTTAACGGGCAAATCGAGATATCCCAAAATTTATCATGCGTGCGTGACAAAGCGACCAAGCAAATCCAAAAGAGTCAAGACGCGAATAAGCAAGCTTACGATCGTAAACATAAAGCCGCGAAAAAATATCAAGTAGGCGATAAAGTGATGATAAAGAATTTCGATAATTCACCGGGTGTCTCTCAAAAACTGATACCAAAGTTTAAAGGCCCGTATCAGGTTGATCGCGTACTTAAAAATGACCGATACGTAATAAAAGATGTTGAAGGGTTTCAGTTATCGCAAACGCCTTATCGCGGAACATGGGAAGCATCAAATATGCGACCATGGACACCGGCTTAATGTAGATTTGAATACAACAATAATAATGTTTATGTTAGATTAAGTTAGATTAAGTTATATTAAGCTTATATCAAGTAGGTTTACATTAAATTTAAGTTCAAGTTTAGCTGCAGATTTTGCCTAGCAGTAAAATATTTCTTTTGTTTTTACGCGCACGATTAATCGGGACGATTAATGGTCAGGCTGGCCGAATTGTAAGGGTTTCGAGAACGACAGGCATAGGGCCATTCCCACGCACGTAGAGAACCGATGGGCATAGGGCCACTTGAAACCACGCGTGCGGACAGTATATAACTCGGCGATACTTTAAGTGCGACGCGTTGCCTCTTTAAGAGGTTCGCGACACTCAAGACGCTGCGTCCCGTCGACCCGGCCTGCGTTTGTTTATGCATCGACGATTTCGGGTGTAGAGTTAGTTAATGATAAAGAGGCAGTTCCACGCCTGCCCTCGAACAGAACGGTTCGATTAAGCTAACGGTAGACGGCCGGCCACCGATGTAAAATCCGCGTTTACGATTAAGCCGTATAATTAAGTTGTAACCTTGATGAATAAACTGCGATTTAATATCAGCTCGCTATCTTTGACGTGCCCTCCCTACAATTATATATTTTTATATTATTTTTTTAAACTAAACTAAATTATGAATAAACAAGTTTTTTATATTTTTATATTTTTATAATATAAGTTTATTATATTTTTTTTATTATATATTATATATTATATAATTATATTATATTATATTATATTATATTATAAATATATTATATATATTATATATTATAAATATATTATATATATTATATATTATATAATATAATATAACTTTTACTATTCTTAATTAATTAATAAAAGATTATTGTCTTAATTATTGATAGGTTTATAAATGGTCGTATCTTGTTATATTTTTTATATCTCTTTAAAAATTCTTATACTAGTTAAATATTCGTTTGTGCAAATGTGACAGTATAATGACTAATAAGTATATAATATATAAATCGAATATTATATTTAGCAATAGAGACAATAGTTTAAATTTTTAGATACTACTATGACACTTTATAATAATGGAATAATTTTTGACTGGCATTGTCCTACTTTCTCCGGTAGATACTTGAACTTCTTGTCCCAGCATCTTCTTTGTCATAAAAAAAGTATAGTCTTAGGCCTAATAAATAGAGCGTTCTTTTTATCACATCCACGCTTTCATTCTAAAAATTTTATTTTTATCATTAATACATTATTAGACAATGGCTATCCGCTTGAACGCATTTTCCGGACTTCTATTTTCCGGACTTCTAATCCCCGAACGTTTAGGATTCTTTTCAATAGAAAAAAACCTACGACACAAAGTTTTTACTATTTGTATTTTGATTGCAATTAATTAACGATCGTCATATTTATTTATTGTGTTGTTATGTCATTTGCGCTCTTCCGCCCGCGCTTGTTCTTTAAAGTCATAATATAGTGTACTTTTAATTGAATTATTAATAAGAGCTTTTCTCCTTAATTTGTTTTTTAAAATTAAATAAGAATTTTCCATTATAGAATATTATACTCAAATAAAACTGTAAAATGTTTTCTATTAAACGCATAATTTTATTTTTCCAGATATTTGTATATGTTACAGAATAAGACTTAAATAGTTTCAGCAATACCTTATTGGACACCGTGTATGTATGTACATATTCGATACATTTATACATCTTTTAATTGAGATAAAATAGAAAAACAGAAATTGAATATATAGAAAAATAGCAATATATGAAACAAAAGAGAAGTGTGGATTATTTTCTATATAAAATTTATAGTTTGTATATTGTGTTACCTGTAAATATTAGTAAATAATGGATCAACATTTTAAAAGCTACAAAAAATTCGACGTAATTAAAATACATATGTATGTAATCGATTATATAATGTTTATTGTATGCATATATTTATTAAATGAATTTTTAGATACATAAATTAATGCTAAACAAAACACATTATTTAATGGCATACAAGAATGCCATTTTTAATATAAAAGAAAAATTTCAAGATAAAATAGTGATGGATGTTGGTGCTGGTTGAAGTAAATTATTAAATTATTATATTTTTATTACAATCAATTACACACATATACTTATAATTGTTGAAATTTAATAAAGTAGAGACGGCGGATTGTAATTATCAAGTGATTTTATTTGGAACACAAGTGTGAGTGATTTCGCTTTTGGGCGGAAGGATATTGGAGTACGAGATTAGCGCATGATCAGTCGGTCGATCTAGATTATTCGGGGATAATCAATGGCTTTCGATAGCTTTCGTCACGTCCGTCGAGCCTGCCGTCGTAAGGCATATACAATAGGATTATTCGTATCTTTATTTCTCTCGCTCAAGCTCTCTCTTTCTCACTCGCTCGTATCACATAGAGACCTATAATAAGAGATACGCCAAAGCCGAACCTATCCATGATTGGTCAGTGTGAGTCACATGGTTTATCCGCCATTGCATACCCGCGCTGGACGAGATCGTCTGCTGCATGTTGACAAGTACTGAAGTTATGTGGATTATTATAAATGTGAAATTATAAAATAATTGTAAGATAACATTTTGTTTTATGTAATATATAATTATAAGCTCATAATGTAAATTATATTCTAATATCCTTTTTTATATTATTCTTATAATTTTTATTTTAACAGATCAAATAGAATGCACATTTTTATCAGTAAAGCTAGTTTTACCAGTAAATCAGAAAATTTAATTTATATATTTATTTATTATTATTATTATTGATATATACACCAACATGCACTAATGAGCGACTTATTTGCGGCTGCTCCGTACAGAAGACCCGCTTTGTTGACATGATCGCACAGATGTCTATATAGACATCTGTGCATGACGTCACAATATGGGTACAAGATGGCGAACAGGAGTTGTGGTGGGGAGTCATTGGCGCATCTCTTATTATAGGTCTCTAGTATCACGCGTATATTTACACACATTCGTTCGACCTACATGCTAACAGTCCTGAAGCACAAATAAACATACTTATTTAACATTATATATATATATATATATATATATACATATATTAAATTAAAATTAGACGAAATGACAATATTAATATACATTAAGCTCAATGTTATTAATTTCAGCAGAGATCCCGCTGCAGTTCATAATTATCAGGATGTTTATAATGACTTGCAGGTATTATTTTCGTTTTTATTTAAAACAGTGACATTATTTTATTTTATACTATATTTTTGCCTTGCTGCATTGACGAGATCCTCTAGTACATAATTATCTGCTGAAAACTGTATATTTATATAATGAATTTTTTTTGTTTTGCAGTCAGACATTATGAAGAATCAACAATTTTTGTCAAAACATCATTTGTCGTGTAAAGAATTTGCTAAGATTTGTTCGATTGCAAAGGATTATGAATTAGCAGGAAAACTTACAGGTTTCGAAAACGGATTTGTATACATTCTGCTACCACCGAATATTTCAGACGAAAGAATCACATATGTTTCAAATAATTTAAGCGCGGAGGATTTCACTTTCATAGATACCAGCATCAGTTTAAGATAATGAAGTATTTGTCCAATTAACATACGAATTATTGTATTATTAATAATACGATAACTCATATGTTAATTTGACAAATACTTTATTATTTCTATTATAATTTCCGTTTTTCTTATTCAAATCATTTTGAATATTGAAGTTAAAAGTGAAAAAACATTAAATTAATTTCAAGAGTTTATGAAAATTAATTAATCTTTTCATATACTTGAGTTCAATAGTATTAAAATATACCAAAATTATTATTTATTATTAATAATTGGATGAATAATTTATTTAATTATGTCTTTATATTTTCAAAAATAAAACATGTAATAATAAGTCACAGAGACATAACGTGTTTCATAAATCGCGTTTATGAATTATATAGCGTTATTACCTTAATAAAAAATAAAAAATTTTGAACTATTGTTTCTGTGGATGCTTCACAAAGGAGAAATTATATTAAATAAATATCACTCTACCAGCTGAATTATTTACATAGACATACATCCATAAGATATGTGTCGGATAGTATGTAACTATCATCCTCTATGTTAACAGATAAATGTGCTAACGAACAACACTGATTATATATGTACTAGCGTTTCGGACCGCGCTTCGCGCGGTCCTCAAAGCTTTTATAATTCGGACCGCGCTTCGCGCGGTTCTCATAAAGCCTTTATAAAACCTGATTTAACACAAAAGATTAATTGTTCTGTCTGTATTACCGCGAACTACTTCCATATTTTTGGACCGATTTTCACGAAATTTATATCAAATGTTGCAAATTTTTCGAAGATGACTACTATTATTTTTTTTTCACTCCCTGATATTGTATTTTGCGTCTTGTTTTGCATAAACTTAAATATTTATAATTAAAATTTTGTTTGCTTATATTAATTTTTTTTGTTATTTTAATTTCCACAAAATTTAATATGTTTTAAATCTGAAACATTAGTTTAGTAAATATATATACATACAAATTTTTTTTTTTATCATTTAATTATTATACCCATTTTTTTTCCTTACTCAAATATTTTTTGATTACGTCTAATGTACCCACCGCTAACCCGCTATTATTAGCTCTCATACAATTTCATAATTCTTCAATTTACAAAATTTCTCTGTATATTACATTTTTTGTAAAACATTTTTCACTTCCTTCAATTAGATGTCCTTGATTGCTAAATTCATCTATCTTAATTTTTACACTTTCCCTTTTGGTTGCTCTAGAAAATGCCACATAAAGTTGACCATGAGCAAATACAGGATGTGGCAAATAAATCCCAATTTTTTCTAAACTCTGTCCTTGTGATTTATTTATTGTCATAGCAAATGATACTCGAATAGGAAACTGTCTTCGTTTAAATTTAAATGGCAATTCCAAATCACTTGTAATTAAATCTATCCTTGGAATGATGACAATCTGTCCTCGAGCAGGACCAGTTAGAACCTCCGCATAAATTAGATTATTTTTCAAATTAGTTACTATAAATCTTGTTCCATTACAAAGTCCTTTCTTAGTATTTAAATTTCTTAATAGGATTATTATAGCACTGACTTTTATTTTAAGTCGATGAACTGGCATTCCAGAAGGTGTCAGAGAGTTCAAAAACTTAGTTGGAAAATTTAATTGCTCCTGTGGATCATCACTTACAATAAAGTCAATTGAGAGATATTCCTTTTCCTCTCCTTCCATTTTACAAAGGATTGTGTCATTAATTTTAAAAGTATCCTCATTTTTAGGACAAAGTATCGCTCTATCTGGATTTTCTCTAATCCGTTCCATGGTGATTCTATCACCAAAAATTTCATTAATAAGAGATTCTTTTGTTATAAAATCTTTGGGGATTTCAATTATATCGAGATGTAGTCCATCTGTATTTGATAATTTACCATCTCCGAGTTGCATTAGCCAATTTGAAAATTCTTTTTCTTCCGCAGTTCTCATATTTTGTTTTAATTTAACTTGAGTTACGTTCCTCCATATAGGATTGTATTTTACAATCGATTCAATTATAGCTGCTTTTTGTGCATGAGGCACTACTGGGAGATTTTGTCTGAAATCCCCTGCAAATAAAATTACTTTTCCTCCAAATGGTCGAGGATTCTTCATCAAATCCTTTAAAAGTTTATCAACTGCTGTTAAAGCATGTCCAACAGTCATGCTCACTTCATCCCATATGATTAATTTGGCATTAATCATTTCTCGTGCACCTTGAGAATTTCCTCTAATATTTGATTTAGCTCCATCATCAATTGGGATTGAAAGCTTAAACAGAGAGTGATAAGTTCTTCCTCCTTTCAGAACTGTGGCTGCAATTCCAGTTGAAGCACATGGAAGAATTATTTCGTTTCTTCCTCGAATAACACTTAAAAATGTATTAAATAGGTATGTTTTACCACTTCCTGCAAACCCGTCAATAAAAAATAACCTCTGAGTTTCATTTTCATTTTCAATTGCTCGCATGACTATATCGTACACGTGCTTTTGCTCAGCATTTAGTGTCGATAATAAATAATCACCACGTATTCTTTCTTCATCCACATTATACTCTGTTACGTAAATATTTATTGGAGTTGGATTTGGCAATTGGAAGTTCTCACAGCTACTTCCATTATTTATCAGAATTCCTTGTATATGGTTTAAAGCCATATTTTCAGGATTTACAACATTGTTATGTACAAAGTCCTCAATCATGAAATCTTTATATTTATTCCAAATAGTTGGTACATCTGTTGGAGTTCCAAAGATGCAAATGTAAGCAAATAATTCTCGAATTTGTGCAGGCATATTCGATTCTGTTGCTTCTTCCAGCGTTTTTCTCCAAAGATTATCAGTTTCTACCAAGTTTTTTGCAATTGCTGCATCTTTAAATGTATTATAAAGAACTCCATTTACAGTTCTCAAATCTTCAAAACATTTAACTCCAGTCACATGTAGTAGAAGAAGACGGAGATAAAATCTCTCAATATCTTTTATGCTTACTGTATAGAGTCTTGAAATTATTTTTTCACCACCTTTTTTGCGTGGCTTCCACTTAGTTTCTTTTTTATCATATACATAATGATAAGGAATATCTGTGTAAATAAAATTCACTGCATTTTCATCAGATTGATTTAATTTGAACCATGCAGTCAGCGTAGTTTCTCGAGTGAGCTCTCTCTGAGCAGCTTGCTCTTCATTTCCTTCTCGAAAATAAACCATTTGACGATTAGGCAAATGAACTGCCAATCTGATTACTGTATGAGACCTCATAAACAGATCGTATCCGTTCAGTCTCCACATTGCTTCTGGAGCACTAATATATCTTGCATCAAGGAATGATTTAATTTCATCTATTTTAATTAGCCTTGTGCCATCTCGTGCTTGCACTTCAATCGCAGCACAGTCAAATCCTTTGTGAATATATTTATATAAGTATTTTACGCTTTTCACCGATGAACATATTTCCAAATTGATATGTCGATCATATTTCATGATTAAATATGGTGAATATGGCACTACCCATCGATTATCAACTTCTTTGCCTCTAACGATGTATTTTTTACCAAAATTCCTTCGTTGATACATAGGATATCCATTCACATTAGCATTAGTTTCTTCACGAAACTCTTTTGGAAAACCTTTTGAACATTTTCCATCGTCTCCAGTGCAAGGATATCTGTGGGAGGAATCTCCACAAGGACCATGAATCATGTGCTTCAAAATTTTTACATTAAGTTCTGAATATCTTTCTTCATCAGGGATTTCAGCCCATACCATCATGTCAATAACTTCTTGAAGTCTAGGCTTATCTTCATCACTCAACATTGCAAGTAAATGCAAATGTGGAAGTCCTCTTTTTTGAAATTCAATCACACCTGCATAAGCAATTATATTTCCAAAAATTTTATTATGAATTAGATCATTTAAAATCTCTTTGACATCCAAGTTGAATGTTTTAGCGACCAAATCTGGTCGAAATTCTATTAAACATCCATCAAGATTATCCTTAATTTCTGGGCATTGAGGATTGCAAGTCATTGTAAGAAAAATATCTGGTTTACCAAACTTTCTTACCAAAGACATAGCATCTTGGTACCTTTCTTGCATGTTTCTTGGACTGCCCATAAATGAAGATGGTAATATCACAGGTATACCAGCTGTAATTCCTTCATTTTGTGCTCGATTATCTAGGTGATCCATTAATCCCGAATAAAGTTCTGCTCTTAATTGAGGTTGATTTAATTTAATATAATTAAGCCTATTTGCTTCAGTTTTCATATAGGCATCAAGTATAAATTGACATCTCAATTTGCCTGCCTTTTTAAATTGACTAAATTCTAATCTTGGTGCTAACAGGTGAGCATAATAATCCATTTGAGTTACTTTGAATCCTGGATATTTTGGATTATATGATTTAAGTTCTGAATGCCATCCATTGTTACCATATGGATATAACAAAGGATAACACATTGGGTCACACCTTTTGTCTAGAATTAATATTTGTTGAACATCGTTCGAATTTTTATTATAAATCCGAACGTCTCTTTCAAATGGAGGCTCACCATCTACATTCTTAAAGACCACAGCTATTTCATTTGCTTGTGGAGCATTGAATCTTCTTTGATCTTGTTGAGGATTTTTTCTAAAGGACAACATTAAATTTATGGTTTTATTTCCTATCGGATTAAGATCTTGTTCAACTTGACGCATCATCTTGAATGTTTTTGCAAATTCATTGCATTGAACCATAAAACTTGACAACTCTTTCATTATTTCTGAATCACACTCCTTATTAGCTTTGTTATTCATTCTATGATTTACAGCTTCTTCTGTATCTAAAAAGTAAAGCTGTGCAAATCGCGGAGCTTGCCCATCCGCTGGGCGCATTGCTGTTGAAGTTAAATGATGATATTGCCCATGAATCTTTAAGCAATAAGGAGCATTGTTCACAACATCCAATGGATTTCTATTTCCCGGCGCACCCATTGAAGCCATAGCTAAAGCGCTGTTATATGAACGAATATTATTCATAAAATTTTTTGATTTATAATCATTTCCATTATATAATTTTTTAAGAAAATCAGGACAATTTATTGGCTTTAATTTAAGCTTGCCTTTTTGACAACAATATGTAAATTTTCCATCTTTAGATTTTTCACATGCAAAGTTTAACGATTTGCAAAATTGGCATTCTACATTCATTTGGCCAAGTGTATAAACTGGCACATTTATTTCATGGTCCTTGGCAATTAGCGCAATGTAATGATTTAATTGTTTAGCTTTTTGTCTTCCTTGAGCATGTCTCTGGGCATCAGCTTCAAGTCGTTGTGACCTTGCATCATCATTTTCGTCGGCCCTCTGCTGAGCATGTCTCTGGGCATCAGCTTCGAGTCGTTGAGACTTTGCGTCATCATTTTCGTGGGTCCTTTGCTGAGCATGTCTCTGAGCATCAGCTTCGAGTCGTTGAGACCTTGCGTTATCATTTTCATTGATCCTCTCCTGAGAATTTCTTTGAACATTAGCTTCAAGTCGTTGAGACCTTTCCTCAAAACTCTCAATTATTCGTATTTGTCGTAAGCGCTTGCTTTCGCGACTCACTTTATACAAATTTTTTGCCTTTTCTCTTTTGAGGCATACTTGTCTACGTCGTACCGTATACGACGTATACGTAGATATATTATACGAATTGTTAAATAACAATAGAGTATTTTTAAAATATATATAATAGTAATTTTTGAATATATATGTTCTCAAATATATGTTATTGCCTAATTTTATATAAAAAAATTATATCTATCTATATATATATATATATATATATAAGTGCCGTAATAATTATATTTATATTATTCTATATATATAAGTATTATTTGTCTTTCTGTATGACCAAGAATTATTTATTCATTAGTTCATCGATTTTCTTGATGAATCTTTTCTTTTTTGTGCTTATTATGTTTTATATTAATTCTTTATATAGGCACACAGCAGCTTTTTTTTATAGGCGCACCGCAGCCTTTTTTTATATGCGCACAACAACCTTTTTTTATAAACGCACAGCAGCCTTTTTTTATAGGCACACAGCAGCCTCTTTTTATATGCACACAACAGCTTTTTTTTATAAACACACAGCAGCCATTTTTATAGGCGCACAGCAGCCTCTTTTTATAGGCGCACAGCAGCCTCTTTTTATAAGCGCACTGCAGCCTTTTATTATAGGCGCACAGCAGCCTTTTTTATAGGCGCACAGCAGCCTTTTTTTACAGGCGCACAGCAGCCTTTTTTTACAGGCGCACAGCAGCCTTTTTTATAGGCGTACAGCAGCCTTTTTTTACAGGCGCACAGCAGCCTTTTTATATAATTCTATATATTTTTCTATCTATCTATATCTATTTTATATAATTTTATAATATAGATTTTTATATAATTTATATAAATTTTTTTTATATAATTTTTATATAATTGAATTTTTAATATCTTAGAAATCTTTTTTTCAAATAAGAAAAATATAATAAAAGTGTAATTATTAAATAATATTAATTACAAATATTTAAACACAATTATTACAAATTTCTATATATATAATTATGTAAAATATATACCGTTTCTCCCTTCACTCTCCCTCTTCAACGTTATAACTTCGTCTATTACTATTTCCTTTCTCGTAAAATTTTACACCTTCGACTCCTTCTTTGTTGTGCGGATTTTATTTATTATAACATTTTCTATTTTATTTGACCTATCCATTATGACATTTAACGTAATTTAATTTGAAACCAGCAATTTATTATAGATAAATTTATTAAATGACTCACGTTAAAAAATCGAAACTCATCCCTAAGGGGTGATTTTTACAAAATTACACCAAGAAGTAATTTTTGAAAAATTTGTGTATGTGTTTTTGTATATGTGTGCAATTCGTGTAAATAAACCTTTAATTTTTATACCTTGACTATAGTAACATTTATCTTCAATATTATTATTTTATGCGTACCACATTTCTTTCAACTGTTCTTTGTAGTTAATGTCACACATCTCTAATTACTACGTATAATTGTATAAATCGGCTTCTAATTAATCAAGATGTCTAAAGAGATAAACGAAAATGCGTGCAACACCAGTGAGCATAATGTAAGTAAATTTTAATTTCAAAGAGAGACAGAGAGAGATAGATAGATAGAGAGAGAGAGAGAGAGAGAGAGAGAGAGAGAGAGAGAGAGAGAGAGAGAGAGAGAGAGAGAGAGAGAGAGAGAGAGAGAGAGAGAGAGAGAGAGAGAGAGAAAGAGAGAAAGAGAGAAAGAGATAATATGGTTAAGATAGAGAGAGAAAGAGAGAGATTTTTGTATTTGTGTGTTAAAGATAGAGAGAGAAAGAGAGAGAGAGAAATTTAGATTATTAATCTTCTATCTATATATATATATATATATATATATATATCTTTTTAGGATCAGATCAGTCGCGAACTTAGCGCTGAAAATAATATTTTAAAGACGGAAATGCAGGAGTTACAGCGGCAATTGGCCGCTGCTTTGGCCAAACAACCACAGCCAGTAGTGGTGTTGACTGATGAAAATACACAACCTGCAGTGGTGGTGGCTGCTGACGATAATACACAGCCTGCAGTGGTGGTGGCTGCTGACGATCCACAGCCTGCAGTGATACCGCCAGAAGATTTTTTAAAGGATTCATTGCAATGTAAGTATAATAATAAAGAATAATAAATAAAAATAAATATTAAATAATATAATTTTTTTACAGTAAAACAGAAAGCTCGATGGGCAAGAGCCGGAAGAGGCCGACTACGCGGACGCGGACGTGGCCGTGGCCGTGGACGCGAACGTGGCCGCCGACGCGGAAATACAATTATTAATTATATTAACATGTAATAATATATTATATAATTAATTTTTTTCAAATATATCTTCTTTCCCTTTAGCCTCCTTCTTCCTCTCTCTCTCTCCCGCCACAAAACATAACAAAAATTTATTTACATAAATAAATAATTATTTATTTATATAAATAAATTATTATTAATATTATTAATATTATTTTTTTATTATTAATTTATAATTAAATAAATATTTTATTGTTATTAATATTATAAATATTATTTTTTTTATTATTTATTTATTAGTTTTTTAGTTTTATTATTGTTTGTTATTTTTATTATTTATGATGTTAGTTTATTAATTTTTTTAAATTAATTTTTGTAAACTATAATTTTTACATATAATATTACTGTTATTGTTACGTATCCCATATTGCAAATTGTAGAAAATTTAATTATGAATATTATATTTGGGCATATCTCAAACAAAAGTTGTAATATTTATTCTATTAATTTTGAAAAAATAATTAAATTAGCGTATAGAAATTTAAAAAGCAGCGAATTTTATTAAATAATAATTAACAAATAAAAATTTTTAATATATAATTTTTATTAAATATCTAAACATGTAAAAAATACACATATTTAATAATGTAAATAATTATTTTATACAAAATTATATTTTTTAAATTTTTTTATCCTTTTTTTCATCATTGTCATTATTATCTTCTTTCCGCTTTTTATTTTTTTTCTGAAATTTATCTTTAAATTCATTCTTCATACACTCCTCCTTCTTTAGCTCCTCTCGTTTTTCAAATTCTTCTAATGCCATTATTAATACATGATCTAGCCCATCTTCAAGTACTGAAATTTTTTATTTATATATATAGATTAGGTTATATCTTTATATATATGTAATAATATTAATTTAAATAAAACGATTGACAAATTTATAAAAAAATATCATTTTATTTAAATAAATTAATTATTGTTTATATTTTTACCATTTTGAAATTTTTCAATTTCTGTTGATATATTTAATTGATTCATCGTTATATTTTTAATTTCAAATCTATTTGTTTCATTTATTAGAACATTTTCTATTTCTTTCGGTATATTATTTTCTTCCACAATTGAATTTTCAAATTCATTTGTATTTATTTGATCATCTTTAATTACTGAAATTTTTTAATTAAAAAATATATTAGATTATATGTTAATGTGATAATATATTAATATAAATAAAACAATTAACAAATTTAAAAAAAAAATATTATTTTATTTAAATAAATTAATTATTATTTATATTTACCATTTAGAAATTCTTCAATTTCTTTTTCTATTTCTTTCGGTATATTATTTTCTTCCATGATTGTATTTTCAAATTGATTTGTATTCGTTTGATCAATGATGACATTTAATTTTTTGAAACCAGCTACTTATATATATAGATATAGATAGATAAATAGTCATATCTGAAATGACATGTAAATAAAACTCATCACCTCTAAGGGGTGATTTTTGCAAAATCTCACTGAACAAAATAATTTAAAAATTTTTACGATTTAAAAAAAACAATACATTAATAAATAAATGCTCTTACTTAATAACACCATTTAACAATCACGCCACTACCAAAAGATGATTTTATTAAAATTATATGTTTCTCTTTTATAACTACAAAGTTTTTTAACATAAAATAACATTTTTTAAATGCGCACGCGCGTGAGTAGATGCGTGGGTGGGTGAGTTGGGGTGTAAAATTAAAAAAAACCACATAGTAGCCATCTCTAATAAATTTGCTAAATTTTGCTACCAATTTCTTGAAAATCGGTC
This sequence comes from Prenolepis imparis, assembly GCF_030444845.1. Lineage (NCBI taxonomy): Eukaryota > Metazoa > Arthropoda > Insecta > Hymenoptera > Formicidae > Prenolepis > Prenolepis imparis. The sequence continues at coordinate 5,788,831 of NW_028141160.1, forward strand.
AATAAATTTGTAAATGCGTGAGTGGGTGCGTTGGTGGGTGCGTATGTAGACAAAACTTAAAAAAAATCACATACAGTAACCATCTTTGAAAAATTTGCGAAATTTTAGTGAAAATCATTTAATAAATGTGTGAATGCGTGTGTAGATGCGTGGGTGGGTGCGTAAGTAGACAAAACTAAAAAAATCACATATAATAGTCATCCCCGAATAATTTTCGAAATTTTGGTACCAATTTCGTGAAAATCGGTTAACAAATTTATGAGTGCGTGGGTGGGTGTGTGGGTGGTTGCGTGTGTTAGCAAAACTTAAAAAATTAAAAATTTGAAAATTTTAATACCAATTTCGAATCGTTCACCAATTTCGTGAAAATCAGTGAACAAATGTATTAGTACGTGGGTGGGTGCGTGGGTGGTTGCGAGGGTTTGTTAAAAAAAATCACATATAATAGCCATCCCCGAAAAATTTGATAAATTTTGTTACCAATTTCATGCAAATAGATGAAAAAATATATGATTGCGTAGGTGGGTGCGTGGGTGGTTGCGTGGGAGGGCAAAACTTTAAAATAACCATAATGGTCATCCCTTAAAAATATCGAAAATTTTATTACCAATTTCGAAAACATCGGTTAATAAATATGTGATTGCTTGGGTGGGTGCGTGGGTGAAGGTGTAAAACAAAAAAAATCACATATAGTAGCCATCCCCGAATAATTAGCGAAATTTTGGAACCAATTTATTGAAAATCGGTTAACAAATGTATGAGTGCGTAGGTGGGTGCGTGGGTGGTTGCGAGGGTGGGTTAAAAAAATCACATATAGTAGCCATCATCGAAAAATTTGCTGAATTTTTTTACGAATATATTGAAAATCGGTGAACAAATGTATAAGTGCGTTGGTTGGTTTTTTGGGTGGTTGCGTGGGTGGGCAAAACCCACGCAACCATCCACATACAATGTTTTGGAACACCCTAAACACATTGGCGTAAATGGCGTAAAAATCTGTAAAAAAATTATTTTCAGGAAAACATACCCTCCTCTATGAGAAAAAAAAAATTTTTTTTAAATGAAAATAAACCCCACAGCAGCCACCCCCGAAAAATTTGCAACATTTTGGTACCTGTTTCACAAAAATCGGTCCACAAATGTGGAAGGAGTTCGCGTACATACAGACAGACAGACGGACGGCACTTATATATATAGATTTTATTTCATAATTTGCTTTCTTAAGAATCGCACAGAAAAAATATCATTCAAAACTGTTCGACTCATTTTTCATTCAAATTGCATTATATAATTTAAATTATGAAGCATTATGTATATCAAATATATAAATCGAAAAAGACATATTTTATTGCATATTTTATTGCTGTGCATGATCTTGGCGCAACATTTTCATCACTTATATTTTTGGAGTAGAATGGAATAGAGTACGTAAAAACTAATATTTTTCGATATTTTTTACAAGAAAATTATTCAATGAAATTTCACGTTTGATTTCATAATTCAATACGATAATCATCATTAAGTGACGATATATACAGGGTGTCCCATAATTCGCGAACCACCCGTCAGTTGCAGGTAGAGTAGGTTAAACTGAGTAAAAAAGTCCTCTACCATTTTGCGATTTTCTCAATAATTAATGAGAAATAAATTAAAGAAAATCAGCCAATTCGAGCGATGATAAGCGTGCAAGCGAGAAGAGACAGCCCACTCAGGGGTCCAGAGTTAGCGCTACTCGTATGTAGTTACTGTCTTTTGTAAAGCGCTCCTCCCCGCTTCATCGCGCGCCTAGCAACCGTGTAACATTATACTGTTTCTTTTCGCCGCATCCTTAGTAACGATATGAAACTGGGCTGTCTTTTCTCGCCGTCGTCACGCGAATTGGCGGATCTTTATTAATTAATATCTCTCTTATTATTGAGAATATCGCAAAATGGTAAAGGACTTTTCTACTCGGTTTAACTAGCTCTACCTGCACACGACGGTTGATGCGACTATTACCGGACACCCTGTATATATATATATATATATACATACATATATACATTTCAAAATACAGAGGACGAAATCCAGTTATTAAAAGGAATTATTATATACATGTCATACAATTCATATCTATATTATATTTTAAAACTTAAATATTTCTGAATTCAAAATTTTTTAAATAAGCTTGATGCTGTATCTTTTAATCAAACTTGTTTTATATAATATTATATAATTGCATGACATAGAAATATATAATTGTATCAAAAAAACATTGATAAATGTTGCGGCATAAATAAAAAGAGTCGTGCACGACCGCGATTCCTTATGTAATTAGATCTAAGCAAAGCGACAAAGGAAACCCACACCGCCGAAAAATGCTCTCAGCGATATTGATCTGGATCCTGCGGTTCCCCTCGATCTCCCCACCAGTCACTATTCACTGATTCGTGGAGACAACGGGGGGCGGATTTCGGATCCACCAATAATGAGAGTTTTCCCTAAGACCTGCCGAGAAGTCGAGCGAAGGCCCGGAACATTCGGACAGTAACGGTGACGAGTACATCATCTTTTACACGAGCGATTATACAAATAAGTACACGCGTCTTGGTCTTAACCGCCGCATACGAGTTATTTATATAATTATATATATAAAGTGACTGCGAAGAGCACGAGAAATATCGTCGCGACCCGGTCTTCCCGAGGCGTTGTCGCGACCCGAGTCGATTCTCGAGGCATCGTCGCGATCCGGGATACCGAGGCGTCGTCGCGAACGGGATCGTTCCGCCGCGATACGATCGTGGTGACGTGAACCTTTGTACAATTGAAATTAAACGATTATAAAATAAACTACAGTGCGAATACGAAAGTGTCTTCACTGAAACCCACGAAACATAAATTTGGAAGAAACTTTCCGAAAAATAATAATTGTTTACTTATTGTTCAATATGAAGACACAGATGTAAGCATAATTTAGCTTACATACTGAAACTAACGATGTAAATATTTCAATTATCTATAATTTATATATATTCTACTTCTTATATTTATTATCTTCCAATTTCCCAGGTAAATAATTAATATAAAAACTTACTTTTAAAAAAAAGGTAAAAAAAGGCACCTAGTATGGGCACGCCAGTAGTGAAAAATTATCCATTGCAAACCCATGTAGAATTGTAGTATAAAAAATTACCTATTGCAAACCCATGTAGAATCATATGAAAAATTATCCATTGCAAACCCATGTAGAATCGTACTACAAAAGTAATGATATAGAAAAAATTGCGCGCCAAGTAAAAGTAGAAACTTTTGTACCAGTGAAAAATTTAAGTTGCAAACCTATAGAGTCGTATAATGAACCAGTGAAAAATTCAAGTTGCAAACCCATGTAGAATAGTATAAAAATTAAAAAATTATTAAAATTAATACAAATGAAAAAAAATTAAAAAATTTTAATTAAAAAAACTAGGCACTGCTAAATTAAACAATATGCTAAAGTTAATTTTGAAATTTAGCAGTGCCTAGTTTTTTTAATTAAAATTTTTTTATTTTTTTTATTTGTATTAATTTTAATAATTTTTTAATTTTTATACTATTCTACATGGGTTTGCAACTTGAATTTTTCACTGGTTCATTATACGACTCTATAGGTTTGCAACTTAAATTTTCCACTGGTACAAAAGTTTCTACTTTTACTTGGCGCGCAATTTTTTTTTATATCATTACATTTGTAGTACGATTCTACATGGGTTTGCAATGGATAATTTTTCATATGATTCTACATGGGTTTGCAATAGGTAATTTTTTATACAACAATTCTACATGGGTTTGCAATGGATAATTTTTCACTACTGGCATGCCCATACTAAGCGCCTTTTTTTATCTTTTTTTTAAAGGTAAGTTTTTATAGGGATATCATTCATTTTTGTATATGATTTAGATTTACTAGGGTTGCTCAAATAATGCCATTTTTTTCAGAAACTATTTATTAAACAGGTTTGAAATGTTTTTAAACATACATGGATATTTCTTCTTTTTAAATACATATTATTTTTTAATATAATCTCAATCAACTTCTATAACCTTATACCAGCACGATACAAGTATATGTATGCCTTTGCTGTATCAACTCTTGTTTTTTCTACGTAACCATGTCATCACAGCTTCAATCATCCCCTCATCATCTTCCCAATCTTGTTTTGCAGAGATCTTTAAATTATATATTTAACACAGTTTAGCGATAGCTTCCAATATTTAACTTTTGGAACCACTTAATTAAATGCACTTCGCGAAATACGGTTTGGAAGATGAAGAGGGCGTGATTCAAATGTGAAAACATGGTTACGTGGAAAGGACAAAAGTTGGTACAGTAAAGGCAAGTAAATACATATAATGTATCGTACTGGCATAAAGAAATAGAAGTTGATTGAGATTACCATGTATATTGTGTATAAATTGTTGAATAAATATTCTGAAAAAATAATGTAGGGCATTACTTTTTGAGCAACTCTAGTACTATTTCAAAAGATTACAATGTCCTCATTCTGTACCTGTAATGTAAAACATATTTAAATCATTAGAGTACGTACATATATACAAAATATACTGTTTCTTTATTTTATATTAACAATTATATACTTATGAAAGAAATAGTAGGATGGCAGCGTAACAAGAAAGTAATTATTATGAAAGAAATATAGTACATCTCACATATAAGTAGTATTGCATATCACATGTATGTAGTATATTGCATATCACATGTATCGTTACCATTTTACTATTTCTTTCATAATAATATAACTACTTTCATGCTACGCTACCATCTTATTATTTCTTTCATAAGTATATAATTATTGATGTAAAATAAGGAAGCAAATAAAAGCTAATAATAATAAATAATGTAAAGATAATAATATTATGAATGCTATGAGCTATAAAAATGTATATAAATTCTTTATTATAGCTCATATCATTTATAGCACTATTATCTTTACATTATTTATTATTATTAGCTTTTATTCGCTTCCTTATTTTACATCAATAATTATGTACTTATAAAAGAAATAGTAGGATGGTAGCGTAGCATGAAAGTAGTTATTATTATGAAAGAAATAGTAAAATAAAATGGTAACGATACATGTGATATGCAATATACTACATACATGTGATATGCAATACTACTTATATGTGATATACTATATTATTTCCATAATAATATAATAATAACTATTTTCTTGTTACGTAACCATCCTATTATTTTTTCATAAGAATATAATTGTTAATATTGTTATAAAAAATATGAAATAATTACTTGATTCTTATAAATCTCTTCTTCTTCTATGAATCAATTATGATCCTGGATAACCGCACACTTAACCTATCATATGTCAAAAGATCTAATACATAACCCCGCACGCTGCTAATATCGCGAAGCGCCACTAACGCCGTCTGTTGTGAAACGTGAGAACAGTACAAGATTACCACTACATGCATCTATTGCATGTGTTGTTTACGTGTGATATACGTGTATGCATGTGTTGTATACGTGTGATTAATAATGCGTGTAGCACGATAGATACTACTATGTATGCGTGAACGATGATGACGTTTCTTAAACAAAATTTTTCATATTTAGACTTTGCATTATTATATTTCCGCTTACAAAGCACGTAGAGCAAAAATAAAGACACTTTCATTATATAATTCGACCTCAATCTATCGATTAAACCTAGTAAAAACTCGATCGCTTCAGCCGTTATTGAGCATTCGAATCTATGACTATCTCGAACTGTCCGATTCGCGTAAAGATACACGGTGCCTCGCTTCTTAGAGTCGGCTTCGCCCAAACTAGGCGCGAAACACTACCGTGTCTCTTGATCACTCCGATTAAGTGAGATTAACAAGTATGATCAAAAAGCTTACTTATACATATACAGTCACATAGTTGCAAGGTATCTTAATACTCCAATTTATTTATTTTGTAAATAAAAAAAATTTTTTTCTTATTTCTATTTTTTCTCGATTTAACATGATTCAGTGGCTCTGCCCTAATATTTTTCTAGTCTATGGATTTAATGAGATATGGCGATATTAAAAATAAATTTCAGATTTTAGATTATATATTTAAGCGTTTGATATTAAACCTAAAAAAATTTGTTTTCTGAGTACACTACATTGTTAAAAAAATAATAATAATTTTGCACAGTACCGTTCACGTATGGCTCTTAATGGCATGAAGAATTTAAATTGTGTTTCTCTCTCTCTCTCTCTCTCTCTCTCTCTCTCTCTCTCTCTCTCTCTCTCTCTCTCTCTCTCTCTCTCTCTCTCTCTCTCTCTCTCTCTCTCTCTCTCTCTCTCTCTCTCTCTCTCAATTGAAAATATTGCAAATTATTTTAAATATAATAGACGAAGTGTTAAAAAACGCGCTATGAAAAAACGTTCAATGATCAAACAACGCGAAACTTGTCGATTATTTCGGCCAGGGTACCGGATCTCGATACTTCGATGAGTCGCGCCCCAAAAGAAATCGATTATAGATCCTTCGGTGATCCTTACATCGTCGCGCAGGATTAGAAGCGCACGCGTCGCGCGTAAATTGGATCACTGCGCAACGCAAGACACGCGCAGAACTCGACCCCGCGATTATTTCGCTCATCGCGCAACGCGAAGATAATCGCGAATCAATCAACGAGCTCCATGTGTGTGAACTACCCCCACCCGAAAGTCGCAATCGCGGAAACGAAAAACCTCGTGCCTCGTGGTCGAATAATCGGTCTCTTCCGTGCCGAATCCAGGGCAGTTAAGAGGGTGTAAAGTTCTCTCTTCGGTAAGTAATTTTTGATATAACGATAAATTTTATTAAGATCAAAATTGAATATGTTGTTTTTGTATTCTGTCCCATTCTACTTCAAAAATAAAAGTGATGAAAATGTTACGCCAAGATCATGCGCTGCAATATAATATGCAATAAAATATCCCTTTTTCGATTTATAATTCATTTGATATACATAATGGTTCATAATTTAGATTATATAATGCAATTTGAATGAAAAATGAGTCAAACGGTTTTGAATTATATTTTCTCTGTGCGATTTTTAAGAAAGGAAATTATGAAATAAAATATACATATAATCAGCGTTGTTCATTAGTAGAGGAGCTTTATCTGTTAACTGCGAGGGTGATAGTTACTATTCGACACATGTCTTATGGATACATGTCTATGTAAAAAATTTAGCTGGTAGAATGATTTTTATTTAATATAATTTCTCTTCTGTGAAGCATCCACAGAAACAAAAATTCAAAATTTTTCATTTTTTATTAAGGTAATAGCGCTGTATAATTCATATCATAAACGCGAATTATGAAACACGTTGTGGATCTGTGATTTATTATTACATGTTCTACTTTTAAAAACATAAAGATATAATTTAATAAATTATATATGCAATTATTCAGTTAATAATAAATAATATTTTTGGTACTATTGAAAACAAGTAGTATATGAAAAGATTAATTTATTTTTATAAACGCTTGAAATTAATTTAATGTTTTTTTTCACTTTTAACTTTATTATTTAAAATGACTTGAATAAAAAAATCGGAAATTATAATAGAGATAATAAAGTATTTGTCGAATTAACAAAATACAAATTATTGTATTAGTACGAATTATTGTATTAGTATCTGAAAAGATGACACAGTGATATTTTCTGTTGTGCTAATAACGTCTCTATGAATATGACTATATTACTACGACGTAATTAATTATGACAATTATTACTTGAATTAATTATGACAATTATTAATTGAATTTACACAATGGCTAAAGAGTGTCTAAAGGAGAAGGATATTTATCTCTATTCCTTTTTTATATCTTCAGTCTTATATACTAAATACAATTTTATGTAAGATTTAATTTTTTGTAAAATAATTAGGAGTGTTACGTCCAGACTCAAGGAAGGAAGAGTCGAAAGGAAGGACGTGACTAAATTTATCTTTTCGAACGACGGCAGACTATCCGTCTGTTCGACCCGAACGAACGTCTGAGCCCAAATAGGTCAACGACCGCAAGGGTCGCTCTTACTCTATTTAAAGGGCCGTTCGCTCGGTGGTCCCTTTTTGGCAAGAGAATTTAATCTCTTTTACGCAGGATGGGACCTTGTGCGATCCTGGTTTACGGGAATGAGTGGGAACGGGTTATTGATAAATGAAAATCATTTATTTTGAAATTTATAAATTTATTCCTAATATAAAGACGAAAGAATTTATATACATAATAATATTATTGACGGACTTAGTTGCTAATGAAGAGTGAATGTATGTGTATGTGTCGCGGGTGATACATTAGTACGGAGGTCTTCAATCGGGGCAGAAAGGGGTAAGAGTTATTGTTTAAATTTTAGGGTCCCGATTGGTGGTTACAATAATTTAAATGGTAATAGGTATATAAAATTAGTGTCCATGTGTGTGCGTGTAAGAGAGACTTCTAGGTTATATGAGTTCAGTAATTATGGCGGTGGAGGGGGGATAGGTTCGTAGGAGAAGGTGTGCAGGGACGGCTAAAGGATATCTACGCCCGGGAACATACCAGGGGATGATGTTATTCCTATCAGTGGTCTCTAGAAATTCGCGTAAGGCCTCGTGGTCTACGGGGCCTGGACCAATCGTGAAAGCTCCCTCAGGGACTTCTCGTATCCCTGGGAGCTGGTTTATCAGCCAAGCTCTGAATTGCTCGTATGAGAGCTTGGCAGGCGATTCTGATTCCTCGGAATCGTCGTCGCTGATATCCTACTACCTCAAACCCTTCCGGATGTTCCCTATTTACAGAGGACGTTGGGGATGAGGGAGGAGAATCTTCAAGGGTGATTGTTGAGGGAGCCGGAGACGGAGATCTAGGTGGGTCAGGGCGTTCGGGAGAAGCAGGGGGAAGAAAGGGAGAAGGGCTCCGCGGAGAATCGGCGTCCTCAGAGGAAACAGAGGAGTGAGGGGAAGGGGCCCGCTGAGGTATAGCGGGTTCGGGAGAAAGAGGAGAAGGAGTTCGCGGGGAATCGAAAAATTCTGCAGAAGCAGAGGTAGCGGGAGACGGCGTCAGCGGGGTTTCTATATGTTCGGGTGAGGAAATAGGAGAGACCGTAGGGTGATATGTATTAGTTGTCTCTGTGTGGATCGGTGTGTTAATTTTTCCTAGGGAGCCGAAGGTTTCGCCCGCAGCCAGACTCCGTGCCAACGCTTTCTTTAACCGCCTATTACGCCGGTTTCGCGCCAATTTAGCAGCGGTTCGCGAGGGTCGTCTCCTTGGATTTTCCACTACGAGAGCGAATAATAAAGTAACCGGGCAAGAAGAGTTTTTACTGAAAAATAACTCTGGGAGTTCTTGTAAGAGAGAAAAAAAAAAAGTATATATATATATTTATTTTTATATAATTTTGATATTTTAATTATTTAATAATTTAGTTAGTTATTGTATTACTTATTTGTTCATTCAAGAGAGAGAGAGAGAGAGAGAGAGATAGAGAGTGAGAGAGAGTAAATCACGGATTGCTCCGCTATCGCGGGAAATCCGGAGTGATATCACGGATTGCTCCGCTATCGCGGGAAATCCGGAGTGATTTCAAAAGATAAAGGGATGATAGAAATCACGGATTGCTCCGCTATTGCGGGAAATCCAGAGTGATTTCGAGAGAAAGAGGAGATGGAAGAAATCACGGATTGCTCCGCTATCGCGGGAAATCCGGAGTGATTTCGAGGGGGAGAGAGAGAGAGAGAGAGAGATAGAGAGTGAGAGAGAGTAAATCACGGATTGCTCCGCTATCGCGGGAAATCCGGTGTGATTTCAAAAGATAAAGGGATGATAGAAATCACGGATTGCTCCGCTATTGCGGGAAATCCAGAGTGATTTCGAGAGAAAGAGGAGATGGAAGAAATCACGGATTGCTCCGCTATCGCGGGAAATCCGGAGTGATTTCAAAAGATAAAGGGATGATAGAAATCACGGATTGCTCCGCTATTGCGGGAAATCCAGAGTGATTTCGAGAGAAAGAGAAGATGGAAGAAATCACGGATTGCTCCGCTATCGCGGGAAATCCGGAGTGATTTCGAGGGGGAGAGAGAGATAAGGATGGGGGAAGAAAGGACAGTTTTTCGAAGTTAGAATTTAACAAGGATAATAAATTAATAAATTAAAAAGGAAAACAATTATAATTTAATTGAAGTCCCAGAATTATTTTAAGTATTATTAGTAAGGGTGGAGATGTAGCGTGCTTGATAACTTACTACTTATGGAGTGCGCAGGTAGGTGTTAATTATTCCAGGTGTGAATCTGGCTACGGACTCCTCCGTGAGGATGGTGTTCCACTCACAGTTGTTCACTCGCGAAAATCGTCGTACTCGGTGAGCACTGGGCACACGATGATTTCACAAATGTCACTGCGAATGCTCACGAGTTCGAGATTCACTCGAAGGATGGTGATACAACTTTTCGCGAATGATCCGCGTGCGTAGGTTTGAGAAAAAATTGATATTCTCTGAGAGATGTCACGGGTATATATACCTTCTTGCTCCTCCTTCCCGTTAGTTTGTTAATATTTCCTGACGAATAGGGAATTTTTCAATAACGCCCTTTCAGTCCCGGGGGCGTCTCTTGATTTTAAAAGTTTACCGGGATTGGTCAGGGCTTTTGTTTAAGGCCCTAGGTTTTGACCAATGGAGAATTTGTTGAGGTTTATATTTTTATTATCCTCTCGAGATTATCTCGGTGATCTGTCAGGCGGCATTTGTTTGGATTCGGTTATCGTTGTTAGTCTGGTAAAATTTTATTCGTTTTCAAGTGGAAGTTTTCTTCTAAATTTTTATTGATTTTCAAGTGGAGATTTCCTTCTAAAAAGTTTTTATTGCTTTTTAAGTAAAATTTTCCTTTAAAAGAAAGATTTTTATTGCTTTTCAAGCGCGAGTTGTCAACTAGTCAAAGCGAGAATTTCAGACACCGCGAGTTACATCTGGTATATATCTCTCCTTTTTTTATTTTTATTTTTACGATTAACCGTCTCCGGTCAGCTGCTTCGCCTGCCAGATCATAGTCTTATTCCCACGCCTGTGATTTTTCAATCATCGCCTTGCATTCTTTGAAAGAAAAGAATCGTGGAGTCCACAGGACGTAACAGGAGAAAGAGATAAAATTATTCTGTTTCAGTATTCTCGGGTTTGTGATACATATACGATATATATTATTGCATCAAAATATTACACATTTCTATATATTTAAATGAAATATTACATATATGTACTTTGACGATACACCCTTCCTTCCGTGCTTTTATACATATGTTTATACATATATTTAAAAATTGCAACATCAAACATTATTTAAAATGGCAATAAGAAAACTGGCTTGATGATATTGAATATAATATATTATTATTAGATTATATTATATATATAGGCATACATGTATTCTGACGATTTTTCCTTAAAAAATACTAAAAAATATATTATTATTGCTGTGTATATATAGGCATACATGTGATAACGTAATGAGTTATTTTTGTCATATATAACTTACACATTACACATTTCTAACATGTACGAAACGATAATGTAATCTCTAGACTTTTCTCACGTTAGGAGAATATATTTTTCATGGTTCTAATAAATAAATGTTTATTATAAATCTTTATAAGAGTCACAAAATTTAGTTATTTGCCTTTACTGTTAAACGTTACATCAGTTTTATGAAGAGATATTTTTATTGGTAAAAAATAATGCATTATGCGGAATCAACAATTATTGAGTAGATATAATGTCGGATGATATATAATTTGATAATATTTGCTAGATTGCAAGAGATTGTGGATTTGCTGGAAAGTTTACAGGTTTCGGAAACGGATTTATATACATTCTGTTACCACTGAGCATTTCAGATGAAGGTAAAAGTATCACGAATATTTTGTCACACTTAATGGCAGAGGGTTTCAGTGACATAAATATCAGCATCAATTGATGAAGTGAAAATTGATAATTGATTCTATTAAAATTATCGCAATTATTTATAAACGACTAAATAATAACAAATGATTAAATATTAAAAAATGTGACAAGATTTACTGACTTAATTACATTACTGCAGTAGCCTAAAAAAAATATGACAAATAATACACAATTTTGTTTAATATAAATATATATGTATATATTCTGTTGCTTAAAGTTAGCGGTCCTTTAAAAATTGTTATCTTGAATTATAAAATTAAAGATAAGAAATTATTGAATATTTTTCTAGTAAAAAACATAAAAAATATTAGCTTTTTCATATTCTATTTTATCTTACTTTAAAAATATAAATGATGAAACTGTTGCGCCAAAATTATACGCTGCAAAATAAATATATTAAAGACTCTTCCGATTTTATAATTAATAGATTACAAATAAATAAATATACAGAGTGTTTTCGATCCTTTGAATAACATTTCGTAATTTGTGAGTGAAAAATAAATCGAAAAGTTTTGAATTATATTTTTTTCCGCAAAGCTTAACAAAAAAAGAAATTATCAAATAAAAATAGTTTTTTAATGTTTTTCATTAGGCGGAACGTCTATATGTCTATATGTTGCGCGATTGATGATAAACGTAATAGTCATAGTATACCATCTCTGTTATATAGACTTACGTCTGTCAAAAAACGCAGAACTGGTTAAATGACTTATTTAATAATTTTTTAAGCATCTCAGAAAATAATATTTTAGAATCTTTCATTTTTCATTAGGCAATAACACAATGTTATTCGTGGGCATAAATTATCAGACAAATAACACATATAGATTTTTGTGATTAATTAATACATGGTTTACATTTAATTATGTTGAATGAATTATGAGGCAAATGTAAGTTATATACATGCATTTACTAAAGTAATTAAACAGAACATTTTCGGCATATTTTATCAGTATCGAATACTAGTGGAAACACACACACATACGCACGCACGCACGCACGCACACGTATACAAAATTTAATAGATACAATAAACTTTTTGTTTTAATAATTAACATGATACGAATTATTGTATTATTAAATGGATAGAGGTCAGAAAAGTTATCTTTTGCCTAAGAATATATGATATGGTATATGGTACGTGGAGAATTAATGACTTATTTATTAGTAAAATAATTGAAAAAATTATTCCAAATGGATTTGCGTAATATGCAGTGATGACCGGAGAAAAAAATGTTTATTTGTATTCCATTTTTTATACCTCCAATTTTATATACTATAGATTTATGAAAGATTTAATGAAAAAATATACATTCTCGTACTCCTACTAAAAATTATCCTCTTCAGCTGGAGTTCATGATAAATGTTATTCAATCGAATTAATTTTGGGCATAAATGCGATATATTAATTAAGAAAAATAGAGTTTTTTATTTTTTACGTCACTTAGAAATAATAAAATTATATGATTATATCAGATGTTACGTCCAGACTCAAGGAAGGAAGAGTCGAAAGGAAGGACGTAACTAAATTTATCTTTTCGAACGACGGCAGACTATCCGTCTGTTCGACCCGAACGAACGTCTGGGCCCAAATAGGTCAACGACCGCAAGGGTCGCTCTTACTCTATTTAAAGGGCCGTTCGCTCGGTGGTCCCTTTTTGGCAAGAGAATTTAATCTCTTTTACGCAGGATGGGACCTTGTGCGATCCTGGTTTACGGGAATGAGTGGGAACGGGTTATTAATAAATGAAAATCATTTATTTTGAAATTTATAAATTTATTCCTAATATAAAGACGAAAGAATTTATATACATAATAATATTATTGACGGACTTAGTTGCTAATGAAGAGTGAATGTATGTGTATGTGTCGCGGGTGATACATTAGTACGGAGGTCTTCAATCGGGGCAGAAAGGGGTAAGAGTTATTGTTTAAATTTTAGGGTCCCGATTGGTGGTTACAATAATTTAAATGGTAATAGGTATATAAAATTAGTGTCCATGTGTGTGCGTGTAAGAGAGACTTCTAGGTTATATGAGTTCGGTAATTATGGCGGTGGAAGGGGGATAGGTTCGTAGGAGAAGGTGTGCAGGGACGGCTAAAGGATATCTACGCCCGGGAACATACCAGGGGATGATGTTATTCCTATCAGTGGTCTCTAGAAATTCGCGTAAGGCCTCGTGGTCTACGGGGCCTGGACCAATCGTGAAAGCTCCCTCAGGGACTTCTCGTATCCCTGGGAGCTGGTTTATCAGCCAAGCTCTGAATTGCTCGTATGAGAGCTTGGCAGGCGATTCTGATTCCTCGGAATCGTCGTCGCTGATATCTACTACCTCAAACCCTTCCGGATGTTCCCTATTTACAGAGGACGTTGGGGATGAGGGAGGAGAATCTTCAAGGGTGATTGTTGAGGGAGCCGGAGACGGAGATCTAGGTGGGTCAGGGCGTTCGGGAGAAGCAGGGGGAAGAAAGGGAGAAGGGCTCCGCGGAGAATCGGCGTCCTCAGAGGAAACAGAGGAGTGAGGGGAAGGGGCCCGCTGAGGTATAGCGGGTTCGGGAGAAAGAGGAGAAGGAGTTCGCGGGGAATCGAAAAATTCTGCAGAAGCAGAGGTAGCGGGAGACGGCGTCAGCGGGGTTTCTATATGTTCGGGTGAGGAAATAGGAGAGACCGTAGGGTGATATGTATTAGTTGTCTCTGTGTGGATCGGTGTGTTAATTTTTCCTAGGGAGCCGAAGGTTTCGCCCGCAGCCAGACTCCGTGCCAACGCTTTCTTTAACCGCCTATTACGCCGGTTTCGCGCCAATTTAGCAGCGGTTCGCGAGGGTCGTCTCCTTGGATTTTCCACTACGAGAGCGAATAATAAAGTAACCGGGCAAGAAGAGTTTTTACTGAAAAATAACTCTGGGAGTTCTTGTAAGAGAAAAAAAGTATATATATATATTTATTTTTATATAATTTTGATATTTTAATTATTTAATAATTTAGTTAGTTATTGTATTACTTATTTGTTCATTCAAGAGAGAGAGAGAGAGAGAGAGAGAGAGAGAGAGAGAGAGAGAGAGAGAGAGAGAGAGTAAATCACGGATTGCTCCGCTATCGCGGGAAATCCAGAGTGATTTCGAGAGAAAGAGGAGATGGAAGAAATCACGGATTGCTCCGCTATCGCGGGAAATCCGGAGTGATTTCAAAGGGTAAGGGGATGATAGAAATCACGGATTGCTCCGCTATCGCGGGAAATCCACAGTGATTTCGAGAGAGAGAGAGAAGATGGAAGAAATCACGGATTGCTCCGCTATCGCGGGAAATCCGGAGTGATTTCAAAAGGTAAGGGGATGATAGAAATCACGGATTGCTCCGCTATCGCGGGAAATCCGGAGTGATTTCAAAAGGTAAGGGGATGATAGAAATCACGGATTGCTCCGCTATCGCGGGAAATCCGGAGTGATTTCAAAAGGTAAGGGGATGATAGAAATCACGGATTGCTCCGCTATCGCGGGAAATCCAGAGTGATTTCGAGAGAGAGAGAGAAGATGGAAGAAATCACGGATTGCTCCGCTATCGCGGAAAATCCGGAGTGATTTCAAAAGGTAAGGGGATGATAGAAATCACGGATTGCTCCGCTATCGCGGGAAATCCGGAGTGATTTCGAGGGGGAGAGAGAGATAAGGATGGGGGAAGAAAGGACAGTTTTTCGAAGTTAGAATTTAACAAGGATAATAAATTAATAAATTAAAAAGGAAAACAATTATAATTTAATTGAAGTCCCAGAATTATTTTAAGTATTATTAGTAAGGGTGGAGATGTAGCGTGCTTGATAACTTACTACTTATGGAGTGCGCAGGTAGGTGTTAATTATTCCAGGTGTGAATCTGGCTACGGACTCCTCCGTGAGGATGGTGTTCCACTCACAGTTGTTCACTCGCGAAAATCGTTGTACTCGGTGAGCACTGGGCACACGATGATTTCACAAATGTCACTGCGAATGCTCACGAGTTCGAGATTCACTCGAAGGATGGTGATACAACTTTTCGCGAATGATCCGCGTGCGTAGGTTTGAGAAAAGATTGATATTCTCTGAGAGATGTCACGGGTATATATACCTTCTTGCTCCTCCTTCCCGTTAGTTTGTTAATATTTCCTGACGAATAGGGAATTTTTCAATAACGCCCTTTCAGTCCCGGGGGCGTCTCTTGATTTTAAAAGTTTACCGGGATTGGTCAGGGCTTTTGTTTAAGGCCCTAGGTTTTGACCAATGGAGAATTTGTTGAGGTTTATATTTTTATTATCCTCTCGAGATTATCTCGGTGATCTGTCAGGCGGCATTTGTTTGGATTCGGTTATCGTTGTTAGTCTGGTAAAATTTTATTCGTTTTCAAGTGGAAGTTTTCTTCTAAATTTTTATTGATTTTCAAGTGGAGATTTCCTTCTAAAAAGTTTTTATTGCTTTTTAAGTAAAATTTTCCTTTAAAAGAAAGATTTTTATTGCTTTTCAAGCGCGAGTTGTCAACTAGTCAAAGCGAGAATTTCAGACACCGCGAGTTACATCTGGTATATATCTCTCCTTTTTTTATTTTTATTTTTACGATTAACCGTCTCCGGTCAGCTGCTTCGCCTGCCAGATCATAGTCTTATTCCCACGCCTGTGATTTTTCAATCATCGCCTTGCATTCTTTGAAAGAAAAGAATCGTGGAGTCCACAGGACGTAACACAGACAATAATGAGATTTATACAATCATACCATTATATTGCAATTTAATCCAATACGAATTTTTATGATATATTTTAATTATATAATAAACTGTATCACAAATTATATGTATATATTTTTATATTTGTAATATAAAAGATTACACATTTATACTTATATGATACATGTTATATATATTTTTTTAAACTATGATATCAACATTATTGGACATTATTTGAAACGTGTCTACGACAATAGGAAAATTGGTCGTAATATATTGAAAATAATATATTATTACTGGATTATGTAGAGGCAAATATGTGTGCTAACGACTTCTTCCCAAAATAATGAAAAAGTTTGACATTGTAGTGTTTATATTTAAATTTAAGAATGTCATGACTTTGGGGTAATGTTATTATATGTTCCTCGAGACGAAATCAGTCACAACTGAGACGCGAAAGTGTACAGGAAATATAAACACTGTCTTGTGTGCGATAACAAATGTTTCAAATTTGTATTATTAATGGCCTTTTTTTATCTACGTTAAAGATTTAATAGTTAAAAAGGCATACATGCGGTGCTCTGAAAAAAAAGTTTGGACACTAATCTACTGATAAATCAAAACAACGCACGTAACAAGAATCAAATGGAATGTAAGTTTAATTAATTTAAATACTTACTTTATATACATATTCTCTGATAATATATGACCGATGAGATATTTTTGTCACATAGCAAACACATTACGTATTTCTAACATTTACAGAACGAAAAGAAACGACAAATATAATCTCTAAATCTTTCTCGGGTTACGAGAATATATTTTTATTATTTTTTATATATATTGAATCTAATAAATATGCTTGTAAGAGCTATTCAAATTGAATTATCAACTTTCTACTATTCAACGTTACATCAGATCTTTGAAGAAGAAATATTTTTATTCATAAAAGTATATGGTTAATTTTAAAATTTCCGCACCGGGCAGAATTGTCTTATCCGGAGAGCATTCGGTGATGTATGGAAAACATTATGTTGCGGCCGGCTTAGATCGTCGTACCTATCTCGAATTCTGGGAATTATCTCATGAGTCGAAAATATTACAATAGAATTTCCTGACGTTAATCTTAAGTGCAACATACCTTTAAAAAATGTTGAAAGTTATTTTTTTAATCAAAATGCAGATTACATGCAGTCAAATCCAATCCATTTACTGGAATATGTGATAGATTTTATGATCATAAACTATATGTGGTGATCACGCCAGCAGAGCTTTAGCTTACAAATATTTTTTTACTTGTTTTATTCTATATGATTAGAACTCTCAGAAGAAGATCTTTTCGCGTGCGAGTATTCACGTATATACCCACACATACTCACGGATATATCAAAACCGATGTTGGCAGTTCGACATCGTTCGCGGTTTGTCTCGCGGCGTGTTTTCATCATTGGGACTGTTTCCAGAGAGATCATCATATTAGCTTTACAAATGACGAATTATTGTATATTAATATTGTTATTTCGTCTAATCCATTAATATAGAATTGAACTCGTCGCGATTGTCGTGCTTCTGTGCTGATTGAACATTACACTGCATCTTGCGAGGAAGTTATGCAAGACCATGTATTTCTGAAACTCGATGCCAAGGTTCGCGTATACGGCAAAATACAAAAATATCATCGTGTTAATCACTAAAGATATAATATAGAGCCCATAGATATGACAAGAATAAAGATTCTACTGATTGGTTCAGATTTTCGTTAAGATAAAGGCGAACGAGCGCAACAAACGTCACAGAAGCACGACAATCGCGGCGAGTTCAATTCTATATTAATGGATTAGACGAAATAACAATATTAATATGCAATAAGCTTAATGTTATTAATTCCAGCAGAGATTCCGTTGCAGTTCATAATTATCAGGATGTTTACAATGACTTGCAGGTATTATTTTTGTTTTTATTTAAAACAGTGACATTATTTTATTATATACTATATTTTTGTGCCTTGCTACATAGACGAGATCTTCTAGTACATAATTATCTGCTAAAAATTGTATATTTATTTAATTAATTTTTTTTTTTGCAGTCAGACATTATGAAGAATCAACAATTTTTGTTGAAACATTATTTGTCGTCTAAAGTATTTGCTAAGATTTGCTTGATTGCAAAGGATTATGAATTAGTAGGAAAGCTTACAGGTTTCGAAGGCGGATTTGTATACATTCTGCTATCACCGAATATTTCAGACGAAAGAATCATAAATGTTTCAAATTATTTAAGCGCGGAGGATTTCACTGTCATAGATACCAGCATCAGTTTAATATAATAAAGTATTTTACGAATTAACATACAATTTATTGTATTATTAATAATACGATAATTCATATGTTAATTCGACAAATACTTTATTATTTCTATTATAATTTCCGTTTTTCTTATTTAAATCATTTTGAATATTGAAGTTAAAAGTAAAAAAACATTAAATTAATTTTTCAAGAGTTTATGAAAATTAATTAATCTTTTCATATATTTGTCTTCGATAGTATTAAAATATACCAAAAATATTACTTATTATTACCTTAATAATTGGATGAATAACTTAAGGTAATACTTTATCGACAAATACTTTATTATCTTAAACTGATGCTGGTATATGTGACAGTGAAATCCTCCGCGCTTAAATGATTCGAAACATTTATGATTCTTTCTTCTGAAATAAATGGTGGTAGCAGAATTTATACGAATCCGCCTTTGTAACCTGTAAGTTTTCGTGCTAATTTATAATCTTTTGCAATCGAGCAAATCTTATCAAATTTTTTATACGACAAATGATGTTCCGACAAAAATGGTTGATTTCTTGTAACGTCTGACTGCAAAACAAAAAAAAATTAATTATATAAATATACAGTTTTTAGCAGATAATTGTGTACTAGAGGATCTGGTCAATGCAGCAAGGCAAAAATATAGTATATAATAAAATAATGTCACTGTTTTAAATAAAAACGAAAAAAATACCTGCAAGTCATTGTAAACATCCTTATAATTATGAACTGCAGCGGGATCTCTGCTGGAATTAATAATATTGAGCTTATATATTCCATATTAATATTGCTATTTCGTCTAATCCATTTAATATGGGATCAAACTTGTCGCGATTTGCCTGCTTCTGGGCCGTTTGTTCCGCTTGCCTTTATTTTGAACCGAATCTGAACCGACCAGTAGAATCCTTATTCTTGTACATCTACGGTATTTATATTATATTTTTTGTGATTAACACGATGGCATTTTTGTATTTTGCCGTTTACGCAAATGTTGGCATCGAGCTTCGGAAATGCATGGTCCTGCATAACCTCCTCGCAAGATGCAGTGTGATGTTCAATCAGCGATAATTCGTCATTTGTAAAGCTAATATGATGACCTCTTTGTAAACGGTCCCAATGAAGAAAACACGCCGCGAGTAATAATATATTATATTCAATATCATCAAACCAGTTCTTTTATTGCTATTTCAAATAATGTTTGATGTTGCAATTTCAAAATATATGTATAAAATATATGTATAAAATATATGTATAAAGGCACGGAAAGAAGGATGTATTATTATAGTACATATATGTAATATTTCATTTAAACATATAGAAATATGTAGTACTTTGATACAATAATATATATCGTATATGTACCACAAACCCGAGAGTAAACAGAATAATTTTATCTCTTGCTCCTAATTATTTTATAAAAAATTAAATCTTATATAAAATTGTATAGATAGAGTATACAGGGTGTCCCCGAACTCGCGGATCAACTCTCGTGGGTAGATTCCTGGGATCATTTGGAGACGATTTTTCCTCAGCGAAAATGTCGAGGGAGGTCATCATTTTTTGCATGTTCCCAATTTTTGTCATAATGTATCTTTGTAACTAGCCTTATATTAAAATTTTATTAAAGTAAACTCTATCTGAAATTAACTGAAGAATGTGATTTTGTTAATATTTTATTTCGACAAGGCTTAGTTTGTGAAAAACCCTTTATTTTCAATCGCTTATAACTCGAAAATTATTGATGCCTCGACATTTTCGCTGAGGAAAAATCGTCTCCAAATGATCCCAGGAATCTATCCACGAGAGTTGATCCGCGAGTTCGGGGACACCCTGTATAATACTGAAGATAGAAAAATGGAATAGAGATAAATATTCTTTTCCTTTAGACAATCTTTAGCTATTGTGTAAATTTAATTATAATAATTGTCGTAATTAATTTACATCGTAGTAATATAGTCATATATATAGAGACGTTATTAGCACAACAGAAAATATTGCTGTGTCATCTTTTCAAATACTAATAATTCTACTAATACAATAATTCATATTTTGTTAATTCGACAAATACTTTATTATCTCTATTATAATTTCCGTTTTTTTTATTCATTTTGAATAATAAAGTTAAAAATTAAAAAAACATTAAATTAATTTCAATTGTTTATAAAAATAAATTAATCTTTTCATATACTACTTGTCTTCAATAGTATTAAAATATACCAAAAATATTATTTATTCTTAATTTAATAATTGCTTATATAATTTATTTAATTATGTCTTTATATTTTTAAAAGTATAGGACATGTAATAATAAATCACAGATGCACAACGTGTTTCATAATTCGCGTTTATGAATTATATAGCGCTATTACCTTAATGAAAAATTGAAAATTTTGAACTATTGTTTCTGTGGATGCTTCACAAAGGAGAAGTTATATTAAATAAAAAGCATTCTACCAGCTGAATATTTCACATAGACATACATCCATAAGATATGTGTCGGATATTATGTAACTATCATCCTCCATGTTAACAGATAAATGTTCTTTTAACGAACAACACTGGTTATATATGTATTTTATTTTATAATTTGCTTTCTTAAGAATAGAGCACAGAAAAAATATCATTCAAAACTGTTCGACTTAATTTTCATTTAAATTGCATTATATAATTTAAATTATGAAGCATTATGTATATCAAATATATAAATCGCAAAGGACATATATTTTATTACATATTTTATTGCTGCGCATGATCTTGGCGCAACATTTTCATCACTTATATTTTCAAGTAGAATGGGATAGAGTACGAAAAAACTAATATTTTTCGATATTTTTTACAAAAAAATTATTCAATGAATTTTCACGTTTGATTTCATAATTCAATACGACAATCATCATTAAGTGATGATATGTATATATATATATATATATACATATCATCACTTAATGATGATTGTCGTATTGATATATATATATATATATATATATCAAAATAGTGGAAAATTAACAGAAAATCTCATTAATATTAATAACAATTATTGTAAAAAATAGCAACAAAAGCACAAAGATAATACAATCAAATTTTAATATTTTGTCTTAATTAAGTTTACATTAACTATATTATATTATATTATACACATCCATTTATAAACAAAATAAAATTTTCTAACTTTATATCCTCTCTTATTTTATTATACATTTTAATCTTTTATACAGTTTTATTTTATTATACAGTATGTAATATTATTATATTACACGTTTTAGTTATTGATATAAACTGCACTATTACTTGTAATGACATTTAACTGTTTTTTAATAAAGCGAAAAAAATCTCTTACTATTGTTTTTCTTTTTATTCTATAGATGATTCAGATTTGATCTAATCGACTCGATACTTTATTATGTGCTCGATGAATTCTTTAGAATCCAGTTCGTGCAAATCGCGTTATTATCTTCCAATTTTTTAAAATATTTTTTTATTTTATCAATATATATCTTAAATCATATGAGGGAACTTCTAGTAAGTAAAAGGTAATTTTTATAATTTTTCGATGAGAACCAATAACAATACAAAGCGACACGTATTCACTTGATTGTATCGAAGATAATAATAAATCTTTTTTCTAATTTCTCTTTTAATATTTCGTAAAAAGATAATCAATAAAAAGATAATTGAACAATTTATAAGCAATCCAAAAATTATAGAATTTTAGATTTTTTATCACTTTCACCGCTATTCAAGCATAAAAATATTATCCACATTGAGATATTTGTCATTTCTTGTTTCACTAAAAATATAAAAAATTATGATTACTTTTTTTATGCATATTGTATATTGTATACTATGCATGTTTTTAGAATCCACTATTTGTGCATATTGATGTGTGATGTTTATATGACAGTATATTATTTGAATCAATTAACGCGCAACATTGTCTTTTTTCGTGGCAATCGCAATCGTAACTGACTCCGCAGACTAGACCGATCTGATCATGCTTTATTTGCTGCGCTCTGTTTATGATTCATTTCTCTCTGCTTGATCGATGATACTTCAGTGTTTCTTCCAACAATTACTTATTCCAACAGTTTTCATGAATAATTATATTCTATATATATATATATATATTCTATATATATAAATATATATATATACAATAAAGTAAGCTAGAAATTTTTGACTATAATGAATTAAATTTATATGTCAAGATCTTTCTTTGTTTCAAACCAAATCTTACTTTAAAAATGCGCCTCATATAGGATATACATATACATATATATATATATATATATATATATATATATATATGTATATGTATATCCTATATGAGGCGCATTTTTAAAGTAAGATTTGGTTTGAAACAAAGAAAGATCTTGACATATAAATTTAATTCATTATAGTCAAAAATTTCTAGCTTACTTTATTGCAATAAATTTTGTGTTCTGCTATCGAACAAGCAAATTCGAACATCGTATTAGAATCATGATTAAAGAGATTAACGTAAATTCTTGAATCCGCAGATCCCATTTGAATACTTTTATGCAATACAATCAATAATTAAGATATTGGATTTTCGTGCGTCATTGATACGTTCATTAAATCCGTATAAATTTATTAAATAGCTAATTTCTGTCAAAAAATATTAATAAGGCGGTAATTTATTAATTAAATTTTGAAATAATAATATATTAAAAATATTAAAATAGTAATATGTTGTAAAATAATAATATATATTTTTTTTTCATTCGATCGCTTTTCTACTTGAAAATTTTGAAAAATTGCGAAATTTAATTACACTTATATTATTGTTTTTGATACAATCGAATATACTACACTCGTTACATGGTACATTGGGTTTAATCGAAGAAAATATAGTTTTATAGCTTGATCATATAAATCATTATAATCGATCTTGAAATAGTTTTATCAAGTAAGAGTTTTATCAAGTAGAGATACATGGAGGAACATCAATTCGATTAGTGGTATTTAAATCATTGTGAAGATTACATGAAACATTGGTCATAGTCGAGAATCGTATGAAAGCCGATCGAGTATAAATATCTACAAGAAGAGAAATTTGTTATGTTAGAAACGTTACAAACGTTATGTGCTTTACTAAAAGTGTTAATGCTAACGAGGTAGACCATAACGTTTTCGTCAGGAAATCTAGGGATTCTGGAGGATCTTTAAAGCTCCGGTCAAAGAAGTTACGAAGAAAAGTATTTTCGTATACTCTAATTTATATACTTTACGCAAATAAAAGATTTTTTTCATGAAGAAAATTGAATGTTATACATTGCAGACAATACACTATTTGTGTAATTGAAACTGTATAATACGAAAAACTAAAGAGAGTTTTAATTTTTAAAAAATGTATATAAAATTTATTAATTTTACGTCACACATTCAAAAATCAATGTTATGTAATCAAATTAAAACTTAAAATTAAATTTAATTCAGACGATATATTAAAATTTAAACATAATACGCACTATTATAATATAATTGTTAGATTTAAAAAAAGAATTTTAAAAATTAATAATTTTGCGTTGATTTTATTTTTTTTTTTGTTACTTAATAATTTGTGACTCATTTACATAAATTGTTTATAATTTTTAAAACATTTTTATTTCTCTAGATATGTTTAAATTTACTAATTTTTGTTTAAAACTTGCAGAGTAAATTATTTTATATTTAACGAAATTTATATAGAAAATCAGAATTTTTGAGTTAAAATAATTCGCATGCAAAACGGCTACTAAACATCAAAGTGAAAGATTGGTACAGTTGAACTTCGAATTGGGGACAATTAATCAATCTATCAATAATATGCGCATAAGCTGTCACTTGCTGTATGTGAGAATTTATATACTATTTATCACTTAATATATGTATATGTCATATATGTATGTACATATTTTCATCAGACATAAATCAAAAGTTATGGCAATGCCAAAAGTTTATAGCATTGTGCTCTCCAGAAAATTTGTTTACATTAAAAAATATTTATAAGATGTTTTTAAATACAGGAATTTATAAAATTTTTATAATCATAAAGAAAATGATAATAAATATATATGTACATATCACATATATATATGTTAAAATATAAACATTATTGAAATTTTCAGTGATAACAAACGCACTCGTGAAAAAGAAAGTCAAGTTAAGATAGAGTTACTTATTAGAAGAAATTAATTAATTAATTTGAAACTAATGTATAAAAACTGAATTATGAGACAAAATTCCTTCAACAATCGAAGAAAGTCAAACTCCCATGATTTATTTACTAAGAGGAATAGTTGTAAATTCTTATTAGCTTTTATTAATAACTCATTCTTGCAAGACTTTCTCCTTAACAAAAGAAAAAATGATATTCAAGAAGATATCTCGATCAGAAACACAATAAAATTAAATTTTTTTTAATGTGGTTTGTATATATAGTTAATACATTTAATACATTACAGTTATACAAGTAAATTAATATATGCAAAAACTTTTTTCTTTAATAAAAAATTTCTTACTTGTTTAAAGTTTTAAATAAACATGCAATGCCATAATGACATAAGTTGAAATCGTTTTTCAAGAAGTTATTTGATTCTTCTCTGAGATAACATATATGCAACTAGCGAATTTACGGAGTACGGAATCCTCTACCACTTTCTAATAAAACATTGACTTGTCCTAATTAAAAAGCGTTTGTCATTTTCGTGCTATGATACTGAATTAATATAATAATAAATAAAACTTTAATCTCTAAAATGATATATCTTTTATTTATCATTCGGTAAATTCTTTAATGCTAATTTACGAATCGCAAGTTATATCTTTCTCTTACGTATTAAGATTTCCCTTTGACAGATCACGATGATGCATCTGCATTCAAGCAGTTATACAACTTCTAGTAAATATATAATTTATTACGCATCTTTAAAAAATAAATTATGAATCGACAATAATTAGTTCACATATATACACACACACACACACACAAACACACACACACACACACACACACACATATATATATATATATATATATATCAACGATTAGACATAATTATATTAATTATTAATATTTTAATGATTTTTCAGAGAATGTAAAAATAATTTAGTAGAGAATGTTGGGAAGTCGTCATGTTTCCCACAAATTGTTATATCAAAAGTTTCAGATGTAAGTAATAAATTTTCATATAACTCTCGTGTTTAACAGTTTAACTCTGTCATAATTGAATTTCACATTGTTGGTATGCATTATTTAAAAAAATTCTTTTATCTTCTTTGACCAAGTTCTTAAGCCTACGGCACACGGTGCGTGTTTTCTTGCTAAATTTGCTGATAGATTCGTTGCGCGCTATTCTGTGGGCTGCGTTGCGTGCTGTTAAGATGGCAGTGTTGTTAGTTTCCGTTTCATACAATTATTAAATTACTATACGAAATATTATATATAATAATAATATTGTGTGTGTATATATAATAATAATATATATATAATAATAATAATAATATATGTATATGTAACGACTTACTGTCGTGCATTGCTAATTGACACATGTCATGATATTTGATTTATTTCACAAATCACGCAGCAAAAATAGCACCGGTTCTATCTTTGAAAACTAGCATGCTAACACGCATGACAGCACGCAGTGTACAAAATTTCATAGCTAGCATGTTAGCTAGCATGTTAGATCGCATGGTCATTCACATGCGCTTTAACACGAAAACACGCACCGTGTGCCGTAGGCTTTACATACTGTCATGGTTTTTTATTGTTGTTTACTCTCGTTCTATAACATTTTCATTTTTATGACCCTAAATCACCTAGAATTGTCTTTGGTCTTATGTTTTAATCTTCACACATATATTGATTATATTGGATGATTGCAAAAGTTCGTGCCCGATTTGCATAAATGGTGGTAATAACTTCAAATCGGGCACGAACTTTTGCAATGATCCAATATATTTATTTCGCCGTTATGGTTTGATCTACACATTGTGCTGATTAATCATTCACTTTAATTACTTGCGATTTTTACTTTATATATTGAAGAAGACTAATAATAAATAAAGTCGAAACGTTTATATTTGAATAAAGTAGATTTAATAAATGAGAACTATCATTCACACATCTTTTAATTTGACATCTTCCTACTTGTTCATTTAGCTGGTCCATAAACTTATTTATTGCATTTCAATATATCAGCACACACAATCATCTTAATTTAATTTTATTTTTATTTTCATTTACAGGATATTACAAGCAAAAAAAACGAAGAAACCGGTATTAATCAAAATTTGTAAGTATTCACATTAATTATATAAAATATTATTTTACGAGTTATAGTTTTTATAATAAAATGTATTTATATTATAATAAAATCGAGACTCGGAAACATATATATGTATATACAGTATATACCTATGTTTATAAGTATACATATATGTATACTTTATAATATATCAAGATCTTATAGAAAATGTATTGTATATGTAAATGTATATGTATACTTTATAATATATCAAAATATATATATATATACATATATAAGAAAATGTATTTTCTTTTGCAATAGTTTATAAAAATTTAAGATTTGTTTTAATAATTTTTCAGAAAATTTTTAGACAAAAGTAGAGAAGACGTAAGAAATGTTCCAGCTCTGTCTGAATTACAATATAATTTATTACATGTAACAGATCTCACCAAAACAGACATCAATACTGTTCGAGCAAGCGACGATTAAGCTTGCGACTGAGTGGCGCGGACGGCCGCGTCTGGCATGATCAGCGCCATCAGCGCGCGCAGCGAACAAATTAGAAAGGAGGAGTCCCGAAGAGTACTTCCGAAAAAGGACTGGGAGAGGGAACGCGCGTGCACGTGAAGACGCTTTTGTAAATGCACGAGTAAAGGAAGTTTTTGTAGTTCTGAGCATAAAGGATAGTTTCAAACAACGACAGAACGCTTTGAAATCATTATATACATAACCCCACTGCGAGACCACGCGTCGAGCAGTACAAATACTGTAAATGATCCATTTATTCTAATATAACTTTGTTGTATATTAAATATATTAAAAATTTATAATTAAAAATATATATTAAACACATTAAAAACATATTAAATATACAGTGTCCCATACCCAGCGAATCACTGATTTACAGTAGAGTCTCGACGTCATTTGGAAACGATGTTCACTCAGTGAAAATGTTGAGTAAATAATTTTCAAATTATAAGCGACTGAAAATACAAGGTTTTTCTCAAACTAAGTCTTGTTGAAATATAATATTAATAAAATCACATTCTACAGTTAATTTCAGATAGAATTTACTTTAACATAATTTTAATTTAAGGCTTAGTTACAAAGATACATGATAGCAAATATCAAGAAAATGCAAGAAATGATTACCTCCCTTGACATTTTCGCTGAGAAAAGATTGTCTCCAAATGACACCGGAGATCTAACTGTACATCAGTGATTCACTGGGTACAAAACACCCTGTATATATAAATTTATTAATATATTTAAAATTTTATATTTTCAGAATGCATCGGACAAACAAAATATATTTATAAAAGATGTGTTTTTGTAAGTATTTAAATTAACATAAAAAATTATTTTATAATTTATATATTTTATAATAAAATATATATGGTAAATGTTTGCATGTTTGCAAGTTTATAAATAGTGATAATTACAATTTTTTTTCTTTGCTTCAGAAAGCATGTTTGCGTCCTTTTCTTTTCTTCTTCTTTTTTTTAATATATAAAAATGTTTGATGAAAATATTGATTTAAAGGCAGATTGACGGCACAAATGCAGCAGAGCTAGTCAAAGATCGTCAGAAAGTCGTTCTGTGAGATTATTGCCGCCAATCTGCTATAAAATTATCACCACTAACACAACAAACATCTAATATAACATAGATGTAATGTCATAACGTAACGTACACTTATTGTTTTATCTATAATGTTATAATAATTTTTCAGAAATATATATATACCAACAGAGAAGGAAATCAACTTTCAACAAACATTAAATCGGAATACATTTTTTACTTCTACACCAAAAAATTCCAATAATAATTTTATCGTAAGTATCTGACACACTATGTAATTTGCAATGAGTAGCTACATATTTTCTCTTGAAAATAAAATTTATATAAGGTCATATACAATTATATACACTCGTCAACAAAATTAACGCATATGTATTTTAAGTCAAAATTTCGCATAATTTCAAATAAGCATAACTCCGCTAAAAATGATCGGATTTGAAAAATTTTTTTTTCACTGTCAAGCTTGAAGTCTCTACTTTAAAAACCATTCGTCAGATTTTTAATTTATCCTCCCTCCCCGTACGCCACTGCTTCAAAAGTAAGGACGTGTTTTGTCTCTAAAAAATTGCGTACTTTGACGCACTCCACGGAGTGGAATAAATTTTTTTCGCAAATCTTATCATAACTATCGTAAAATGTGGACTTTTTACTACAAATTTAAAAAAAGGCAAAGTTCGTACGATTTTTTTTCGCGGAGTTATTACATATGAAAGTTACCCATACATTTTTTCCATTTAATGACTCCAAACCCTGTCTGCTGTGTGTGTGTGTATGTGTGTGTGTGTATGTGTGTGTGCGTGCGTGCGTATGCGTGCGTGCGTATGGTTAGGAGAGGGAAATGTAGGAATGTTCTCATTCAAAATTGTGTGTTCCCACCTCTTCAGATTACTTCTTCTATACGTTCACACATATTAATGCATGCTCTAATTGTTGTTTAAGGAATTTGAGCCCAAATTTACACGCACGCACGCGTGGGCGCATACACATACACATACACATACACACACACACTATGCGCCAAATCCAACCAGCAACCTTGTGGTGCGTGTCGGGTAATACTAATGCTGGCGGTAAATGGAAAAAATGTATGGGTAACTTTCATATGTAATAACTCCGCGAAAAAAAATCGTTTTTGTACGAACTTTGCTTTTTTTTTAAATTTGTAGTAAAAAGTCCACATTTTACGATAGTTATGATAAGATTTGCGAAAAAAATTTATTCCACTCCGTGGAGTGCGTCAAAGTACGCAATTTTTTAGAGACAAAACACGTCCTTACTTTTGAAGCAGTAGCGTACGGGGAGGGAGGATAAATTAAAAATCTGACGAATGGTTTTTAAAGTAGAGACTTCAAGCTTGACAGTGAAAAAAAAATTTTTCAAATCCGATCATTTTTAGCGGAGTTATGCTTATTTAAAATTATGCAAAATTTTGACTTAAAATACATATGCGTTAATTTTGTTGACGAGTGTATAACTAGCTTTTAAGTCCGCGCTACGCGCGTGAGTACTACACAGTTATTTTATTTGCAATAGATGTAAAAAATGTGTTATGCATCCCCGGTGTAGCGGGGGAGTGTAGGTCTCTCACCCATTAAAAACCCTTTCTGTACACAAAATCAAAATCTCAACAAAATCGCTATACGAAAAACATTTAAAAATTTGGTTACTGATTTAAATAAAATTAATCTATTAATATTAATTAGATTTTCTATTTTCAGGTTAAGGACGACTTATTTCAAAGTAAGATCGGCGATGAAAAAAACTATACTAATACGGAAAAACAATCTGAAATAAATGAAAATGAAAAAGAATATTCGTAAGTATTCATGTTAATTATAAAATATGTTTGTGTTCTTTAAATATATATGTATATATACTCGTCAAAAAAATTATCGCAACACGTAATTAATATCAAAATTTAGCATAAATTCAAATAAGCGTATCTCTGCGAAAAACTATCGTATTTCAAAAAATTTTTTTTTGTTTTAAAGGGTAAAGTTTCTACTTTAAGGAACTTTCGTTCGATTTTGATTTTATTCTCTCCCCCTTTCTCCATCCCTTTAAAAGGGAGGATGTGTTTTTTTTTCAAAATATTGCATAGTTTGACGAATTCTATGGAGTGTACTAAATTTTTTTCGCAAATATCATCATAACTATCGTAAAATATGGACTTTTCTCTACAAATTTAAAAAAAAATTGAATCCGTACCATTTTTTTTCGCGAAGTTACAGCATATCAACATTACCTATGCATTTTTGCCTATATATTCAATTACCGCCAACATTAGCATTATCCGATGGGCACTACGGGGAAGTTGCTGGTCGGATTTTGCCCATCGTGCGTGCGTGTGTGTGTGTGCGTGTGTGTGTGTGTGTGTGTGTGTGTGTGTGTGTGTGTGTGTGTGTGTGTGTGTGTGTGTGTGTGTGTTGGGGCAGGGATATATGTTCGTATTTAAAATAGTGTATTTCTGCCTCGTCTTCGGATAACCTTTTATGGGAAGATGGCTGCATGATTTTGAAAGACTACCAACCATATTCCAGCAATTGGAAGCAGCCCTACATCGAATATGGTTCGAAATTCTGCAAGCCACAATTAGAGCCTGCATTAATATGCGTGAGCGCCTGCAAGAGGTCATCCGAAGACGAGGCAGAAATATACAATTTTATATACGAACACATATATCGCTGCCCCAACACACACACACACACACACACACACGATGGGCAAAATCCAACCAGCAACCTCCCCGTAGTGCCCATCGGATAATGCTAATGTTGGCGGTAATTAAATATATAGGCAAAAATGCATAGGTAACTTTGATATGCTGTAACTTCGCGAAAAAAAATCGTACGGTATTCAATTTTTTTTTAAATTTGTAGAGAAAAGTCCATATTTTACGATAGTTATGATGATATTTGCGAAAAAAATTTAGTACACTCCATAGAGTTCGTCAAACAATGCAATTTTTTGAAAAAAAAACACGTCCCTCCTTTTAAAGGGATGGAGAAAAGGGGAGAGAATAAAATCAAAATCGAACGAAAGTTCCTTAAAGTAGAGACTTTACCCTTTAAAACAAAAAAAAAATTTTTGAAGTACGACAATTTTTCGCGGAGATACGCTTATTTGAATTTATGCTAAATTTTGATATTAATTACGTGTTGCGATAATTCTTTTGACGAGTGTATATAAATAGTTAAATCTCAAATTGAGTTGGCTATGAGAGCCCGGGCGCAGTTAATAAAGCGCATGCTTATTCGATTGAATATATTTAATATAAAATTACATAAATGATGATAGCGATTACATAATTAATAATAGCGAACGTTTCGGTTCTTTCTTTGAGCCTTCTTCAGCGCATACAATAGATGAAGATATGAAAATTAAACGGATAAATTAATTGGTGATGTTCAAGCCGCGGGGAACTGTTTCATTCCGCAAGAAGTCATGTAAAGTCGACGTTTTTTTCTTCACTAGGTTGAAAAGCCCAGAAGTTGATGATGAGAAAAATATATTCATGTTATCGCATCTAGATGAAAAATTTTCTTTTTTATAGAGTGAAGCTTAATGTGAATGTTACATTTTAATTCAAAACAAATCAAATTAACAACTAGCAACTAGAGGACGGAGGTATAGCATTAGATAACTTACAGCAGAACGATCCTGTTAACATTGTAAGGCGGGTGGTTAAACTAATCTGAACAATAGGCAAATTATATGTCAGCCAAATAATGTTCAAGTCGTGGATCAAATTTCAGAAATCCTTTATTTATATGAGATTAAAAATTGACTTTTTACGCAAATGCATTAATTCTAACGTCATACCGTCACACTTACAAAGCTTCCTGAACAACTTCGAAAACAACCTACTACACCATGGGTCAATTAACAAATTTAAATATAATAAACTTAAATTCACAAAAAAACTATTGCATATAGAACTCGACGATGCATATTTCCAGGCTAGTATAGCGCAAACTCACATTTACAAAATTTCTAATAGTCTTTACCGCTCTGTCCCAATGTACACTTGCAATTCTTTTTTCCTTCAACAGAATGGACCACTATCCACTTACCGCAAAAATCAACTCATAAAATTCACTAAGAAACTCAGATACTTAAAGTATAAAATCAAAAACACAATCCATGATATTGAACCTATCCAGTATTATTGTAGATACCATGAAAGAGAAAAAAATTGGAATTACTCGACCAAACGACACATACATCCTCCGAATGAAGAGATTATTGAAACTAGCATCGAAATAAAACCTTTGTCCTTTGAAGACTCTAACCTTTACTTGACTTTATTTCCATTATTTGGCTGACTTATATAATTTGCCTATTGTTCAGATTAGTTTAACCACCCGCCTTACAATGTTAACAGGATCGTTCTGCTGTAAGTTATCTAATGCTATACCTCCGTCCTCTAGTTGCTAGTTGTTAATTTGATTTGTTTTGAATTAAAATGTAACATTCACATTAAGCTTCACTCTATAAAAAAGAAAATTTTTCATCTAGATGCGATAACATGAATATATTTTTCTCATTATCAACTTCTGGGCTTTTCAACCTAGTGAAGAAAAAAACGTCGACTTTACATGACTTCTTGCGGAATGAAACAGTTCCCCGCGGCTTGAACATCACCAATTAATTTATCCGTTTAATTTTCATACCTTCATCTATTGTATGCGCTGAAGAAGGGTCAAAGAAAGAACCGAAACGTTCGCTATTATTAATTATGTAATCGCTATCATCATTTATGTAATTTTATATTAAATATATTCAATCGAATAAGCATGCGCTTTATTAACTGCGCCCGGGTTCTCATAGCCAACTCAATTTGAGATTTAACTATTTATTAAAACTTAGCAGAGCCGTAACGATTGTTTTTAATTTAATTCAATCTTGTCATTTATATATATATACATATATATATATATATATATATATATATATAATATTTGGGAAAGTATGCTAAATCGTACCCTCTCAGGTAAATATTATAATTGCAATAAAATTATCAGAAAGAAAAATGACAAAATTTTTATATTTATTTGAAACTTTAGTTCTCCGTCAATGATATACGCTAAACATGAACATCATTGTTCTAAACATATTGTAAATTGATAGTTAAGAAATAATGGAATTTGTGTGTGGTGCAATTTACAATAACGGTTTGCTAAAGTGTATGCGCACACATACACACACACACAAACACACACATCTATCCATAAACTTTCAAATCGTACCTTAAACAATAAAATTAAAAATTTGTAACAAAGATAAAGTTTTATTTTTTACAAAAATTCTCAACCTGCAACAAAACATATCTATAAAAATGCCATATTTATAGTCATAAGTTCTCTACAAATATTTACCAGAAATACTTTTCCTATCACACAAAAATATAAATAAGTATTATCTCAATATAGGTATAAAAGTTGATAATATTTTCTTCGGATATCCACCTAAATATACAGAAAAAATAACAATACCTAAATAAAAAAATTAATTTATAAATCGTACCTGTATGATACAAGAAAAAGTTAGTGGTACGTTTTACCGAACTTACATTGATTTGTTAAATTTGTGAAAAAAATTAACATATAAACATTTTGCCGATTTTTCAATGCTTCCATAACAGGCTTAAATAAAATGAACAAAAATACTATAATAATAAGTTTAATTGCTTATCTCTATCAATAGTTTATGCACGGAGTGCCGAATTGCCAAATATTACATAAAAATCACACAGAATAAATTCATTAATGTCACACAAATTAACGGATCGCTTGAGAAAGAAAACAAATCTTGAAGCATTCGAGTGAGAATAGATGTGATACAACAGCGTTTAACATTTTAAAATATTTTAACTCTGTTTAAGAATAACAGTAGTGGTACGATTTAACGAACGGTACGATTGAGCAAACTTTCCCCTATATACACACACGCACACACTCGCGCACGCACGCGCATACTCACTATTTGCTATATTATATTACCTTTATCATTTAAATAATACGCTTTCCTCTAAACGCGCTTGGGCTCTCATATAGCCAGCTTATATACTAATTTATTATTAATTAAAACTAGGTTATGATTGCATAAATGACTGCTACACAAAAAACAAAGAAAGCACAAATGTGCGATTCTGGAAAAATATTAAAAAATTCAAAATCATGACATATTTTGTCAAATCTCACTACACTTTATGTACAATCTTCCATCTAGACAGGATATTTGTGCAATAATTGTGTTAAGATAATTCTACATATCTTTTGCTGGACAAGAATTTTGTAAATATAGAAGCTTAAATGCATGCATGTTGTGTATGCATGCTTTATACATGCTATTTAAAATTTCTTTGTGAAATTTTTATTGAAGAATGCTTAAATAATAATTGTACTATTTTATGCTCTAACAGTTTTACAATACGTATAAAATTAGTCTTTGAAATGTATTTAGCAATAATAGTGGTAGAATGATTCTTGCTAATACTACAACTATTTTAGCACTTACTTTAGGCATCGTTTTCATAAAGATCGCTAAATATTATAATAATAAATTTATAATTAATAACTTCTAACTTTGAATTTACAAATAATTTTACAATTACAACACAATATATTATACATTATATTTTAAAATTATAATATAAAATATAAAGTTTTAAATAATGCTAAAATATTTATACACGCTATTTTATTTGGGCAGATGTCCATTGTAAAATTTTGAGCGCATTCGATGCATTCCGAAGAAAGATATGATCAAAATATCTAAAGATAATTTTGGCCGTCAATATATGTGTGCGCGCGTGTGTGTGTTTATGTAACAAAAATGGTAATATTCAAAATCTTACTATTTTCGTATTTCGGATGTAGTCAACATAGAATAATCCACAGCTATTCATTCTCGGCTTTTGTTGTGGCACGTCCGTGTCCTGCAGCAAAAGTAAATGTAAACATTGCTCTATCAATATTCTCATCAAACATATCGTACATTTTGTCGAAAAAGTTTAAGCATCGAGTCGCTTCCTCGCCCATAGCAAAAAAAGATGTTAAAATACTGTTTTTATACTTGTTTCTATATAGAATATACAAGTTTATAAATAGTGATAATTACAATTTCTTTTCTTTGCTTGAAAAAGCGTGTTTGCATTATTTTCTCTTTTTTTAGTAATATACAAGTTGTTTGCTGAAAATATTGATGGAGGATATTGATATAGGAGACAGTGTTTGATTGGCGGCAAAAATGCAGCAGAGCTAGTCAGAGATCGTCAGAATGTTTTGTGAAATTATTGCCGCCAATCTGCTATAATATTACTAACACAACAAACATCTAACCAGAGTTGTATATAATTAATTACTTTTTCAATTAATTACCATGTTTAGTTATCAATTGAAGTGTACCATTATAATTAAAATTTGTTAAATTAACGATTAATTTAAAAAAAGTTAATTGCAGTTCATTCGATAACGATTGATACAAGCGAGATTAATGTAAAATTGTTTAATTAACGGTTGATATGAACGAAATCAATTGAAGGTCGCCCGATTGATGATTGATTTAAACGAAATTAATCGAAGGATGTACGATTAACGATTAGTATGAGCAAATTCAATTAAAAATCATTCGATGGATGATTGAACCGAGCAAATTCAATCGAAAACTGCTCGATTGACAATTAATTTGGAAAAATTCAATCAAAAATTATTTAATTAATAATTAAACATAACAAATTTAATGCAAATTTCTTTGATTAATGATTGATTTAAGCAAACGTAATCGAACATTTCCCTTCTATTCAAGGTTGAAAAAATATTAATTACTTTTTGAAAATTAAATAATTGATAAAACAATTTTAATTAAAACATTTTGGATTAACGATTGATTTAAAAAAAAGTTAATCGCAGTTCATTCGATGACGATTGATATAAGCGACATTAATCTAAGGTTGTTTAATTAACGATTGATATGAACGGAATCAATTGAAGGTCATCCGATTAACAATTAATATAAACGAAATTAATCGAAGAGTTCGATTAACGATTAGTATGAGCGAATTCAATTAAAAGTCATTCGATGGACGATTGAACCGAGCAAATTTAATCGAAGACTGCTCGATTGATAATTAATTAGGGAAAATTTAATCGAAAATTATTTAATTAATGATTAATCATAACAAATTTGATGCGAATATCTTCGATTAATGATTGATTTAAGCAAATATAATCAAAGACTTCCCTTCCTTCTACGACGAAGTGAATCAATTTAATTGAAGTCCATTCGATTGGCGATTAATATGAGTGAACGCAATCATTCCCCTTCGTTCTAACAATTTTCTCGTATGCAGTAGCCATTGTGAAAATCTTCTTGTACGTAGTAGCCATTTTTGAAAACCATCATAATATTACAAAGATATTCAAAATTCAAAATGACGGATAAACCACATGAAAATGCTATAAAAAGCGAGGATCATAAAGTATTTTTCAATTTTTCATAATTTTTAATTTAAAATTATAACATAAAATCAATGAATATATTTTTATACAAATGTTTAAACAGTTTTCGCAATTTTTAGATAGTCATAATGAATTTTTATCACATGATATTGTTATGTTAAATTATGGTTTTCTAAAATATAAAATATAATTAAAATTGCCTTATATACTCTTGAAGTTTAAGATCTCCTAAAAAGCGTGAAGCTTTAAAAAAATATTTAAAATGTGCCTTGAAACGGCCTGTTATAACAAGGTGGAATTCTTTGTACGATTGTCTCAATCAAATAATCTCATTAGAGAATAAATTGACTATAAATGTACAACAATGTGTCAATTTTGAAGTCAGTATTAGGGAACATCATTTTCGATACATAAGAGATTATTTAACATGCATGAAACCTTTGGCTGTAGGAATCGATAAAATTCAAAGCGAGACGACCTGTTATTATGGTTGCTTAGTGCCTCTTTTATTAAGTATAAATAACAAGTGGACAGCAATGCTTAGAAGCAATAATCTTATATATTGCAAAAAATTAGTGGAAGGAATGCAGTTACGTTTACTGGACAGATTTAATGACTTTTTTGAAATTCATGGTCAAGGAGAAGCTGCTGTTCTTGCTACGATAACACATCCACAATTCAAAGACCGATGGTTGGCTTGCCTGAGCGATGATAAAAAATCAAAAGTGCAGCAACTTATCAACGCGGCATTTAATGAAAATGAGAATTTTGAAGTTCCAGAAGAAAATATGGAATTGAACGATTTTTACGATTTTGGCGAAGGTGTTACGCAGTCCAACAGATCGCAAATTTTTCTATGTCAAGGGGAGAGTACATTAGAAATTTTACGATTTCTGAATAATCCAATTCAGACTTTAAATATATTAGATCAAAATCCACAGGTGAAACAATTGTTTATTAAATACAATACCTGCTTACCTTCGTCAGCACCAGTTGAAAGACTATTTTCATACGCAACTATGATCAATATCGCTAAATATAATAGATTAGCAGATGATTCTTTTGAAAAAAGAGTAATCGCCGCGGCAAATGCGAAGAAAACATATGTATAAATGTGTGTAAGTAAGACTAAGCATTATATATATATAATTTTCCATTTGTTTAATATTCTTCCATGTTTTAAATAAATGTATAATTAAAAATATTTTCAATAAAAATATAACTAAAAAAATGAATTATTTATTATTATGAATTGTAATATAGAAAATTTCGGATTATCGTATTATTCACATTCACACAACTTTTAGAAGCATTTTATTCTTTCGTTGACATGACAAAAAAATCTCCATTATTTTATTAGATAAAAAACGAGCCAATAATAATCATTAAATATTCAATCATTGAATAATAAAACTTTTCGCTTCAAAATTGATCCGCAAACTTCAAAATTGACACATTGTTGTACATTTATAGTCAATTTATTCTCTAATGAGATTATTTGATTGAGACAATCGTACAAAGAATTCCACCTTGTTATAACAGGCCGTTTCAAGGCACATTTTAAATATTTTTTTAAAGCTTCACGCTTTTTAGGAGATCTTAAAATTCAAGAGTATATAAGGCAATTTTAATTATATTTTATATTTTAGAAAACCATAATTTAACATAACAATATCATGTGATAAAAATTCATTATGACTATCTAAAAATTGCGAAAACTGTTTAAACATTTGTATAAAAATATATTCATTGATTTTATGTTATAATTTTAAATTAAAAATTATGAAAAATTGAAAAATACTTTATGATCCTCGCTTTTTATAGCATTTTCATGTGGTTTATCCGTCATTTTGAATTTTGAATATCTTTGTAATATTATGATGGTTTTCAAAAATGGCTACTACGTACAAGAAGATTTTCACAATGGCTACTGCATACGAGAAAATTGTTAGAACGAAGGGGAATGATTGCGTTCACTCATATTAATCGCCAATCGAATGGACTTCAATTAAATTGATTCACTTCGTCGTAGAAGGAAGGGAAGTCTTTGATTATATTTGCTTAAATCAATCATTAATCGAAGATATTCGCATCAAATTTGTTATGATTAATCATTAATTAAATAATTTTCGATTAAATTTTCCCTAATTAATTATCAATCGAGCAGTCTTCGATTAAATTTGCTCGGTTCAATCGTCCATCGAATGACTTTTAATTGAATTCGCTCATACTAATCGTTAATCGAACTCTTCGATTAATTTCGTTTATATTAATTGTTAATCGGATGACCTTCAATTGATTCCGTTCATATCAATCGTTAATTAAACAACCTTAGATTAATCTCGCTTATATCAATCGTCATCGAATGAACTGCGATTAACTTTTTTTTAAATCAATCGTTAATCCAAAATGTTTTAATTAAAATTGTTTTATCAATTATTTAATTTTCAAAAAGTAATTAATATTTTTTCAACCTTGAATAGAAGGGAAATGTTCGATTACGTTTGCTTAAATCAATCATTAATCAAAGAAATTTGCATTAAATTTGTTATGTTTAATTATTAATTAAATAATTTTTGATTGAATTTTTCCAAATTAATTGTCAATCGAGCAGTTTTCGATTGAATTTGCTCGGTTCAATCATCCATCGAATGATTTTTAATTGAATTTGCTCATACTAATCGTTAATCGTACATCCTTCGATTAATTTCGTTTAAATCAATCATCAATCGGGCGACCTTCAATTGATTTCGTTCATATCAACCGTTAATTAAACAATTTTACATTAATCTCGCTTGTATCAATCGTTATCGAATGAACTGCAATTAACTTTTTTTAAATTAATCGTTAATTTAACAAATTTTAATTATAATGGTACACTTCAATTGATAACTAAACATGGTAATTAATTGAAAAAGTAATTAATTATATACAACTCTGCATTGGGGGGGCGTGGTCAGAGGGGATCGTCGGAATTAAAAATCTCGAGTCGAGATTATTCCGGAAAATTCTTGGCAGTATACCAAGTAAAAAATTCGTGCCCCTTGCACAAGTATTTAATTCCAACGAAAAATTAAAATTTCGTTGAAATCAACGCACCAAAAACCGCGTACGACTCCTATAGCCTTCTTAATTCTCAATTTATATTTATTATAGAAGGAGCATTTATATTCTTAATATTTAATGTTAATATTTAAAAATATTGAAAGGTCAAGTTTTAGGGATGGAAGAAATTGAAGGAGACAATAAAAGCTTATTAATAATATTGGATTTTATCTAGTATTAGAAATTACACATTGTGCGCACATAATTCAAGCAAGCTTTAACATATTGTTAATATCAACAATTTACTTTTTATTCTATGCAGATTAAATAAATCTCGTCAATGGATATGGAATTACTTAGCAAAATATAACGAAGATCATGCAGTATGTTATATTTGTGATGCAACATACAAACTGCCATTTAGCAACACATCTATTAGAAATCATATAAAAATGGAGCATAAAAAAAATTTCGACTCAAGCATGTTGTCCTATTCTTTATCAGGAAACAAATTAAAATGTAATTTTTGTACTGAGACATATACCAAAATTTTTTATATACCAACAAGTATGATAAACCACATTGTTTGTAAACATAAACTTTCTGAAGAAACAACAAATAAATTCAACACCTGGGTACAGAACACATTTAAGCAGGTCACTCAGAAATGCGAAACTTGCATAACACTTTTAAAAGTATTATAACTATTAAAAGTAATTATTTTAAATTATAATGATACATTTAGTCGAATTTCATGGTATCTCAGTACCTCCACAAATGATACCAACGAGGTAAGAGAAACATCGATAAATTAATTATTACTATTTTGTTTTTTTTGAATCATTAATATAAATTTTTTTATGCAATAAACAAAATTGTGGATAATGAATAATAACATATAAAATTTAGATTTGTAGAATATGTTTATTACAAATATAAATATATTCGAGTAAACTTAACTTATAATTAGTTAGTTTATAATATTTATTAGTTTTATTATTTGTTTATGTTTGAGAAATATATATATATATTTTTTTTTAGTCAGTTTCGTTTAACAAATATCAGATCAAGATATGATAATCTGATTATTACAAATTGTGTGCATTTTTATTAATTAATTTGATTTAAATCTATATAGGTATAGATTAGATTATCGAATATTTTAGATAAGCAAAGATAGCAAAAGTTCAAACTTAATAGTCATAATGCAAACTTTAAACGCGCGCGCGCGCGCGCGCGCGTGTGTGTGTGTAGCGGATTTATAGTTCGAATTACTTATATATATGATACAAACATATGTATACAAGGTGTCCCAAAACTCATAATTAATCTTCCAGGGGCAGATTCCTGGGATCATTTGGAGACGATTTTTCTTCAGCGAAAATGTCGAGGGAGACCATCATTTTTTTCATGTTCCCAATTTTTGCCATCATGTATCTTTGTAACTAAGCCTTAAATAAAAATTCTATTAAAAGAAACTTTACTTGAAATTAATTGAAGAATGTGGTTTTGTTAATATTGTTTTTCTAGAAGGCTTAGTTTACGAAAAACCC
Organism: Prenolepis imparis; assembly: GCF_030444845.1. NCBI lineage: Eukaryota > Metazoa > Arthropoda > Insecta > Hymenoptera > Formicidae > Prenolepis > Prenolepis imparis. The sequence goes on from NW_028141160.1 coordinate 5,830,695, forward strand.
TTTATTTTTAATCGCTTATAACTCGAAAATTATTGGTGCACATCGACATTTTCGCTTGAGGAAGAATCGTCTCCAAATGATCCCAAGAATCTGCCCCTGAAAAGTCGATTATAAGTTTTGGGACACCCTGTATACAAGTTATTCTAACTAAATAAAAGAAAAAGATCGCGAATAGATGTTTCTGTTAAAAATGATAAATATATATATCCAGTTTAAAGCTGTTCAATGTCTTGAATTTCTTTATTATTTTTCATATTTGCATACACATACACACACACACATTATACATAAATATATATGTATTCGATTATAAATATTTTGAGAAAAAATGTTAGGATAATAAAACTGTTTTATTAATATTATAGTTTGCAATTATATACTTTGTACTCACTAATTATTTATTGTGCACATAATTTAATTTGAAGTCTTCTTAATATTGATTAATTCAGAAATTTATATTGTGTTAATTCTGCAGCTTATCAAGTCGTTTAGAAAATCTTTTGAATCCCGGTAAATATGCTGCAACATTAAGCAATTTTTCTGTGACTAATTACAGTAGTGACTCTGATGATACTGAGAAGTTTGACATCGATAAGTTTGTTAATAATGTAATGCAGAATTATTCAATAGAGAATATTAGAGGACAGAGTTCTTCAATGGTCTTACCTAATGAGTAATTATTTATACTGCTTATTTGATGTCGCGAAATAATACAAAATTATAATTATATTGACTTTTTTGCGAACAAATTGTTTATTAATTATCTATCAAGCATTGATAGAGACATAAATTTCTTTTTAATTTTTTGTAATATTATTTATATGTATATATTTATTATTTGTATTTAACAATTATACATCGTACACATTTTACAAAAAAGATATGATATTAATTAATTTCGAAATTTATATTTTTAATTTTGTGCAAATTCTTAAATAGGTCAGACAATCTTTCAGATTCTGGTAAAGGTTCTAAAGATGTTGAAACATCAATTGACAATCAGCAGTCAACTTATAACGCTAATTTTTATACTGTTGAAGATTTTGATGAGAGTTTCTTAAATTAAAAATTATCGAAGAAGAAAATTGTTTAATGCTTCCAACTAATGAGTAATTATTTGAACTGCTTTTTTGATGTAACATAAAGCGAAATAATACGAAATTATTATAATTATATTGACTAATTTGCGAACTTATAGTTTGTTAATTATCCTTTTATTAGGCAGTATTTTAAAATTTAATATTTCCAGCTATTTACAATTCTTTTACATTTGTCATAAGACATTATACATATATTATTTAATATACATTTTTTATTAATTCTGCAAGAATAAAATTTCTTAAAAGTATTGTAATAAACAAGATTTAAGCAGATATCAGATTTTTATATTTGTTCTTAATATGTTGATATTTATCGATAAAATTGATAGTATAAAATTGATTTAACCTCACAAATAAAGTATTATTGAATAAATATGTTTATATGACATTATTATAATTTATAATTAATTGAACACACTCAAAAATTTTTATAATTTTTTATTAATTGATTCCTTTTATTTTTTTTCAGGTTTTGATGGTTTCCGCATTGATAGTTTCGACACGTAAGTTTTGTGATAGTACAATTTTTTGTTTAATAATAACAGTTACGACTTATATTAGAAATTGATAACAAATGTACTTAAATTTAACAAAAATACAACAAATATATCCGCATTTGTGTGTCGAAATATTTTTCACATATGCGGAAATATACATGAAAAAGGACACATCCGAATTTGTGCCATTTATACTTATAAAATAGATAATTTTTACAAGTCAATGGAACATTTGATCAACATTTATCATAGATCAATCTATCAGGAATTATGCGAAAAGAATAAGAGAATCGCTGACAAATTTTGTGGATATTATTAAACTTTTTCAATTTTTTTATGTATACTTTTGTGTACAAATCAATACAAATTGTTTAACATTCATTTGTTGCAATTATGTGAGATATATGTATAGCATATTTATGTATGACAAATGTATGTATATATATATATATACATATATATATATTTTTTTCAAATTACTTTTGTTTAGCAAATATCAGATCCAGATATGATAATTCAAATTTGCTTCTGTTGAAAATGACAAATCAGTTCAATATATTTGTCATTTTCAACAGAAATATCCAGCTATTCGCGATCTTTTCCTTTTATTTAATTAGTATCATTTCTCGCACGACTGGAAACACATCTTTTATAAATCATAAAAACTCTAATAGTAACAATTTAAATCTGATAATTAAATAACGCACATAATTAAAAAAGAACTTTGTCATACATTAATTATTCATCCAAATTTTTTTACTGATTTAATTTTAACAAGATGGACGCAGATTTCGAAAGAAAAACTGAATATAATGCATTATCATGGACATTGACAATTATAATAGCATTTTTTATTGTAGTTACTTAAATCGTCTCTGAACAAACTAAGCATTGACAAAATAAGACTGGCATTCTTGACAAATTTATCGCTTTATTTTTATAATATTTAGCGTAAATAATATCAAAATAACTGCAAACTTACATTTTTAATAATTTCTTGTTTTAAGATTTAATTAGGAATTCATTTTTAAGATTATTTCTTAATTAATTAATAAATCTGCTCTAACTAATAAATATTATTTAGATATCCGTCATTTTTTTATGTATTTTATATAATAATATTTTGTATAATCTATAATTATAGGTATATTCTACAGATATCCATTATTTCTCCATGTATTTTATATCTTGTATAATCTATAATTATATATACTAACACATATCACAATCATTTTTTTTATGTATTTTATATTTTGTATAATCTATATTATTAATTATATATTCAATTATATGTATATATACAAATATAATATATATAACGTGAAATGATTTTGTAACTGTATAAAATTATCTGTAAACATATAATGTGTTAACTATTTCCTAATTAAGCATCGCCACACATTGAAAAATGTCTTTTATCTAGATATCCATCATTTTTTATATATTTTATATAATATATTTATATTTTATGTATTTATATTTTATATAACATTTATAACATATATATATAATTTATATATCAAAAAGACAAAAAGGCTCGTATAATGCAACGCAATAAATAATAATAATGGAATATAGTGAAAGGCCAACTAACGAGCAAATAAATAGATATAATATAATATAATAAATTCATTTAATCATGCTCTTAAAATTAATAACATGTAAATTCTTAACTTAAATAATTTATATAATTATATATTCTATATATTATAATTATATATTCCAGAAATAATTTTAACAAAATGTAATAATAACGATGTACTAATAACTAATAAGAAAATGTACTAATAATGTATATAAGTTTTTTTATAAATAAAATTTTAGTTTGTTCAAGTAAAAATATATGTTCTTATGCGATACTGTAAATGTAAAAAGAAAAATATAAAGTTGATACATTGTCATTAATAAAATAGTATTTTACATGAGCATAGTAATACATCTTGTACTGTATCAAGTAGTTGCTATATCAAGCAATTGCGTACATTCATACAATTTGCAATAATTTCAGTTTTGACTTAAATAATTCCAAAAAAGTGTAAAAATTAAAGAGCCGCTGATAAACAATCGTTTGCTTCTGTCTCTTGCATTATTTAACATACAAATTAATTATATCTATATGCAAACACATATTCTTTTAACTATCTATTTATTAAGGATTGCCAAAAATAAATAATTTTATATAAATTTTTTATAGTACATACATATATAAATAATTTTTTTATATATTTTACTTATATTTTGTGTTAAATGAGAAAAAGAAAGATATAAATTTATTTTAGATTTTGTAGGAATTTAATACTCTTTTAAGAAAGGGTATTAAACCAAAATATCTTCGCGAGAAAGATTTTCGCTTTTATACATAATTTCTTGGTACGTCCGATGCATCAAAAGTAATAATAGTAATGTAAAATTAGTGCAAACTTATGAATAAAATAAATAAAACAAAATAAAATAAAAATAAATAAAATAAATAGCATTATTAAATAAATATATTTTTAATTTATTTAATACACATACAAGTCTATTATATAATAACTGATTAAAAATTAATATTCCGTATTTTGTTTTTTTTTTTTTTTTGTTAGCCTAGTGCTTTACACTAATTATATTGAAAGAAGTAATATATCTGTTAAATCAAACATATCTTTCAGAAATTTGGAAAGTGTCGAACAGTCGCATCTATTGTAATATTTATGATTATAAAATTTTTTTCTAATTGTTTCCTACTCGGTGCAATTATTGGTTAACATTTAATCGTAAAACTTTTAAATGCGTTAGGCAAATTTAAATTGTGTATCAATATTTATGTTTCTACAACGAATTCCGCTCCTTAAATTTTCACGACCTTCCTTTGTTTTATTACCAATTTCTATATTTTTCATATATTTTTCGTTAAAATGATTTTTCACTTGTACCTTGCGACGCCGTCGCCGCTCTCGAGAAAGCGACGTGCAATATATATCGGAAGCGATATCTATCGAAAAGTAGGTAGGCGATACGGTAACGAGATAGGTAGTCAACGGTAATGCGGTACTTTACAATATAAACTCTATGCTAATAAATGGGCACCAGGCGCGATTTCTCGCGCCACGGTAACGAGAAGATCTTAAGAAATTGGATATAAAGGCTGCGCCTAGCCCAGTGGCAGAGGGGCGCGGTTCTTTGGTAACGCAAGTGAGAGATTCTGGAGAGGAGGGGGGAAATTATTTGACACTCAATATTCAATAATTAGTTAACAAATATACTTAACACATAACATTAGAAGGACATATACAATTGATACGGTAATAATCTCGAAGTTACAGGAAACGATTACCTTACGGTGGGAACCCACGTTCGATGTAATCGGTACACGCGGTATATAAACGTATTTGAATCGAAACTAGCTACGGTAGCGAACAATAGGTGCGAGAAGGTAAGCGCGGTATACAAAAACTCCGGAATGTGGTCGCAGCATTCCTCACGCGCGCAAGACTACAGTCTTTACAATCGATATCTCGAAATTCGGAATATTGATGAACGGTAATTACGGTATTTACGAGGAGTCCCCAATGGCTCACCACGATTATATATAACATTATTTGCCACGAAAGTCACTCGAACGGACGGGACGAGACGATATTTACGGAATCTTTACGAAATGGAACAAACGGTAATTTCGCGCTATATGTACGACTCTCGCCGAGTTCCTCGCAATAGATACGGTCACGGTAATTCGCAGAGAGCGACCACGCACAAATTCCGATGTTATTTAACGCGATCTTATAATTCCATCAAAAGCAACGATACGATACGATACGATACAATACAATATAATTTTCGAGTCTTAACTTATGACGACTGTCGGCGGCAACTTCCCTGAGAGAGACACTTTCGCGTTATCCGGTATGAGCCAGTATCGCGGTAACAATTTTCTGGAGCAACTATGCTCCGCTAAACGGAAACGGTAATTCGGTATAAAGCTGTCGATTTTACTCGACAGGCTTTAACCCACGGCACGGTAATACACGACACTAACTGGACCGGGAACAATTTCTACTCAGGAACTACCCGAGTGGCGGCTTACAATAGGTTCGCAAGGCTGATCGGTTGTCGTCCTGGAGTCCCTCTCACTTGTTCGGTACGCCAGACAGAAGTGACTCTCCGAGAGAGAGTCCTTAGGTCCCTCGAGCTCCACGCCGATTTCCCGCGCATCCTATCGATATTCGGTCGCCGTGGGGCTGCCGGGATCCGCTCATCGATCCCTCGGCGCCCTCGTCCTTGTACCCGTGATTTTCGGAGACTCGCTTCCCGCTCTTTCCGGTATCGTGGCGGACCACCTCATAATTCTTGATTTCCGGGGTTTGAATTGGCAGGCTGGCCGGGCCGTCATCCAATCCTTCCCGCAGGTGTTTATGGGCTGATATAGGGCCCTCTCCTCACTCTGCAGCATGAGGGGGCCTCTCGGTATCCTTTAGCGCTTCCATCAGATCTCTAAAACAGTTTATAGTTTAGATAATATCTCGGGATGGCGGTAGCGACGGGAACTCGATACATGACCTTTGGCACGGTATCCATTTACGGTAGTTTCCTCCTTGGATCTCCGGAATCTTGCTGCACATTTCGTTGAGGAATCCTCCACTCAGTTAGTCGTGTCACGGTTATTTCAACTCACGTTCGCTCAATACGGTAACGCAGGAAATATTATACAAACAAAAATAACAATAAAATATAATCTTTTCGCTTTAAGGTCGCTATCTCTCAGGGTGTGAGAAGCAACCCCAGGACGGCTCTCCCCTTCCCTCCCCGGTCGAGCTATTGCCCTTGTGACGGCGCTCAAAAGGCGTCACGTCACAACTCCCCCTTCCTAGAGGAGGACCGGGGTTCGGAGCTTCGGTAGCCGATATCCGCCACTCCGGCAGCACTTCCAGAGTATCACTTTCCGGACCTCGCAACTCATCTATGCGTTTCCTCTCTAGGTCTATTGATCCGACAGTATGTAGCGCGAATTCCCTTCTATTATCCCCCCCCTCCTTCGCCGTTCGGTATCGGCGTGGGCCGCTCAGCGATCGGGTGCGCTCTCTTGCGCACTCGCGACCGCGAAAAGGAAAGTCCGGATTCTTAAGAGGGTAGGTGAGAAAACAGGCGAGAGTATTTTGGTTACGATGGTTTATTGTCCGGTATCATAGAAATAGCAAGGTAGGAGGGACCGAGAGAAAAAAAAAAACTGATTATGGCGGTACCGAAAATTTTTGAAGGAATCAAAAAATTAAAAAAATATGCCGGGAAAAAAAAAACAAAAAGAGAACAAAAAAAAACAAAAAGAAACAAAACTACTATGATAGCGGTACCTAAGAAAAAGGAAAAAGAAACAACAAGAGCTAAACATAAAAAAAAACAAAAAAATTGGATAAGCGGTACCAGAAAAAAACTTTTTGTCAGGGCGGTACCTAAAGAAAGAGTCGGGGGCGGAAAACAACAAAAAAAGAATCCCGAGACGGTTTTACTGTTCCCGTCTCTCCCGCGAGTGGTCCCGGTCGACGTCCCTCTGCTGGGGCCATCCGTCCCAGAGTGGATCATCGTCCCGCGCGGCTGGCACCGGGGAACGGGGCGCTCGGGGACCTCTCCCAGCGGTATATGGAGCCGTGCTTTGGTAGGTGGTACCGCAGCGCCCACAACCGCGGAGGGTCACCCCCCGCTGCCCGCACCCGTAGCAAAAGTCCCCAAGGCGTGGGAGGGGACACCCCGCGTATGTGTGTCGGTCGGACCCGCAGTTCCAACACCCGCCGGGATATCGTCCTCTCCTCGCTGGACTCCTGGGGGAGCGTTCCCGGACTCGGCGGTGAGGCCCGGGTCCCGCCCCATTCCGGCCTGGCGTGCTCCGTTCCGGGGAGCGAGGCGTTTGCCTGGCCCCCTTGATGGGGTCAGGGGTTGCAGTCTGAGTAGCCCTGTCATTAACCTCCGCTGATGAGGTTTGAACGAGGGTGTCCCGGCTGTGCGGGTATTCCCGCACTACCGCTCCCTCGGTGGTCCAGCGGGCGGTTCGGACTTCTCCGGCTACTTCCTCGAGATCCATCCAGAATCCTTCATCATTAAAGTGGATGAATTCCCACACCGGACGGTGTCGGGACCAGAATTCTCTCCAGAGCCTCCTAGTCGCCCGGTGGTCCATAAGTGTGCGCGGCATCTACACGTCGAGGTCAGGAGGTGTGTAGGGTTTTATATCCTGCACGTGGGTTTTTCCTGCGGGTGATCTGTCCAGTTGCGCCAATTCGTAAACCACTCGAGAGATCACTCGCGCTATCTTAAAAGGTCCCTGGAACTTGTGTGCCAATTTTGCGGCTATATTCTGAGCAGCGGATGATAATATGTGTTGACGCTTTAATATTAGATCGCCTACCCGAAACGTTCGATTGCGCCGACGCAAATTATAGTGGGAGGCCTGTTTCTCATAAGCTTTATTTAAATTTTCGGTAACCCATTCGCGTAATGATTGTAGCTGTTTCATACGCGTCGCCCAACTCGCGGTATCTCCTGTCTCGATTTCGGTAACTTCTTGACTACGTCGATGTAGTGAATATATCGGCTCCAATTCTCGACCGAGATTTAAGAATGCGGGAGACGCTCCCAGAGATGAGTGTAAGGCGGTATTATAGGCGAAGCGGAACTCGGAAAGGTGTTCGTCCCATTCGCGGTGATCCTTCTCGATAAAGGCAATAATCATCGTTTTCAGTATTCGATTCACGCGCTCGACTGGGTTGGCTTGAGGATGGTATGGAGGCACGGTAGTGTGTGTGATGTTATGATCTTCGGTAAATGTCTTAATCACTTTATTTATAAATTCGGTACCATTGTCGGTTAAGAGGAACCTCGGAGCGCCCCATCGAGAGATCACCAAGTCACCTAGTGCTTCGCTAATTTTATTGCCGGTGGCGGCTCTTAAGGCCCTACCATTCTACCCATTTCGTGAACAGATCCTACACCACTAAAATATACTGGAATCCAGCTTTACTGCGCGGTAGCGGACCTATTATATCGGTAGCTATAGCGGTCCACGGTCCGTCTGCGATACGACGTCCCATAAGGCCTGGGGGGCTCGCTTGCTCGACCTTGGTTCGCTGACAGAGATCGCATCTTTTAAGGTATTCGGTAACATCGCGGAATAAGTTCGGCCAGAAGTACGTAACGGCGACGCGTTGATACGTTTTTCCTGTGCCTAGATGGCCTGCCTGTGGCATGTCGTGAGATTCTCTTAAAACTTCTGTACGATATTCCTTCGGTATCACTAGCTTCCATCGATCTAGGTCTTCTACTATCTCGGAAATTACGCGTTTGGGTCTTAAAAAGTATAGTCGCCCGTCGATAACCTTCCATTGCGTGAATTTATTTGGATTTGATACAACGTCTTTATATCTCTTACGGTACCATTCATCGTTAGTGTTTGTTAAGTCTACGGTATCTATGGTGGCGATTATTGGAATTGGGGTTATCGCGGCGGTCAGTGTTTCGTCGGTATCGTCTGTTTCAAACATTCGGGAAAGGGCGTCCGGCACGTGGTGTAAAGCACCCTTACGGTGGATGATCTCGTAATCATATTCCAATAATTCTAGTGCCCACCTCGCGAGTCTGCCCGTCGGATTTTTTAGGTTATGTAGCCAGCGTAAGCTACTATGGTCGGTAATCACTGTAAATCGGTATCCTTCGAGATATGGCCTAAATTTCTGTATAGCCCAAACGACAGCTAAACATTCTTGTTCGGTAACGGAATATCTCTTTTCGGGATCTGATAGTGCACGACTCGCAAACGCTATTACTCTTTCTTCGTTGTCGATAGTTTGAGTTAATACTGCGCCTAACCCTACGGAACTGGCATCGGTCTGTAACACGAACGGTATCTCAAAATTCGGGCATGCCAGCGTCGGTGCGGTAACCAACTGCTCTCTTATCTGCTCAAAGGCGCGAACCTGATCATCCCCCCACTCCCAGCGCTTGCCCTTTTTCAAAAGCCGTGTTAGAGGTTCGCTAAGGGTTGCGAATTGCTGAATAAATCGTCGGTACCAGGAGGACATGCCTAAAAATCGACGTAATTGTTTGATATTATGTGGGGCGGGATATTCTAAAATCGGTCGCGTCTTTTCGGGATCTACCGTCAGCCCGTCTTGTTGCACGATAAATCCCAAGTACCGTACTTGAGATCGACAAAATTCGCATTTATCCGGATTTACGGTAAGGCCGGCGGTAACAATTTTATCCAGCACTTTTCCCAACCTAACCATATCATATGTTCCTCGAAAGTTGGCGTGACTATAACGATGTCGTCTAAATACGCGAACGCGTGTGGCTCCATTTCCGGGCCTATTAGACGGTCTAACAATCGTTGAAAGGTTGCCGGTGCTCTGGTAAGACCGTATGGCATTCGCTTAAAGTGGTATAATCCCTTCCCGGGGACACTGAATGCGGTAATCTCTCGACTGTCTTTAGCTAACGGTATCTGAAAGTACGCCTGGCTCAAATCTAGTGTAGAGATGTAACGGGCTGAGCGTTTATTGAGAATCCCGTTCATATTCGGTAGCGGATATGCGTCTTTTTTCGATACGCCATTAACTTTCCGGAAATCTAAGCAGAAACGGTATTTGCCATTCGGCTTCTTCACCATGACGATCGGATTTGACCATTCGCTAAATGATGGTTCTATTATCCCCGCCGCGAGCATCTTATCCGTTTCGGCTCGTATGGCTTCTTGCACTTTCGGTGATACTAGGTAGCAGCGCTGTCATATTGGCGGATTCGAACCTACGTCTATTTTATGTTCGGTTAATGCGGTAACGCCTGGGTTTTCTGAGGGCTCCGGTAACGTTCGTAAAAAATTTTCTAATACCTTCTCCTGTTCGGGGGTTAATTCCGATAATCCGTAGCACGAGGTTCCGCGTGGGGTTTCTTCGGTAGCGAGACGGTAGCGAAGATGTGGCGTTTCTGCGAAGTACCATTCGCCCGTAGCGAAATCTACTCCTATGCCGAATTTCATTAGAAAATCAATTCCGAGGATGCACGGTACGGCTAAGTTCGGTAATAAGGCTACGGTAACTTCATGACATCGGTCTTTTAATTCTATTGGTATTCGAGCTTCCTCGCTAATATCCGCGAGTTGACCATTCGCGGTGCGGATTTGTATGCCTCTGTTTCTATGAGTGAGGATACCTAATGCGCGGATAATCTTGATTCCTTCGCGACCTAGCAGCGTTCGGTTCGACCCCGAGTCCACGAGAGCCGCGAGAGGATATCCGCGTATTTTAATGTAAAAGTATCGTAAAGACGGTAAGGTATCTGACTCTAAGGTGACATATGACTGTAGTAACGTATCCTCCTCCCCGGTATGTGTCACGGTTGTGCGGGCCTCGTCTTCATGGCTCGGAGTCGTAGGGACCCTTTCTACTGGCTCCGGCTGGCGTTTCCCGCACACGTGGGACAAGTTTGTACTGTAAAATCACGCTTACCGCAGCGGTAACAATACTTTCTGCGCGTTTCGGTGCACCCGCGCGCGCGATGTCCGGTTTTCTCGCAGTTCCAACATTTTATGGAGTGCATGGTAGTCGCGGTAGGATTCACGGTATCACGGGACGTCATATCGGAAGCGGTAGCCGTAGCGGTAACTGTCGCGGTCTCGTTCTTTTTGGTATTCACGTTCGTGTTTTTGGCGGGCTTTTTCTTTTCCTTCCTAGCAGCGGTAGCGGTAGCAACGGTAGCGGGGTTCTTTACTTTGCCTTTCGGCGCATGGTACGCCAAATCCGGGAAGATGGATTGTTCCGGCGGTAGCGGGGGTCGGTAATTTTTTTCGGCAAGAAAGCTTCTTTCGACTCGCGTGGCGAGATACTCTAAGGTAGCAAAGTCGACGAACTCTTGACGTCGGATGCTTATCTGCAATCGCGGTAGCATATTCCGATGCGCGAAATTTAACTGTTCCGCCATCGGCCAGCGGAGTATCATGCAATTGAGCAACGCGCGAAGGCATGTTAGGTAATCGGCTGCCGATTTGTGTTCCCCCTGCGTTCGTCTAAAAATTTCGTCGCGGAGTGCGTACTGATAGTCGGGGTCCCCGAATCGTCCCCTCCAGGCCGCCTCAAAGTCACTCCAGTTCCGCCAGTTTTCGCTTTCTAACCGGACCCAATACAAGGCCATATCCGATAGGAATAACGGTAAACACTTGAAAAGATCGGCATCTGATATCGGTACTATCGCTCGGGCTTCCTTGATTCTCAGCAAGAAAGCTTCCGCGTCGCTGCCCCGTTTCCCCGAAAAGTGCAAGTTCCATTTTCTCATTAGGTTGTATGCTTCCGCGGTAGAGGCGCGCGAAGGGCGAGGGTCTGGTGGCCGGTACAGAGGATATTGTAGCGTAGGGCCCGGGTGACTGGCTCGTTCCACGCGGGGTTCGTCTATTTTTACTTCCCCATATGAGAAAAACATAGGGGACCTTGGATCCGCCGAGGTATCTCCCTCCAAGAGGGTGGTTTGACTCGGGGTGGCGCCCTCATCGGTCGATATAGTGCCCGCGGTTTTGATAGAATTACCGTGGGTCTCTTCCTCGTATCGTAGGAGCCGCGCGCGTAAAACCGGCAAGATTCCTTGGGTGCTTAATCCCCGATCCTCCAAATGTTGTCGTGCCTGTTCTACAGTTAGACTATGTATCCACTGGTGGATGTCGGTATCTTTTCTCATTTGGAACGGTAGAGCCGACCGGGAGAACAAAAATTCGTTTCGGTATCAAGTCACGGCAAGGTATTCCGAATCTCCACCAATCTCTGCCAAGAGTAGTTCAATAACCCGTAAATAACTTTCTTCGGCGGTACAAGCGGTATCTCGACGAACACGGGCGAATTCGGTAACGGTATCAAGAAAAAAAAATTCGAATTCGGTAGCGGTATCCAAATATTGAGAGAAGAGAAAAAAAACGGTTATGTGGTGTCGACAAGTTAAAGTTAGAAAGGCAAAGAGGACACCAAAAAAAAATAATAACACGACCCAATGACTTAAGAAAATACAAACCCGAAATATAATCGAGATCAAAACAAAATTCGAAACAATGTGAACTTGAGCTAACCGACCGGCACGTTAACCAAAATGTTGAGCAACCTTGATGTTAACTCGAAAACAATGGTTGCCGGTAGTTTGAGAGGATAATAGAAAGACACGAGAAAAAAAAAACGCGATAATACAATAGGGGCTGTGAACTTGAAAAAGAAAAGAACGAAAACTTTCAATATAATTGGTATTAGTCGTAACAAAGGAAAGTCAAGCGTCTATTGATGGAAAAGCAAACAGAAACGATAAACGACCAAACGGTATCGGTAGAGCGAAAGAGCGCAAAAAAAATGATAATATATAAGACTACAATAGGTATAATAATATATAAATAATAGCGGTTATTCGAATAGCTGGTCTAAAGGTAGCGTTTCGGCGGTATTAAAGATTTATCTACGTTTTTATATCGCGCCGAGGTCGGCAGCGTGCGCGAAAGAGAAAGAAAGAAAAGGAAAAAGAACACACCGCTTAGCGATCCGGCAAGCGTCACAACGCACGGCAAACCAAATATTTGTGGCACACAAATTCCAAGGTTACCCGATAAATTTTCAAACCACAAATTTTTCGAAATTGGACAGATACTTTACTTACTGATACAGTATCTCAACTCTAACCTTTTACCGGACTCACAGAACACCAAAAAAATTTTCACTGTAATTGAAGGATTAATATACGACACAAAGACACAATGATTATACGTAGTCACTAGATGGACAAAAAAAAATTGACAATCGGACAACCCTCCCTATCCAGATCTATCTTTCGCTACAATATAATTGATTATTCAAAAAAAAATTTCTACTTCGGTAAAGTCTCCAACGTGGTCCCCACGTTGGGCGCCAAAATTTGCGACGCCGTTGCCTCTCTCGAGAACGCCGCTCTCGAGAAAGCGACGTGCAATATATATCGGGAGCGATATCTATCGAAAAGTAGGTAGGCGATACGGTAACGAGATAGGTAGTCAACGGTAATGCGGTACTTTACAATATAAACTCTATGCTAATAAATGGGCGCCAGGCGCGATTTCTCGCGCCACGGTAACGAGAAGATCTTAAGAAATTGGATATAAAGGTCCGGCTGCGCCTAGCCCAGTGTATGGCAGAGGGGCGCGGTTCTTTGGTAAAGAACAAGTGAGAGATTCTGGAGAGGAAGGGGGAAATTATTTGACACTCAATATTCAATAATTAGTTAACAAATATATTTAACACATAACATTAGAAGGACATATACAATTGATACGGTAATAATCTCGAAGTTACAGGAAACGATTACCTTACGGTGGGAACCCACGTTCGATGTAATCGGTACACGCGGTATATAAACGTATTTGAATCGAAACTAGCTACGATAGCGAACAATAGGTGCGAGAAGGTAAGCGCGGTATACAAAAACTCCGGAATGTGGTCGCAGCATTCCTCACGCGCGCAAGACTACAGTCTTTACAATCGATATCTCGAAATTCGGAATATTGATGAACGGTAATTACGGTATTTACGAGGAGTCCCCAATGGCTCACCACGATTATATATAACGTTATTTGCCACGAAGGTCACTCGAACGGACGGGACGAGACGATATTTACGGAATCTTTACGAAATGGAACAAACGGTAATTTCGCGCTATATGTACGACTCTCGCCGAGTTCCTCGCAATAGATACGGTCACGGTAATTCGCAGAGAGCGACCACGCACAAATTCCGATGTTATTTAACGCGATCTTATAATTCCATCAAAAGCAACGATACGATACGATACGATACGATACGATACAATACAATATAATTTTCGAGTCTTAACTTATGACGACTGTCGGCGGCAACTTCCCTGAGAGAGACACTTTCGCGTTATCCGGTATGAGCCAGTATCGCGGTAACAATTTTCTGGAGCAACTATGCTCCGCTAAACGGAAACGGTAATTCGGTATAAAGCTGTCGATTTTACTCGACAGGCTTTAACCCACGGCACGGTAATACACGACACTAACTGGACCGGGAACAATTTCTACTCACGAACTACCCGAGTGGCGGCTTACAATAGGTTCGCAAGGCTGATCGGTTGTCGTCCTGGAGTCCCTCTCACTTGTTCGGTACGCCAGATAGAAGTGACTCTCCGAGAGAGAGTCCTTAGGTCCCTCGAGCTCCGCGCCGATTTCCCGCGCATCCTATCGATATTCGGTCGCCGTGGGGCTGCCGGGATCCGCCCATCGATCCCTCGGCGCCCTCGTCCTTGTACCCGTGATTTTCGGAGACTCGCTTCCCGCTCTTTCCGGTATCGTGGCGGTATCACCTCATAATTCTTGATTTCCGGGGTTTCAATTGGCAGGCTGGCCGGGCCGTCATCCAATCCTTCCCGCAGGTGTTTATGGGCTGATATAGGGCCCTCTCCTCACTCTGCAGCATGAGGGGCTCTCGGTATCCTTTAGCGCTTCCATCAGATCTCTAGAACAGTTTATAGTTTAGATAATATCTCGGGATGGCGGTAGCGACGGGAACTCGATACATGACCTTTGGCACGGTATCCATTTACGGTAGTTTCCTCCTTGGATCTCCGGAATCTTGCTGCACATTTCGTTGAGGAATCCTCCACTCAGTTAGTCGTGTCACGGTTATTTCAACTCACGTTCGCTCAATACGGTAACGCAGGAAATATTATACAAACAAAAATAACAATAAAATATAATCTTTTCGCTTTAAGGTCGCTATCTCTCAGGGTGTGAGAAGCAACCCCAGGACGGCTCTCCCCTTCCCTCCTCGGTCGAGCTATTGTCCTTGTGACGGCGCTCAAAAGGCGTCACGTCACAACCTATATAGAAGTGCACGATCTAAGATCAGAGCAGATATCAGCAAGATTGAGTGAAGGTAATAAGACTGATTGTGAGATTATATCACATCAAAAAACAATAAAGCATTATTGATATTTGTGTTAATTATTATCAAATTTATCGAATACAGAAAGAAAATATAATTTTGTTGTACTTTCGGAAATGGTGGAACCTAAAAGATAAGAAAAACGGCGATGAATTAAATTTTATTTGTTATTTTCCCTCTTTGAAATCATTTTTGCACAATGAATAGAATTATGTATAACGAATAAAATCATAAATTCAAATATGTAGAATGTTTATCACAAATATTAAATATTTGAGTTAACTTATTTGTTAGCGTGTGACGCGTTTCTATATACGATCAACGATCTTCCGAGTATAGCACCGTCATCTGGCGGTTCGTCTAGTAATTGCTCCACCGCGATTTCCGCGCCCGTTTTCTTTTACTTCCGCTTCCTTCACAACGTCTTGTCGCTTCGTGTCCACGCCGCGCTCACTGAATTCTTTATAATACAGAATAAACCTTGTTCAGCATTAAGTGCGTGATTAATATTCGTATCCCGAGTTTCGATCCCGTATTCCTCTAATAGGTTATGGGCCCAGGAGCACCGTGAATAGTCGAAGTCGCGAAATTGCTTTATTGATACGACGAATCATAACCTGTTCGACCATGAACAGCGCGGACGAGAATCGAGTGTCTCGGAAAGGACAATTACGACACATGGAAGCTTCATATGGAAGCCCTCCTTATAAAAAACGACGCGTGGTCGTACGTGAACGGTGAGGCAACGAAGCCCGAGGTAGTGGCCGGTGACAACGCGTCGGAAGCAGCACGTAAAGCGTGGGAAAAAGGTGACGCCAAGGCGAGATCCGACATCATCTTGGCGATCGGCAGTTCTGAGCTGAAACAAATCAAAGGATGCGCCACCGCGCGCGATGTTTGGCTGAAACTAGAGGGAACTTATCAATCGCGCGGACCCGCTAGGAAGACTATGTTTCTGAAACGAATGATGCTTCATTGGATGGAGGAAGGCGACGACATTCGCGAGCATATGAACCGATTTTTCGACGCTGTCGATAAGTTTCAAGATATGCAGGTAGATATCCACCCTGACGTACTGGCTACGATGTTACTATATAGTCTGCCGTCGAACTTCGATAATTTCAGGTGTGCAATAGAGGCTCGCGATGATCTGCCCACTCCCGACATTTTACGCGTCAAGATTGTCGAGGAAAATGAGGCACGAAAGGGCGAAACACACCACGCTGGTCCTAAAGCTATGTTCATAAATAAAAACAAGAGCCGAACCCGCGATAACAGGACGCCGGTACAAGCGAACGACAAAAAGGTCATAAAGTTCCGATGTTTCAAGTGCAACAAACTAGGTCATAAGGCTGCAGACTGTCACTCCAAGACAGACAAAAATTAGTCAGCGAAGAGCGTCGAGCAAGTGTCGCTGTGTGCAGATATCGCCTTACAAACCTGCACGATCCAGCCACGTCACACATGGTGCTTAGACAGCGGCGCCTCGACACATCTATGCGGTAAACTAGAAGCATTCAGCGAAGTTGACAACTTCAGCCCCGGAATATTGAATCTGGCTAGCAACGCCTCAACCCAGACGATCGCCGAGGGCAAGGTAATGGTCACGGCTGACGTTTTCGGTGAAGATAAATTCCTATCACTGAATAAGACTCTGCACGTTCCGGACCTCCGCACTAACCTAATGTCCGTGAGTAAAATAACCGACAACGGTTTTAATGTAATATTTACTAAAGAGGACGCGAGAATTGTAGATGGAAACGGCAAGGTCAAGCTAGTTGCAGACAGAATCGGGGGCCTATATTTTGCGCGCGAATCCAGTCGAAACAAATCGGATTTAAAACTGAAATGCGCGCTATCATCATCGGAAGAGCGATTGGACCTCGAATTATGGCATCGTAGACTCGGCCACTTGAACAGAAGAGACCTCGTTACGGCGCAGCGACACGGAATCGTCAACGGATTGAAATTTAACAGTTCAGCGAATGAATTCACCTGCAAGGTCTGTCTCGAAGGAAAGATGACTCGCACACCATTTCCCAAAGAATCCAACAGAGTATCGGAAAAACTCGACATCATCCACTCGGATGTTTGCGGCCCAATGAGAGTCGAGTCCATCGGGAAGTCGAAATATTTCATCGAGTTCATCGACGATCACTCAAGGTGGAGTGAAATTCGATTCTTGAGGCACAAGAGCGAAGCGTTTCAGGCGACGAAAGAGTTCATCGCACTTGCAGAAAAGCAAACAGGTAAAAGCGTCAAATGTTTTCAATCTGATAATGGTTTGGAGTTCACAGGCAAGGACTTCGACAGTTTCTTGAAAGACAAGGGCATCACGAGACGACTAACGGTTCCGTATAATCCCGAGCAAAATAGGATTGCGGAGCGACGAAACCGCATCCTAATGGAAATGGCGAGATGTCTGCTTGCTCAATCAGGACTACCAACCAAGTTTTGGGCCGAGGCGGTCAACACGGCCAACTACATTCGGAATCGATGTCCATCAAAGAGTCTCAACGGATTAACCCCACATCAACTATGGACCGGAAACGTGCCCGATGTCGGACACTTCAGAGAGTTCGGTTGCCGAATATTCTGCCTGAACAGAGAACCCGGCAGAGGAAAGTTAGATCGACGCTCTAAGGAAGGTATCTTCTTAGGCTATTCAAATGAATCCAAAGGATTTAGAGTATGGTTGCCTGACGAAAATAAGGTCATCTTATCGCGCGACGTCAAGTTCATCGAGGACGTGAAGAATCACCCCGAGAGTCCAGAATCTCTACTCGAAGATAATCCGGATGAAATTTCCCTAACTAGGAAAGAAGAAGAGAAATCCGAATTCGTCGATATCGAGTTACCAATCCCCGTCTTGGAACAACCCGATGAAGACAGCGGCGACGAAGAGATTCCTCCAGGACCAGCGCAGCAATCGACCAGAGGACGAGGCAGACCTAAGATATTGAGAACCGGAGAAAGGGGAAGGCCCCGCAAAGTCTATA
Source organism: Prenolepis imparis (assembly GCF_030444845.1). NCBI lineage: Eukaryota > Metazoa > Arthropoda > Insecta > Hymenoptera > Formicidae > Prenolepis > Prenolepis imparis. The sequence goes on from NW_028141160.1 coordinate 5,849,213, forward strand.
AGCTCGTCCATGAAGATGCCAGGTTTACGAAAGAAGAAACAGAAGCTCTACTTTCCGAGGTTCCAATGAAGCAGGCTATGACTAGTCCAGAGGCTGAGAAATGACACGACGCCATGGCTTCTGAAATCAAGTCAATTCTACGCAACGGTACTTGGCAACTCATCGACCGACCTATAGACGCTAACACCATAGGGAGCCGAATTGTCTTGCGAAATAAGTACAATTCAGACGGGACTCTGCATAGTAAGGCTAGACTAGTCGCTCAAGGATTTAGCCAGCAGCCCGGAATGCATTTCAACGAGACATTTGCGCCCGTAGCCCGTCAAGGATCGATACGCCTGGTCGCAGCATTATCCGCTCGTCTCGACATGAAGATGCATCATTTTGACGTAACGACGGCTTATCTAAATGGAGACCTGGATGAGCGTATACTGATGGAACCTCCGAAGCAATTCACCGGAATTTTGAAGAATATTTCAGAGGATAAAAACGAAAGTCTTGCACAAGAGGCCGAAAAAATGTTGCAAGAACTTCAGAGCGGAGACAAGGTATGCCTTCTAAAGAAATCCTTGTACGGTCTTCGTCAAGCCGGCAGAAACTGGTACACGAAGTTGGACAGCATCTTGAAGAGATTCGGAGCTCATCCCTCCGACTCAGATCCATGTCTATATTTCCTAGGAAAGGGAGAAGAGTTAACCGTCATTGTCGTCTATGTCGACGATATACTGCTCGCAACTCGCGACCCTACAATTGTTACCAGATTTCGAAAAGAAATGTCTAAGCAATTAGATATCAAGGACCTGGGTGAAGTACACTACTGTCTAAATATAGAATTCAATACAAATCACGAGGAAGTAACCATGCATCAATGAGGATACATAGATGATATTCTCAAGCGATTCGGGATGAACGATAGCAATCCCGTCAGTACTCCGGTAGATGTCAGTGTAAAACTGACAAAGACAGAAAAAGACACAGGCGAAGAAGAGAACTATCCGTATCGAGAACTCGTAGGCGCATTGACTTACCTGGCAGTCACAACGCGCCCTGACATCAGTTTTGCCGTCAGTTATCTAGGACAATTTAATAATTGTTACAGTAAAGAACACTGGACTGCCGCCAAACGGGTCCTCCGTTATCTGAAGGGATCCAGGGAACTCGGATTAGTTTTTCGAAAAAGCCCGGAGCCTGTTCAAGGATTCGTCGACGCCGATTGGGGAAGCTGCCCTGAGAACCGACGATCATACACCGGTTTCTTATTCAAATTATCCGGTAGCCCCATCTCTTGGGACTCAAGGAAGCAACCGACGGTCGCTTTGTCTTCTACGGAGGCAGAGTACATGGGACTGTCAGAATGCACCAAAGAAGCTATCTATTTACGCAGATTCCTGGAGCAGCTGGGTTTTCCCGAACTGGCTGACATCACAATTCTCAACGACAACCTGGGAACTCTAAAGTTGGCTCAAAACCCGACCTATCATTCCCGGAGCAAGCATATTGATATGCGCTACGACTTCATCAGGGGTGCTCTGAGTAACGGCCTTCTGAGGATCGGACACGTCTCAACCAACGACATGCCGGCGGACATGCTCACGAAGGGACTTCCCGGACCGAAGCATTCGAGATGCATCGAGATTTCCGGACTTCGATACATTCCCTGTAAACAAGTCTGATCGCGGATCGAGGGGGGGTGTTAGCGTGTGACGCGTTTCTATATACGATCAACGATCTTCCGAGTATAGCACCGTCATCTGGCGGTTCGTCTAGTAATTGCTCCACCGCGATTTCCGCGCCCGTTTTCTTTTACTTCCGCTTCCTTCACAACGTCTTGTCGCTTCGTGTCCACGCCGCGCTCACTGAATTCTTTATAATACAGAATAAACCTTGTTCAGCATTAAGTGCGTGATTAATATTCGTATCCCGAGTTTCGATCCCGTATTCCTCTAATATTATTGTTAGCTAATATAATATTAAAGTACAAATATACAAAGTTATAAAAAGAGTCACATATTTTGAGAGCATATTTAATCCGAACAAGAAAACAAAGCTAATTAATTCAAAGATTTTAATTGTAGAACACCTGTTAATTACATTTTTTTTGTTCTGATCAATCTATTTGTTCTCAAAAATTCTTTTATTTAACATCTTATGTATATAAATATGATGTAATATATTAATAAATTTGCCAATTATTACATTTAGAACTTTTATAATCGATAGTTTGTGGCATTTGTATATAAAAGTATGAACAAGTATAACAGGGTACACATTTTTGTATTTGATGATAATTTTTTAATGTTTATATTTAAGAATATTGAAAATTCAAGTTTTAGGGATGGAAGAAATTGAAGCAGACAATAAAAGCTTATTAATAATATTGGATTTTATCTAGTATTAGAAATTACACATTGTGCACATAATTCAAGCAAGGCTTTAACATATTGTTAATTCCAACAATTTACTTTTTATTCTATACAGATTGAAATCTCGTCAATGGATATGGAATTATTTTGCAAAATATGACGAAGATAATGCAGTATGTTATATTTGTGATGAAATATACAAACTGTATTTTGAAAAGAAGGTTATTAGAAAACATATAAAAAAATGCATGAAGAAATTTATGCATCAAGAGAGTTGCCCTATACTTCATCAGGAAACGAATTTAAATGTAATAATTGTACTATGACTTATGAAAAATATTAATATATATTCTGCAATGATGAAACACATGGAAGGTAAACATAAGCTTTGTGCATAAACAGCATATAAATTCAACACTTGGGTACTGAACACATTTGAGGTCACTCAGAAATGCGAAACTTGCGAACAGATTGATATAAATAATTCTTTTAATCTAATGATACATTTATCTCAATCTCATAATACCTCGGTATCTTCTGAACATATACCAACGGGGTAAGAGAAACATCGATAAATTGATTTATTACTATTTTGTTTTCTTTCAATCATTAATATACATTTTTTTATGCAATGAACAAAATTATGCATAATGAATAATAATATATAAAATTTAGATTTGTAGAATATGTTTATTACAAATGTAAATATTTGAGTCAACTTATTAACTTATAATTAGTTAATATTTATTAGTTTTATTATTAGTTTATGTTTGACAAATGTATAATGAACAAATCTATGGCAGTCCGATGGGTTCCCCGCTATCACCTATTCTAGCTGATATGGTCATGGATGACCTCGAAACTCATTGCTTAAACTCGTTGAATGTCAAGGTTCCTGTTTATTATAGATACGTAGACGATATTTTCGCCATAGTACCACACACAAAAATAGATGAAATAGTTACTACCTTTAACAACTACCATGAACATTTAAACTTTACATACGAGATTAAATGTAATATATCCCCCCATCAATTTTTTAAACATCACTGTTATCCGACATGGCAACAATCTTATAACTGACTGGTTTAGAAAACCCACATGGTCGGGTAGATACATAAACTTTTTTCGAACCATCCTTTCAAATACAAAATCAATACCATTTATAATTTAGTTGACCATGCTGTTTTACTTGCTGATTATCAATTTCACGGAAAAAATATAAAGATAGTAAAAAACATTTTACGTAACAATGGGTTCCCTAAAGAAATCATTGAACGTTCCATATCACGAAGAATCAATATCTTGAAATATCGACTCTTGAAAAAACAATTATAATGACACCATTGATAACGTGGAGAGTAGCAGTGCGGTAAAGATAAAGAAAAAAGAAAAACAAATCATTACATTTCTCTACCATATGTAAAAGGTATAAGTGAAGATATCAAACGGGCATTAAAACATAATGGTTTAAATGTCGTCTACAAAATACCAAAAAAATTAAACACCTTAATTAAGCGTGGTAAAGACAATTTATCTAAAGACTTTAGAACTAATATAATATATAAAATTGACTGTAATGATTGTACAGCCTCTTATACATATAGGCCAAACAAAAAGACATCTTTGTACGCGTATGAAAGAACATTTCAACAATATAAAATTACATCCGACATGTCACTCAGTCGTAAGCAAACATAGAGTGGAACTAGGACACAAATTCGATTGGAAATCTGCTAATATATTGCATTGCGAAAAACATGTAAAGAAGAGAGAAATAGCCGAAATGTTTTTTATTAAAAAATTTGACAATACAATTAATTCACAGAAGGACATTGAGAGTTTGACTAATATTTATGACAAAATAATAAAGGTCGCTTTTTACCTGCTATTTTAAATTAGTTCTTGACGAATGTTTATAGTGACAACATGTGTTTCTTTCTCTCTTCTACTTATAATCTCTAAAATTTGTTTTTTTTTTAATTGAATTTACAAGTAAGTTGATTTCCCCTTGATTGATTTATTGTTTCTTATTATTATTCCATACCTAATTTTATTTATAAAAATTGTAGTGCACTTCACTTGAGAAGGACCACAACCACATGGTCGAAACGTTGTGAATTTGGAAATAAAGAATATTTGCTAGTTTGGTCAAACAAATCCTGTACATTTTTTAAGTTTATAAATAATAATTTTAAAAAATCCGTTATAGTCAGTGTTTGCTGTTATCTAAATAAAATTATATAGATGATCATCTAGATGAAATTTTGGCGTTATCTTATCTTTATATAGATAATTTAAAAATGTATTATCTATATCTGCATCTTAGATAAAAAAAAGTGTTATCTTTACTAAATGATCTAAAATAATATTCAGATAATTTAATTTAGAGTTTCATAGCACATGAAAATATTTTAAGTAGTAGAACTTGAGCAGTAAACGATAAAAACTTATAAATAAAAAACTATGAATATATTTTTATATCTCTTTTATAATTTCCATTTTTTTTTATTTTACATTACATTTTTATTTATTTTTTAACTGTTTACATAAGCGATTTTAAAAATAATATTATCTGGAAGTTATCTAGATGAATCATCATATAATTTTATCTTTTATCTAGATATATTTAAAACAAAATTATCTTCATCTTATCTAAGATAAATTTACATATTTTTATCTCATCTTTATCTAGCTAAATTTAAAATCATCTAAGCACAACACTGGTTATAGTTATGTTATTATAAATATGGTATTTATTATAGAAGGACCCTTTATATTCTTAATATGTTATATTTCTATAGGTTTTCAGTCATCACTAGGTTTTATTATATTGTGAGTTCTTCCTATATAAGTCCTTACCATTTTTTTAAGTGATTGTCTCATCTCGTCCCATATCTGAAAGAAAATTAAACATGAGCAATTATTAAATGTGGATAAAGCTCTGATTATACACACACAAATTAAAACATAGAAACTACATAATTTTTTCTGTCAATGCATAAAAAAACATTTCATTGACTCATATCTTTGCCAAAGTTACAAATATATTTTAGTATTAAAATAAATAGAATTCACATATGAATAATTGCCAACCTGTATAGCATTTACTTTGTTGCAAGCTTCGTGTAAATAAAAACTGTATACATACCAATGTATGCAGACAAGCTGATATTTTTCACAATTTATTTTAAAACATTCTCCTTTTTGAATTATAGCACTGAAAACAACATAAATTAATATATATATATTTGCAGGATAACAAAGTAAAAGAATTACTGAACGGTTCAGATAGTTTCAAATATAAATTATATTATACTAACAATTCTGGTTCATATCGATAGTGTGTTGGTAAGTCGGGCAACTTTATCACATCGCAACGTAAACCAAGTCTTCTAGCCACGCTATGATATATTATGTATAAAACAATTTTTCGGCCACATTTATTTTTCAAGACCTATTACAGATATTACACAAATTAATTAAAACGAGAGTTTGTTTAATATGTATAACAAACATATGCTCACACAGCAATAGTTGGCCATAATTATAATAAGATCTATAATAACTTACATTATCTATACACATGTTCTCAAAATTTCTATATAAATAAATGCATGATCGAAAGTTTAATTTGTCAAACATATATTCGTAGAGCATATCCATTATTTGCTTTTCTTCAGCATCATTCCATATATTCTCGTCGAAATTGTTGTTTTTCCAATAGTCTAATGTTTCAGCGGACGTCGAGAATATTGGATGATCGGGATGCTTTTCCTTGAGGCATTACTCATGTGCCATTTTATCTAATGATGCTTTCACCTTCGAGTAAGATACACACTTTTGGGGTTGAATAAATTGTGCCATAAAAACAGCAGTTATTTCTAAAAGCTGCACTTTGCCAGGTTTTTCTAGAAATATGTTCCATTCTTGTCTCGTTTCGTGTAGTCTTCTATAGTGAGATCTCTTTATATTGCAATAACTTTCGATTAAATGGCGATTTCTGAAAAATTTATATATTAAATATACAATAAGTATATTAATCTATGAAGACAATAGTACTATAATATATATCGAAATTCTACCGTGGTGATTGTGTAAGCAAATAGTAAAACTCATCAGTTAATAACATTTGAGAAAAGTAAAATTTTTTGTTATCTTCGTCCTTCTTATTAAATTTATTTAAATTTTTGGAATGTCTCGCCAATAAGATAGATGTGTCAAATTCTATCAAATAATCGAGTGATGTCTCGTCATTATTAGATAATTTATTATCAAAATAATGTTCATACATTATATGAGACATATAATTTCGTAATTGCTTCGAACATTTTATGCCTTCTTCTAGAAAGTTTATGGGTTTCTTTCTCTCTTGTTCATCTTCGTCAAATTCTTTTAGAAGAAATTCCTTAAACTTCGTATAATATAATATCGCAGAAGGCCATCTTCAATACAAACAACAAATATTTTAATAAGCTTTCAAAATTACAATAAACAATTCTATTGCATCAGTATTTAATATTTACAGAATACATATTTTTAATGCATATTTAAAATATTAGTCAAAATATAAATCGTTTTGTTTTAAGATAAAAATATAAAAAATATTATTTTTAAGTTTTTATATTGCAATTAAATTTTAAACTAAAAATATACAACAATAAATACAATAAACAACGCAGTATTTACGTACACTTTTACAACTTTTTGTGCAGAATATTGTGAGAAATCGATTACATAAAAAAATATAATGGTTGCATTTAAAAAATTCAAAGTGATTATGTTTTATTATCTTATATATTATACATATATAGTTTTTCATTATATTATAGAAATGTGTAGAAAAATGGGTAAATAAAAGTCAAAATGTGAAAATAAGCATTATTTTTAAAAATCTTTTTACATTGATACTTGTCCCGCAAATAACAATTTCCCCAAAAAATTTTTTAATTCAATATATTTTAATTTTATACATACACATAAATCTTATATTTTACGTTTGGAGAGAGAGAGAGAGAGAGAGAGAGAGAGAGAGAGAGAGAGAGAGAGAGAGGGTGAGAGGGTGAGAGGGTGAGAGGGAGAGAGGGAGAGAGGGAGAGAGGGAGAGAGGGAGAGAGGGAGAGAGGGAGAGAGGGAGAGAGGGAGAGAGGGAGAGAGGGAGAGAGGGAGAGAGGGAGAGAGGGAGAGAGGGAGAGAGGGAGAGAGGGAGAGAGGGAGAGAGGGAGAGAGGGAGAGAGGGAGAGAGGGAGAGAGGGAGAGAGGGAGAGAGGGAGAGAGGGAGAGAGGGAGAGAGGGAGAGAGGGAGAGAGGGAGAGAGGGAGAGAGGGAGAGAGGGAGAGAGGGAGAGAGGGAGAGAGGGAGAGAGGGAGAGAGGGAGAGAGGGAGAGAGGGAGAGAGGGAGAGAGGGAGAGAGGGAGAGAGGGAGAGAGGGAGAGAGGGAGAGAGGGAGAGAGGGAGAGAGGGAGAGAGGGAGAGAGGGAGAGAGAGAGAGAGAGAGAGAGAGAGAGAGACTACAAGTTTCTTTAAAAATCTTATATGAAAATCTTATATGAACCGGAACCGAATATTAATTTTTTCTAATTTTTTATTCTTCTTCGAATATTAATAATCGATTCTTCATACAGCCGCGGAGTCTATAAAATGTGCACTTATATTATGTATATTAAATTTAAAAATTTGCAAGATTGTCTGTTTGATAATACGTATTAATTAAATTATAATCGTTTCTTTAATATATGTGTAACGAAAAATAAGGTGATTTTCCTTAGAAGTGATTCGTTAATTCTGTAACCGTATAATCTTAATATATCATATTATTTGTGAAGTATGTTTCAATGCTTTTTTGATTGATATCTTTTTCGATTATAATCTTGCAACATAACGTATTATTTACATATATACAATAACATATTACAATTATATTTCCTTAAAGAGTTTGGAGAGTGGTTATTAAAATTTAAATCTTTAATTGAGATATTCTATTTCATTAGTTGATATCGTTCCATTTGTGCTCTGTGCACAACTAATAAAGTTGCAATAAAGAATTTTTTTTTAACTGACGCACTATTTTCCTCATTTGGCTGTTTCTAACTCGTTGAAATTTTAATTTATGTATCACATTGAAAGCCTTACTTATTTCTTAATTGATATATATTGATATATATAAAACATGTGCGGTGATTCTTCAATTAATTAGTTCTGCTTCTATTACCTGTAACAACAAATATCGAAAAAATACAATACCGTTTTGCAAATATTCTGTTAATTTTTTGTTTTTGTATAATTATTTTTAATTATGATAGTAGTTTTCTACTTTTATTTTGCTTGTAAGATTTTTCCTATATTATTTTCATTTTGACTGTTAAATTTTCAAATTTAAATGAGTAAGAAAGATATAATTACTATGATGGAGATGAAGCTCTACTATACTATGATATAATTATTCTTCTAATATTTATTAAATTATTGTAATATCTTAAATTGCATTAATAGTATTTTTTGTGCACCATTTGTAAATATTCATAACGTTTTTTATATGTATATTATATCATAAAACTTATTTCAAATATAATATTATAAAACTAGATATTATATATTATAAAACTAAATATTAAATATTATATATTATAAAGTAAATATAATATATCATGTAAATATTAAATTAAAAATAGAAAAATGTAACTGCAATATGTAATTGTGATAAATTTGAAAATTAACCTTACATAAAGCCACTAAATTTCATCTTATATATTTAATATAAATGCTCATAAATAACGGCCATAACAAAGACAAGTCTCTTATCAAACATTAATTTTCATAAGGCTAATTTATTATTGTTTCATTTTTACATTAAGCAATATTTTATTTGGTCTAAAAAAATAGATTATTACTCACGTCATTGTAGAAATTAAATAAAGCGTTCAGAATATAAAATCGTTATCTTTCTTCTTTTCGCTATACCATTATGCCAGGAACATAATAAATAAAAGGTATTACTTGAGACTTGAAACATCCTTCAAGCTTCAAAAATATTTCATTTTGCTACTAAAAAAAAAAAAGTTCTTTTAAGAAAAACCTACCTTTGAAAACATTTACCTAACAAATACATACTTTGTTTAAAATATTTAAAATTTTTTACAATATTTAAAGTATTGCGCACAAGCTATAAAAATAAGCAATAAGAAAATAATAGTCCACGATTAAACAATGTAAAAATATAAAAGATCTCTATAATCGATTATACATTCGAGAATCAACAAAATATCAATAAAATATATTTATTAATTTCTTGCTATATTCAATCATATCAATATAGACAATCAAATACTAATCCTCTATCGTGTTATGTTTCAAAACCGCACAGGTAGAATGGATAGTTTTGCTGATTCTGAATTTCGTTTTCTGCGCATGACGCGGATCTTATTGTGAGAGAAGAAGCACAAGGCATTTAGGATTTCAGGTAAAGATTTCACAAAAAGAGTAGACAAAGTGTGGAAAACGTTTCTATAGTGCACATAAAACATGTGCTCTCTAGAAATGGCAGACGTGTACAAGCCAGAGTAGCTCAGTAGATTTTGTGTGCTTGGAAAAGCTAAGAATTAATAACGCGAATAGTACACATTGCAATCATTTTTATTTATATTACTTTCTTGTGTTTTGTTCTATTTATAATGATTACGATAAAGTGCTTACCAGAGGAGATAATAATCATCATTCTCAGCTATAATGATATCACTATTGAGGATATCATTAACTTCAGATGCGTGTGCGAGCAATTTCGATATGCAGCCAAATATGACAAGTTCTTGGAAAGAAAGTTAAACCAAAGGTAATTCTTTTTGTTGGTAAATTCTTTGTTATTTGGTTTCACTAAACTGTCGCACAATGTATATCATTTCTGCATATAACGTATTTTATAACAATAAAATAAAAAATATTAAAAATATAATGTAATAAAACGAAAACTTTAATAATAATCTATATAAACATAAGTAAAAGAAAACGAGATAAAAAGAAACGCAAGAAATAGCGTGCCACCAGTACTTAACCTTTCAAAATAATTTCTTCTATACTTCTATTGTTCAATTTATTCTCTTTAACTAATTCAATTAAATTTAATAAAATTTATTCTGGTTAGTAATTAAAAGCATGTTTTAGAAAATAATCCTCTTTTCTACGTCTTAATTCACATTTGCCCAATGTTCTATGCATGTTTATTACAATTTTTATTGCTCAATAATTAATTTGGCAAACTGTACTGTTCTCATATGTGGAATGTAAACATTAAAAAATTTTTTTACAGTTACTTAAAGATATAACATGAATGTAACATTGTTCAACTGTATTCTTTCAATTGAGTATTTTTCTAAATTTAATTAGAATTTGAAAATGAAGACTATATATTTCATATGTAAATTCGTGATTAAAACACATAGAACTGATATTTTTTTACAAAAAACAAAATAAAATCACGATAAATTTAATTACAAATTAATTTTGAATACATTATATATTTTCTGCATTAAAACAAAAAGAAGTGATATTTTGACTTATATTTTGAATATTGTGTATAAAAAAAAAAAATTACTAGCGCAATAACATTCTTTAGTGTAATTATCAAAAATTTATTCAAATATATATTTTGTTCGTATTTCAGATGGCCTAATGTGAAGAAAGGATATGAAAATTATAAAAAAAGACAG
>NW_028141160.1:5860377-5910377 GCF_030444845.1 Prenolepis imparis
AAGCAGTGGTATCAACGCAGAGTACTCACACACACAGTAATAAAATCAATTCAATCCAAACTGAGAATTCAATTCATTTTCGACTAAGATCCAATATGCATTTTGTTGAAATTCATAGACAGATATGTACGACTCATGCATCGTGACAATTGACTATTATCTTGTGCTTTTGTCATCTCGCTTCTTTAACTATTTTATATCATTATCTATTCCTTGTTCAAAATATACGATTAATATACTTATAAATATACGATTAATATTTCTTCTTCAAGTCTTGAGTTCACGTGTTATTCTTTCATAACGACGTTACTCCGCAACACATTGTCTGGATGTTCTTCCAAATGGGGCACACCTCCGATGGGGTCCAATTTTTTCAGGTGACTTTAGGAGATCATATTAAAGTCAGCTATCAAGATCTAAACCGTGGCTTTTCAATAATTCAAAAGTTATAAACAAAAATATCACTAAAAATTATTAAAATCGATATAAGAAGATTAAGCCTCAATGATCTTGACCTTGACATATGTTGTCAAGATTACTACGTTCTGACTAACATTCAAAAAGTTTTAGACGTCGCTCATTGTTTACGAAAGAGTTACGAACAAAAATGATTCATAAAAAACTGTAATTCTTAATCTTTGAAAGAAAATTCGGATAAACTTCCGAAAAGGGCATACCTCCGATTTTTTTGAAACTACGTATACTTACGTATTTTGACGTGCTGATTACGAATATGATAGTGAAAATTGGCGCAACTTTCATTTTCATGGTGAAAACCATAAAAAATCGTCAAAAATTAACGTTTTTTGAATTTATTTTATCAAATACTGGAAAATTCAAAAGTATGTACAAACACAGATACGTAGTCCCGTTATACGTAGAAAACTACAAAGGCTGACAATACTGCGTAGAAGTCCCAATATATGGCCTCGCTTTGCGTGGAAAGTTGCAAACCCATGTGGAATCGTATATGGATACGACAATAAGGAGCCAGGGGCTCCGCCGGGCGGGGAAGGGGCTCCGCCCCTCCCCCTGCACCCCCCACCCCACTCAAAAACTAACCCAACCCAACCCATGTCCGCAGTACTGCATAGAAGTTCCAATATTTGGCCTCGCTTTGCATGGAAAGTTGCAAACCCATGTGGAACCTCGCTTCGCGTGGAAAGTGTATGCGTGGACACAGTGGGTTCCGCCCCCTTGTGGGGGGCTCTACTATAAAAAAACTAGACACATAGGTTCGGGTTGAACCTCGCTTCGCGTGGAAAGTTGCAAACCCATGTGGAACCTCGCTTCGCGTGGAAAGTGTATGCGCGGACACAGTGGGTTCCGCCCCCCTGCGGGGGACATGTGAAACCTTGCTTCGCGTCCAAAGTTGCAAACACATGTTCGATTTACTAAACATAAATAAATGAATAAATAAATGGATAAATTAATAGTAATCTTGGCAATATACATATATGTCAAAGTCAAGATCATTAAGGGTTGATTTTCTTAAATCTATTAACGATTTTAACAATTTTTAGTGATATTTTTGTTTATAACTTTTGAATTATTAAAAAGCCACGGTTTAGACCTTGATAGCTGACTTTAATATGATCTCCTGAAGTCACCTGAAAAAATTGGACCCCATCGGAGGTGTGCCCCATTTGGAAGAACAGCCCATTGTCTTTCTTGCTTAATATTAGTAATGATCAAATAATCGAACTTTATTTTTTTACATAAATACATTTCTCAAAATTCTTTCGATGGAATAATTAAAAAGTGAGAAGCACAAAGGCGAAAATACGAATAACGAAGGTTCTTCTAGACAAATAAGCGCGAGTTGCACAAGAAAATAGAAGGGCATCTCAAAGAAATATATTATCGAAGTAAACGAATCTAATGCTTGAGAAAAAAATGTCAAACAGCTCATAACCGAAAAGATTGCAACGATTAATGATAAGAAGGACTTGCAAGTTCTGTAATAAAACATTTTGTTGAGAAACGGTACATATGCCATCTTTGCTTTAGCGAATTCACTATGAGCAGCAATTTGCATCATCATCTAAAGCACATCCACGGTAAATGCGGATTTATTGTGTATTTTTAGAAGTATTTGGAAATCGAATATACAGCATCACTGTTTCGCTAACAGTTAAGCTTATTGTTAATGCCGCTGAGTACGATCAATAATATGACAATTAAACACGCTGCAATGTGTTGCTATGATTTGCAGTGCTATTCTATATCAAATGTTCCAATTTTTTACAATTTATATTTTAAAACTGTCTGTAATTATTACTATTTTCTAACAGCACACTTGTGTATCCAATACGAAACTTGTCAAGAGCCGAAAAGTCCTTTGTAAAATACAAACAAATTAAAAGCAAAAAATCTGAAGCAAGTAGTCGGAAGCTGTCGGAAGAAAAAAATCTGTACTCGCGCGTCACGAATTCTTTGGAGGTTTTGTTTAAAAGCAAATTGCACATTGAAATGTCATCATATACGAGGGTGGTTTGAAAAGTCTGTGCAAAAATGAAAACTACTTAATTTTTCGGGATAAACTTTTTTTATTTTTCAACGTAGTCTTCTTTTAGGCTTATACACTTCGTCCAACGCTGCTCCAGTTTGTTGATCCCTTCCAAATAATAAGATTGGTCCAACTCTGCAAAATAGGCATTCGTTTCCGCAATCACCTCCTCGTTTGAATAAAATCTCTTTCCCCCCAGCCATTTCTTCATATTGGGGAACAAGTAGTAGTCCGAGGGAGCCAAATCTGGAGAATAGGGGGGATGCGGAACGAGTTGGAACCTTAATTCCATCAATTTTGCGACTACAACTACAGATGAGTGAGCTGGTGCGTTGTCGTGATGGAAAAGGACTTTTTTGTGGGCCAATCGTGGACGTTTTTCTTGCAGCTCGGTTTTCAAACGGTCCAATAACGATGAATAATATGCACCTGTAATAGTTTTGCCCTTTTCCAAATAGTCGATGAGGATTATTCCTTGCGAATCCCAAAAGACAGTCGCCATAACTTTCCCGGCCGAAAGAACGGTCTTCGCCTTCTTTGGTGCAGACTCCCCGCTGGCAACCCATTGTTTGGACTATTCCTTGGTCTCAGGCGTGTAGTGGTGTATCCATGTTTCGTCCACAGTGACGAAACGATGCTTAAAGTCCTGTGGATTCCGCTGAAACAGCTGCAAACCGTCCTTGGAACACCTCACACGATTTCGTTTGTTGTCAACTGTGAGCAATCGCGGCACCCATCTTGCGGATAGCTTTTTCATGTCCAAATGTTGATGCAAAATATTATGTACCCGTTCACTCGAGATGCCCACAGCACTAGCAATCTCGCGCACCTTCACTCTTCTATCATCCATCATCATATCATGGATTTTATCAATGATTTCTGGAGTAGTGACCTCAATAGGGCGTCCAGAACGTTCAGCGTCACTTGTGCTCATATGGCCACTCCGAAAATTTTGAACTTATAATGATCTAATCGAAGGTGCAGATTCACCATAATGTTTATCAAGCTTCTCCTTAGTCTTCTGAGGCGATTTGCCTTTCATAAAGTAATGTTTTATCAACACACGAAATTCTCTTTCATCCATTTTTTGGAAATCACTCGACTTTCTCGATTCAAACGAACGCCAAACACAGAGAAATAGACCGATCTGGCTGAAACTTGGTGTGTGTTCTTCCAAGAGATGCTACTAACTAAAAATAACCCCGATACGCACCAGTGGTGCCATCTCTCTGACTTTGCACGGACTTTTCAAACCACCCTCGTAAATCGCTCAAAAATTGCAATGGAACGAGGAGTAGAATGTACATACACATCTTTGGAAAAACATTATATCTTTTAAAACATGCAATTAAGTATATAATTAACAGAAAACTGCGTGCAGCTGTTGCTTTTGTATCAAGTACAAATTGAAACGACACCGTCAGATATATTCAGTCAAAAAACCTTGGTGTTGTACCGTTTGCAATCTCTCATTCTGATAAAATAAAATATTTATTTTTAATTAATAAGTAACATAATCATGAACTGTCACATCTCGCCCGTCGAAAAGTAATAAAAACATGGATAAAGTTCCGAATAGGTGAACCCTCCGATTTTTTTAAAACTACACTATTTTTTGTATTTTTGAACGTTGATTACGAATATGATAATGAAAATTTGCGACAAGGTCATTTTCAAGGTCAAAACTCAAAAAAATTGAAAAAATATAACTTTTTAGACATTATTTCAATAAATATTGATGTAACAAAAAAATGTTTCAAATAAAAGTTGCAGTTCTTATAAAAATACATCATTTATGTTCTATAAATTTTTTGCGTAAAACTGATAGTTTTCGAAAAAAATTAGATAAGAAAAACCCTCTCAAACATCAATATATTTTTCGTAAATCTTCGCCTTACTAAAAATATGATGAGTCAACAATATACTAAAAATATTAGGTACAGAAAACATTAGCAAGACCCCTACGCAACGAAGAATGTATCATGAATTAAAACTAGACAAATAGGTTTGCGTGGAACGTCGCTCTGCGTGGAAAGTTGCAAACCCATGTGGAACCTCGCTTCGCGTGGAAAAGTGTATGCGTGGAAACAGTGGGTTCCGCCCCCCTGCGGGGGGCTCCACTACCGAAAAACTAGACAAATAGGTTTGCGTGGAACCTCGCTCTGCGTGGAAAGTTGTAAACCCATGTGGAATCGTACATGTATTGCAAAGTACATGCTTAGATGGGAGAACAGATATAAGATTTAGATTCCATCGTTTTTGTTGAAAACTATCACTCGTACGGTAAAAATTAATAGAACATAAAATGTTTTTCTCTGTAAGATCTAAAATTTTTATGGGTTTTTTATGATTTTCACTATGAAAATGAGAGATGCACCAATTTTCACTATGATATTCGTAATCAGTGCATCAAAATACGTAAGAATACTGAGTTTCAAAAAAATCAGAGGTGAGCACTTTTCGGAACTTCACCCGCCGTTTTTAGTCTTTAACATCGATTTTCTCGAAAACTTTCAGTTTTACGCAAAAAATGTATACAACATAAATGATGTATTTTTACAAGAACTACAACTTTTATTTGAAACATTTTTTTCTTACATCAATATTTATCGAAATAATATCTAAAAAGTTATATTTTTTCAGTTTTTTTGAGTTTTGACCTTGAAAATGACCTTGTCGCAAATTTTCATTATCATATTCGTAATCAGCGTTCAAAAATACAAAAAATAGTGTAGTTTCAAAAAAATCGGAGGGTTCACCTATTCGGAACTCCACCCAAATTTAATTACAAAATAAATTATCATAAATGTCTTTTAACAATACATACGTATTTGTGTGAATTCCTGATTCAAAAGAATAGGAAAACATTCAATCAAATAAAATTTTGTCGAGTAAAGAACGTAAAAAAAATCAAGATTGTGAGAAACACGAAGGAAGAAACCAATAATTATGTACAAATAAAATGGATTGAAAGAATAATGCAGAAAAAAGGTAAATTATGCACAAATTATTTATATTGAATATAATTTCGACAATAATTTCAAAATAGTAATATCTTTTAGACTTTTTGATATTTATTATTATAACAAAAAAATGAAAAACAAGCTTTATTTAGATGTTGCATCAAGAAGAAACAAAATTTAAAATATTTACGTTAAATTATTACATTCTGTGTAATATTTTGTAGTTTTAAAAATTGACATCAAAATTAGACATTAAAATATTTAATAAATAACACTACTAGGGCTGATTGAAGAAAAAATTGTAAAAAGATTTCAAAAAGTATTTTATTATTAGCGAAAAATATTATCAAACTAGTAGATTAATGACACGTCTGCTTATATGTCAGAAGATTTAACTGTTTGCAAATATATCTAGCAGTGTGTTGTATGTGTATGCAACAAGTGAATTTATATTGATGTAGAATTCAATAATAACAATACATTTTATTGTTTGAAAAGAAAAATAATTATGGATTTGTTTTATATTTGATTTGTTTGATTATTTATTACTTCTATTTAACAAATATAAATTTATATATAAGTAATTTATATTTATCGCGTATCATAAGACTAATTTTTCAGAATTAATAAAAAATCTGCTTTTGCAATATAATTTTTTTTATAATATAATCGAGACTTATAATTTTTATTAAACTATTTTTATATATAATATACAAATATTATTCACAAAAATTTGTTATACAATTACATATGCAATACTTATCAAATAATAAAAAGTAAATGCAGGATTAAATTTTTCAAAAATATGAAGTGTTATCTCACATAACATAATCTTATACAACACAATCAAGACAATCTTATTTTATCCTCGGTTTTTAATAGATTTTTTTATTAAAAAGAAATTGATGGATTGCCGTGCATTATATTACACTAATATAATGAAGATTTTATATAATAAAAGATTTTATATAATAAAAATTGTGCGATAACAAACATACGGTTATTTCTTATTTTTTAGATTAAAAATTAGATTAAAGACGATTGGACAATTGATCATAGCTACTCTGGGCAAAATTACACGATAATCGTCGGAAAATACAGTAATGAAAATTCGGTCCAAACTGAGAATTTAATTCATCTTCGACAAAGATCAAAAGATATCGTATTCTTGCATAATATTGATAAGAATCAATTAATTAAAACTTTACGAAATTACATAATTACATTTCCCAAAATGCTTTCGTTGGAAAAATAAAAAAATGACAAGCAGAAAAATGAAAATACGAAAGATGAAGGTCCCGGTATTTCTCGACAGACGAGCGCGAGTTGCACGAAAAAAAGGAAAGGCATTCCAAAAAATACATTATTAAGGTAAACAAATCTAATGCTTGTCTGGAAGAACTTGTCAAAAAGCTCATGACCGAAAAGATTGCATCGATCAATGATAAGGAAAAAACAAGAAATGACAAGCAGAAAGACGAAAATACGAAGGATGAAGGTCCTGGTCCTTTTAGACAGACGAGCGTGAGGTGCTCGAAAAAAAGAAAGGGCATCCCGAGAAAATATACCGCCAAGTTGAACAAATCTAATGCTGCTCTGGAAGAAAATGTCAAACAGTCTAAAATCGAAAGAGTTGCATTGATCAATAATAAAGAAGAAATAAGAAATAACCAGCAGAAAGACGTAAATACGAAGGATGAAGATCCTGGTTCTTCTAGACGGACGAGCGCAAGTTGCACGAAAAAAAGGAAAAGTTTTAACCAATTCAGTTCGAAGAATGTGCTGAATTGTCATCTGAAGCAAACCCATAGTGGCGAGAAAAATCACGCGTTTGCGACATATGCGACAAAAGCTTCTCTAGGAAGATCTATATGGAAAATCATCGGCGTAAACATATCGTTGAACGTTCATATTTGTGTAAAGTGTGCGACAAGTCATACCTCTCTTAAAGTGACTTGAATTATCACATCACGACTCATACAGACGTACTTCCATATAAGTGCATTAACGCGCCTTGCATCAAGAGATTTCGAACGAAACAGATTATGTTGATACACTTGGCGATGCACACGGGCGAGAGGAATTATAAGTACGACATATGCGACAAGCGTTTCGGCACGAATCAAGCCTTATTCAATCACAAAATTGTGCATTTAAAAGGAAAATCGTATACGTGTCAATGCGGCAAGAGCTATAAACATAAACGTTCTCTCAAACAGCATGTATGCTTAGAGAAAGACGAATACTCTCAAAAGTTAAGTCGAATCGAATCTGATTCGAATTAAATTTCGAATAATTGAATATTGCTGATATCTAAAACTCAAAAATTATTCTTTTACAAATTATTGTAAATAGTCGAAAAATTCAACTTATGACAAACATGGACATATACTGTAGTAAAAGTAACGTGATTAGATATATGTAACTTATAATGTGGCAACGATGAAAAATCATAAACACGCGGAATGTAATGTATATTTTTTTTTAAAAGCACTACATATTTCGATTCGTTTGGTTGCGTTTATGTGTTGTTATGAATTTTTTCGTAAGTGTATATTAATAAATTTTGACTCCGTTTTTGTTATGAGGAGACAAAATATTGAACAAAGATATGCGATAAAGTTTTAGTGTTAAATTGAAAGAGAACTTTACGGATTGCCATAAAAAGTGAAAAAAAACATTTGGTGTATATGCTTTATAACGTGCTTAACTTATGTTTTTACAAACGCGAGGTTTATTTTCAACCGTGTTTTGAGGTTTTGTAAAAATATTTATTTCCACCAAAATGTTTAATCACGTGTTAAAACATGATGGCCAAATCTCTTTTTAACTTTTATTGAATATTTTTGTACAATATTCTTTTTGCTCCGCAACAATCACGAATACGATGACGTCGTTTACTAAAACATATTTAAAAAAAAATTGGTGACTCGTAGATGCAATCAAACCTTATCACATATCGTAGATCAAGCTTGCGTATAATAAATTTTAATCATTACATAACGCATTTTTTTTTATCTTTTCTAACTTTTTTTTTCGACTTGAATCCGTAGTCAGTAGCGGACACAACTTATATTAATATTAAGTATAAATTTAATTACTATTGTTTATACATACAATTATTATTAATAATAATTATAAATTATTAATTACAGAAACTTGTGTACATATTTAGGTATATACGTACACGTACAAATGTTTAATATTTATAATTATTACTTTTATAATTATCAATTGTACAATTTAATTATTAGCTCCTTAAATTTTAAAATCAAATTATCCGAGAAAAAAAACTTGTATAAGCGTAACTTATAGTTTATATTTAATTTGCATTTTTATTTACATATATAAGTTTTTGATTGTAGAATAACGTGATGTTATCGATTTTCTGTCACAGTGTAGGTAAAATGGGTGAAAACATCAAAGATAAATAATAATTATAAATAATGTAATATAATATATTATTAATATTAATATAATTTATTTATATTAATATTAATAAATATTATATGTAGGTATATTATATATATAATATATAGAATATATATAATATTAAATATATACACAACATTTATATATATTTATTAATATTAAAATTATATATATTTAATATACATTATAAAATAAGTATTATAAAAATAATAGTATAGATAATATAAATAATATAAATAATAAATATAAAATTATATATATTTTTTATATAATAAGATATACAATATATAACATTATTTATAATTATTTTTAATTTTTTGGTATTAATATCAACTTTACAATTTCAAATACGAAATAGTGAAAACTAGAATTATTATGTAACCTTATACATAGAATATCTATTTTGACCATTTTTTACCCTACTTTTTAGCTAATAAATGGCCGCTATATTGGATCCATTATTATTAGGTATTATAGTATTAATACTATACTACTATATTATATAGTATATTATATACTACTATAGTATATTATATAGTATATTATATAATATTATAGTATATTATATAGTATATTATATAATATTATAGTATATTATATAGTATATTATATAATATTATAGTATATTATATAGTATATTATATAATATTATAGTATTAGGTTTAATACTATAATAGTATAATTACTATTATTATTTTTAATTTTGTAATCCTGATGTCAGATTAGCCGAATTCATATTCAGCGACCTTAACAACACACACTCGTATTCAGTTTTTGACGAGATATGTTTTGTATTACAAAAGAAGAATAGGGGTCATAAATGATCCTTTTTGAGGTTTTTACTTATTTTCCCCACACTTTGACAACAAACGAGTGTCACCACGTTATTCTACGGCCAGAAAACTATAAGAAACCATGCAAATTTTACATGCCGGTTGGGAACAAAAATTATTATCTATTTTTTTTAACATACTTTTTTTGTAAATTTGGTTGTTTTTCGTTCCATTGTTTTTAATATTCATTTTGTAGTTATATCTTTTTCATATAAGAGACAATTAATATGTGAAGCACTGATATATAAAAAACGGCTGTTTGAAGGACATCTCCGATTGGCTAAGCAGTCATATATATCTTGTGAATGTTGCGTCAGTCGTAACGTTACGAATATGCTATTAGGGACAAACTCGCTTTGCGTGTGTGCGTGCAAAGTTATGTACGTGAGATCTGAAGACTGAAAGTCTTAAACCGCGAAAATATTATTATTTGGGTACGAATTTTCGAGTTTTCGGGATTGACTGCACCAATCATTTTTAAACTGGTCGCAATCAAAAGCTTATATTCACATTATAAAGCAAAATGTCATTAGATTTTTAATTATGAGTCCTAAAAATATTTTGACAGAAAATCATTCGACAGGAAAACTCCGTATAAGCTACTTGGTAGCGGCGCGATACCTCTCACGTTAATCAAATTTCTTTATATACTTGACATCGCGCCGTTACCGCGTCGCTTGATTAATAATATTTTATTAAAAGGCTATTCTTTCTGTACTAAAGATTTTATGGTATAAAAGTAATATAAAAATTATATATGGTTTTGTGTTAAATATTTGTTAACATAGATTGTATTTTTTATAAAATAAGAAGAAAAACTAAACAAAATTTACTTAATTGTTTTTAATTAAAATTTATAATTGATATTCAAAATCAGTCCAAAATCAATCCATAATAGATTCAAAATTAGTCCATAATAGATCAAAAATGAATCCATAATTGGTCAAAAGTTGGATATATTTTGGACATTCTGTGGACATACAAAGGGCATGTTCCGATATACACTGCCAGTACTGAAAAGCTATAGTTTACGTTACGTATATTATATATTTTCAGTACTAGCAGTAATATCGGAACATGGGGAAAGTTGTGACAAATGTACATCTAAAATGGACGTTCATCGAATGTCCGATAGACCTTATTTGGATTTTTTTATGGATATCTCAATGTCCAAAAATGGACATTCAGTGGACATACATTAAACATCACACACAAACACAAACACACACACACACACACACACAATATGTATATAAGTGAATAAATTAATAAAATAATATCATATAGAAATGAGGAAGATATTTTAATGAAAATTTATCTTCAAAATGATCAAAAAATTTATCATTATAATATAAAATAATTAACATAAAATAAAGAATAATCAATTATTCATATATGGGATAGTATGTGTTCGAGAAAGTATTATATTCAAAATTATTTTAATTTTTTTCGAACGTTCTTGAGCAAAACATTACTTTCGGACAACCGGGGCTGTTATTCTGACTTAATTTTTTGGAGCTTACGACATCGAGCAAATAAGTAAATTCGAGACAAATAAGTCCGTGTTGATCCGTTATTGGCCGAATAAATCATATGATCGAGATTATAATTGTTTTGATTCACCAGGTCGTAGGTAAACCGAATTTTGAACTTCTAATGTAAGTCACTGTCGACAAGATCTCGTCAAGAACACACGCCTACTCAGTCTTGGTCGTTATCGAAAGTCTCGCGCAGTTATTGCTTTTACGTACTTATAAAACTCGCGCTATATCGAGCAGCGTCCAAGAGTCCGAAATTACTTTTTTCAACAAACTATTTCTGAAGTGAGGAAAGAGAAGGAAGAGGAAAGGATCAGGAGGAAGGCAGAGTGGAATGGTGGAAGATGGTAAAAGAAGAAGAGGACGGGAACACAGGGGAGAAAATAAGACGGAACGAGAGGGAGGAAGGAGAAAAAGAGAGGGAAATAGAGCAAATAGAAGAAGGGAAGAGCATAGGGTACGGAAGGAAGGAAGAGATAGATAGAAAAGAAAGGGACAGCAAAGGAGTGGAGGTGTGGAAGAAGATAGAAGAGAGAGAAGAGAAGTGGAGAAGAGAGAGGGAAAGGAGAGAGATAATTAGAAAGGAGAGAGATAAGAGAGAAGAACAGGAGAGAAAAAAGAAGAGAAGAAGGAACCTGATTTGGAAAGGAGTGGATGGAGAGGACCAGGATTGTTTATTTATAATATACTAATCAATATAAAAGGAAGGAATATATAAATGAGTAAAAGTTCGAAAATATTAACTTAGTGAAATAACTTATTTATTAATCAAAATATAAATGTGAAAATTATCATATTAAAAAAAATAATTGTCTTCAAATTAAATGAAAACCAAACGTGAATTTTTATGAAATTTCTTATCAAGTTATATTGCAAATGAAGTATTTAAATAATTAATTAATTTAGCTCAAGACCAAGTAAAATTTAGTTAAGAAAGATAATACCTTTGAAATATAATAACAGCTAGGTATAAATCAAAGAAATATTAAAATTAAGAATAAACTTGAACGTAATACAGATAATATTTCTATTAACTTGAGAAAGTATAAACTATATGTATATATAGAGAGACTACCACTTAACTATCTTAAATTATGCATTATAAGTACAACTCAGTAGGCTCGAACGAAAAGACACCAAAGGAACAGTGAGCCTTACTCAAGCTTGAGAAGAAAATGAGGGTCAGAATAACATTGATATGAGAGGGACAAAAGAGAGATTAAAGAAAGTGAGTGAGATGGATCTCGAGTCTTACTTGTCTTTAAGGTGAGATCTTGAATGTGTTCGTAAAGTCGATCTAGAAGCTGAAAGCTTTACTAGGAGAGATACCCTGACCTTCGAACGAACGCAGATTATGAGACCTTTTATTTCAGTATGATGGTTGAATCGGTTTCACTCATGTAAAATGCGTAGATGAGGGTCTGTGAGACTTCCTTCTGATTTTGGATGAAATCCTCCTTTGAGAGTATCGAGATAGCCTTTCCTTGAATCCTTTTCGTATTCGTTACTTATTCACACAAGAACAATTAGTTGTAATAATACAAATTCGACCGAACTCAAAGAAACGTAATACTTGGTGACGTCTTTTCTGTTCCGAGAGAGGAAAAATGGTGGATGGATGACGACCGCGAGAGAGAGGGTCATGAGCTGAGTGCGCGTGGTGCGTGCGCGTTGTACGTGCGGTGCGTGCGCAGTTTTTGAATTGATAGTTGATTTTGAGAGGTAGAGGCGCAGAATTCAAACATTTCCGCCCGCCTTCGTTCACGTACGGGAACGAAGTAATGAGAGTTAATTAGAGCTAGGAAGGGGACAGAGCTTTACGATAGGTCGTTTGAATGTGGACGTTTGTGTTCGAACAGTTACTACTCGTACTTGTCCGTCTTTCCCTGGATGTGACTTGAGATACGACCTAAAGGCCATTTCGATGGTGGATATCTTTCATCAACTACTAAGACTTCTTGTAGGGGAGGAGATGAGCGATTCCATTTGTAAATCGAAAGGTATCGTTGCAAATACTCCTTTGTCCAATGAGTCCAAAAGCTCTCGATCATTTGTCTGGTGAGTTGCCATAGGGAAAGGCGTGATATCTTTTCCGTTTCAAGAGAGGGCTCTGGAATGGTTGACAAAGAACTCCCAATTAGAAAATGTGCTGGAGTGAGTACATTCAAATCGTCAGGATCGTCAGTAAATGAGCATAATGGTCGAGAGTTTAGAATGGCTTCTATTTGTGTTAGCATGGTGATCATCTCTTCATAGGTTAGTAATTGATTTCCAACAACTTGTTTTAGGTGATACTTGACTGATTTCACCCCAGCTTCCCATTTACCTCCGAAGTGAGGGGAAGCTGGAGGTATAAAATTCCACTATGTTCCATCATTTGCTAGGAGTGATGATAAATTTCCGAGTTCTTTAGAAGATGAGAGAAATAGCTTGTGAAGTTCTGAATCCGCTCCTTTGAGGTTAGTCCCACAATCACTGGTTAGAGTTGAGATTCCTCGTCTGGAGACAAACCGCTTGTACGCAGCAATAAAAGCATCAGTGGTATAGTCTGTAACTAGTTCTATATGAATGGCGGAGGTTGAGAGGCATACAAATAATGCAATATATCCCTTATAGGTTCTGGAGTTTCTTCCCTTCCAATTTTTTAAGGTGAAGGGTCCGGCATAGTCTACGCCGGAGTTTAAAAAAGGACGTGAGGGTGTAACTCGTTCGGGAGGCAATTGTCCCATAATCTGCTGAGCTCTTTTTTGTCTGTAGCGAGCGCACTTCATACATTTGAAAATAAACGACCGCACAGGTGCTCGGCCTCCAACTATCCAATAATTGTTTCGTATGAATGACATTGTGATTTGTGTACCTCCATGGAATGTTCGCGTGTGGGCGTCTGAAATAATGAGTGATGTCAAAGGAGATTCTCGGGGTAGAATTAATGGATGTTTGGCCGTGGAAGATAATGATGCCAACTGAAGACGACCTCCGACTCTTAGTAGTCCTTGAGAGTCTACGAATGGTGTTAGACGAAGAAATGAGCTTGAACGTGGTAATGGTTGTTTATTGGATAGAATTTTAAGTTCTGGATGAAAGGAACGTAATTGAATCATTCGGATCGAATAGAGTCGAGCATCTTCTAATTCTTGTGTGGAGATCGAATCAGTTAACGAAGCGGTAGTAGCCTTTTTAAAGCGAGAAACAGCACGCATGGATAATGTAGTTATTCGTAATAATCGAGTAATCGTAGAGTATCTATGTATGAGTTCCCAGAGATCGTTGGCTTTAAGGTTTGAGGTGAGTATTTGAAATGGTCTTTCTTTAAGATTTTGCGAGAGGGTTACCGACGTTGGGTCCTTTGGCCATGTTGAAGAATCTTGTAGTAGTCATTGAGGTCCAGACCACCAGGTGTTGTGCTGAGATAATTGGGAAGGAGTCATATCGCGAGTGCCGCAATCAGCGGGGTTATCTTTACCCGGAATAAATCTCCAGAGTGCTTGAGGAAGCCCTTCATGGATGTAGCAAACCCGATTATGTACGAAATCCTTCCAACGAGAAGGGTGATTGTTGATCCAAATATGTACGATGGCAGAATCGGTCCACATCCACAGGCACTTGATTTAATTCTAAAATTTGTAGCACACGAGAAACTAATTTAGTTAGTATGACGGCTCCTGTGAGTTCAAGACGGGGAATGGTCATTTTCTTAAGAGGTGCGACCTTCGACTTAGAACAGAGTAAATGTGCTTTGAAATTTTTCTCTTGTGTTGATGTTCGGATGTAAACAGTAGCACAGATAGCGAGTTGTGAGGCATCACAAAATCCGTGAATCTCGATATTTTTTCCGGACTTGAAATCGATCCATCGCGGGAATGTTAATGTCGCTATATCTTTAAGCTGTTCTGTGAAATGAATCCATCTTCTTGTTGTTGGCAACGGTAGGGGATCATCCCATCCGAGCTTTATGGACCACAGCTCCTGAATTAGTATTTTCGCAGTTATAATGACAGGAACTAGCAAGCCAAGTGGGTCAAAGATTTTAGCTATAGTGGAAAGAATACAGCGTTTTGTGATGTTCTTAGTGGGAACGTAGAGGAAAGTAGAGGAAAACTGGAAAGAATCTGTATGTTGTTGTGCCTCTCAGGGTACAACGGGATTTGTAGGATACTTTGAGGGGTCCGTTCGTCTTAGGAGTTAGGACTCCGAGTGTCGAGGGTGGTGAAAAAAACACTTTGGTAACAAGAGAAAAGTATTCCAAACTCACGTGTACAATGCTTCGGTATATCGAATCGCAGCGCGTCCTCGCAGTAGATTAGATGTAATTACTTGTCTTCCTCGGTTCGGAATACGGCCCCGAGGAGTTAATCAGGCGCGCTTATATTACCCGAAAGTAGTTTTGTTTTTCGGTTAATGTGTCGCATGTATGCAATCGGTTTTGCATCGTCTGCGTTTTGCGATCTCGAATGTGTCGCGATGTTTTAACGCGTGTATGCAATCGGTTGCGTTTTTGATTTCGAGGCGCGCGCTATATCTTTCGAAATGCTGATTCTGCGCTCTCTTTTGTGGGTTTTTAGGTCGTGGTTGTGTCATAGTGTTTACGGTTACAACACCCTTCCCCCGCGGAAAAAAGGAAACGGATCGAGTTTTCCTTTTCCCTATTCTTCACGTGGTGGGTTTTGTCTTCTATTTCTTCGGTACAATATTATAGCTATTATGCTTATAATAAGAATGGCTGTGCTACCTGATATTGGATATATAAATTGTTTTTTTAAAAACGGGTTGACGCTGACGTTGTCTAGATCTTCTGTTAGATCTTGTAGTCTCGAGCTTAAATCCTTTAGTTCGGTAGGGTTCTGAATTATTTTCTTTAACTGTATTGTATTCAGGTTCGCTGGGATTTTTTCCCTTGATATATTATATTCCGGTAAGTACGCTTGGAGATATATGCCGTCTATGGTTCCCGAAGTTTTTACAATCATGTCGGCTGTTACTAATTTACAAGTGTTGCCTAGTGTGATTCGTCCTGTCCCCGCGATGGTTGTCCTATATTCTTCATGGTGTTGGCAGTTTATGGTTATCGGCTGCTCGGTAAGTGTGGAGTACAACCATGAGTGCTGGTTAGTCAGCTCAATCCATATGGTATGATTGGAATGTATATATCGTGTGTCGCATAACTTTTGCCCTGGGGGGGTGTGTGTGTATGCTTGAATTTCGCAGATCGCATTGTCGTTTATGTGATGGATGGGCCTATTTTGTTCGCATATATAGTGATTGTCTACGTTAATACATTTTTCTAAATTACTTTGCGTTATTGTTAGATAGTTTTGATTTTCGTTATCAATGGCTACTATCGGTTGGTTTATTTCTGCGAAGGTAAATAAATTCCCGTGGCTGTAACTCGGTAGGGGGATAGCCTTCACTATGTTATATCTAGGATGCGAAATCAGTGGGAAGCGCAAAATAGTGTGTACGTAAGGGTTATTAAAATATGCGCTAACTGTTACGAATTTTTCAATCGTGAGCCAATTGTCTTCGGAGATTCCGAAGGGGAAGAATAGTCCTTGGGGCACTTGTGACGTGGCTTCCTTGAGACTTTCTATGATTTGATCTAACGGAATTAACCTCGGATGTATCTTTCCTGTTTTTACTGCCATTAAGTGTTCGATGACGTCTTCCGCGTCTCTCATCAAATCCGTTATTATGGCATTAATTATGGAGAAGTATTCGTGTATTTCTTCTCGTTATACTTGACTTGCCATCTGTTTTTGGATTTTGGTGGTAAAATTGAGTTGTAGTTGTTCGTTGTATTGTGTTGTTTTTTCCAGATTATCGATGTGGGCAATTGTTGTGTTTAAAATTTTTACTTGATTTTTCATCGTGTGATGCAGTGTTTGCTCTTGATTTTGTAAGAGGAGTAGTTGTTCCTTAAAGACTTTTTCATCATTGGTATCCATGGTTCCGAAGAGTGTTTTTGCTAGTGTTCCGATCCCGTCGAGTAGTCCTCTTCGTTTGTTTGTCGGTGTCCTGTATATGGTATTTACTCGTTTTAAGAGTTGTGTTAATTTATCATTCTCCGTTTCGATAATCGTTTTTTGGATTTGGCAGTTTTCTTTATTTTGTATCTTGTGTAGGAGGTGTCCGTGATCAATATAATTTTGTAAATCGTGGAATCTTTTATTTAAGGTTCTTAGGTCTATACAGGGTGATTCGAAACAACCGTTTGTCCTTAAAATGTCGTATTCCTGAATGAATTCTGAGACGATTTTTCATTTGCCAAAATTTTATCCGAAGCTTAGTTTTTAAGTTATAAAAGGAAATAGTTAGCGAATTACGGCACGGGTACGGCCGGTAGGCAGGAGCGGCGCAACTCATCCGACGCGGGCGATTACGCGAGGCGCTCGTTGCGATCAGCTGTTATCTACACGCGATGTGTGTGTGTGTGTGTGTGTGTGTGTGTGCGTGTGTACATACACCCTCTTTCTCTCTATCTCTCTCTCTCTCTCTCTTACTTATTCTTACCTTATAGAGATGTCTTCTGATGAATAATTGTACGACTGGAATGGATCACAACGTTGACGTTGACACAGACGTTGACACACCGTGACACACCGAATAATAAACGATTCTTTTTTTATAAATTGTATTATCGACACTTTGATGAATACACTCACGCAATCAGAGAGAATTTTCTCTTAGAATTTACCCTGAGAATCATGATAATCATGGGACAATATGGTATGGAAAGAATTTTTTCAAAATTTCTCTGATTAATATTTATCACATTAAAAATAATAATATCTATCACAATAAAATATAAAATATGTTTGATTAATTTTACTATGCAGTTTAGTAAAATTAATCAAACATATTTTATATTTTATTATGATAGATATTATTATTTTTAATGTGATAAATATTAATCAGAGAAATTTTCATAAAATTTTTTCCATACCATATTGTCTCACGATTACCATTATTTTTAGTGTAAATTCTAAAAGAAAATTCTCTCAGACTTGATCAAATATTATTTATTAATCGATCACAACACTCAATCATAATTCGCGGTTACTACCGATTAATTATTAAAAATTACTTTTAAAAAACGCGTTAAATGTTCATTACTCGTCGCGGACAACAATACAGTCTACGACAACAGACTGCGGCGACGCCGACGCGACGATAATAATCGCGCGGCGTTGCCGAACGTGATTGACGCGAGATCCGCGAGACGCTACCGTGTCTTGTGATTAATCGAAGCCTTTGCATTATGAATGCGCTAATTTAGAAAATGTATAATAAAGTTATTAAAAAAAAAAGTATTATAACGTATTATAATACGTTATAATACTTTTTTTTTAATAACTTAACATTATACGTTTTGCTTTTTCTTTTCTCAGCGAGACGTGAGAAAAATAATTATTTTATGTTTTTATTGTTTTGCGAACAAGATGTTCCACGTATAAATATGTTGGTCGCTCTGAAAAGAGCGGATTGGTTTTGGTCGCTCTGGAAAGAGCGGATTGACTTTGGTCGCTCTGAAAAGAGCAGATTAATTTATAATTTTAAAAAATTTATAATAGGTGCTCAAAATGAGCACCATCCATCCTTATGCAAGCTCTCATGCGTTTGAGTAAATTTAATTGGACGTTCTCCATTACTTCCTCTTCGATATTCCAAATTGTATATCGCAATCTGGTTTCCAAGTCGTCGACGTCCTCGGGAAGCGTTTTGTAAATTGATTCTTTACAGTATCCCCATAAAAAGAAATCAAGAGGATTAAGATCCGGGGATCTTGCGGGCCAACGTATCGGGCCATACCGACCCATCCAACGTCCAGGAAACTGCTCGTTCAAGTAGTTTGTTACAATCCTGGCGTTGTGTGGTCCAGCACCGTCTTGTTGAAAGAACATTTTATTTCTTTCAAATAGTGGCACTTCTTCTAAAAAGTCTGGCAGATTTTCTCTCAAAAATTCCACGTACGTCTGGCCAGTTAAAATATCTGGTAGAATAACGGGCCCAAGTATTTGGGTACCCATTATTCCAGCCCAGATATTTATTTTCCAACGTACTTGGAAATTTTTGAGCCGCGTTACTCTGGGATTTTCTTCGCTCCAATAATGCATATTGTGCGAGTTAAAAATCCCTTCTTGTGTGAATAATGATTCATCACTGAATATCACACGGGAAGAAAATCTGGGATCTCGATCCACTTTTCTCAGAAAATTTTCGCAAAATGTTCGTCTTGCCTGATAATCTTCTGCTCGTAAATGTTGCACGCGTGTATAATGAAATGCGTGCAACTTTTCTTCTTTAAGCGTTCTTTGTACTGTTGAGTACGATACGTTGTGTTCTCGAGCAACCACCCGAATACTTGTTTCCGGATTTTGCTCGAAAGCACGTACAATTTGCTCCGTGTTTCGCAAATTTCTTGCATCACGATTTCTTCCTGTTTCGTGTTTATTCGGAAGGACATTGCCAGTCTCGTATAGTCTCTGAGCTGCT
Organism: Prenolepis imparis; assembly: GCF_030444845.1. Taxonomy (NCBI): domain Eukaryota; kingdom Metazoa; phylum Arthropoda; class Insecta; order Hymenoptera; family Formicidae; genus Prenolepis; species Prenolepis imparis. The sequence continues at coordinate 5,880,143 of NW_028141160.1, forward strand.
CGTAGTATGACAGGAGCTGACGGATGTCTTGCTCGATTTGGATATAATTCGGCGTATCGTCTTGCAGCTACGTGATACTGCCCGTGACACTCGCCAAGTGCCATTAGCATATCGTAGTATTCTTCGTTTGTGTACGCTGCCATATCGTCCTCTTAACGCTTGTAATAATCGAAGGATTATTGATTGCATTATCAATCTTCATTTTATTTATACAATCCGCGGGGTGTCGCGATTTCCCCCTCCACGCCTTCCGCGTCGAATAGCGGCACGCGACACCCGCGACAGCGGCCTCCCGCGAATCGTATAAATATAAGATGCAGATCGATAATGCAATCAATCATCCATCTGCTCCCGTCATACGAAGAACTCAGAGACAAAACGAGACTGGCAGTGTCCTTTCAACCAAACAAGAAAAAAAGTTGCACGCATTTCATTACACACGCGTGCAACATTTACGACCAGAAGATTATCATGCAAGACGAACGTTTTGCGAAAATTTTCTGAGAAAAGTAGATCGTTTCCCGAAGACGCTTCCCGAGGACGTCGACGACTTGGAAGATTGCGATATGCAATTTGGAATATCGAAGAGGAAGTAATGGAGAACGTCCAATTAAATTTACTTAAACGCATGAGAGCTTGCATAAGGATGGATGGTGCTCATTTTGAGCACCTATTATAAATTTTTTAAAGATATAAATTAATCCGCTCTTTTCAGAGCGACCAAAACCAATCCGCTCTTTTCAGAGCGATCAACATATTTATACGTGGAACATCTTGTTCGCAAAACAATAAAAAAACATAAAATAATTATTTTTCTCACGTCTCGCTGAGAAAAGAAAAAGCAAAACGTATAATGTTAAGTTATTTAAAAAAAAAAGTATTATAACGTATTATAATACGTTATAATACTTTTTTTTTTAATAACTTTGTTATACATTTTCTAAATTAGCGCATTCATAATACAAAGGCTTCGATTAATCACAAGACACGGTAGCGTCTCGCGGATCTCGCGTCAATCACGTTCGGCAACGCCGCGCGATTATTATCGTCGCGTCGGCGTCGCCGCAGTCTGTTGTCGTAGACTGTATTGTTGTCCGCGACGAGTAATGTACATTTAACGCGTTTTTTAAAAGTAATTTTTAATAATTAATCGGTAGTAACCGCGAATTGTGATTGAGTGTTGTGATAGATTAATAAATAATATTTGATCAAGTCTGAGAGAATTTTCTCTTAGAATTTACACTAAAAATAATGGTAATCGTGAGACAATATGGTATGGAAAAAATTTTATGAAAATTTCTCTGATTAATATTTATCACATTAAAAATAATAATATCTATCATAATAAAATATAAAATATGTTTGATTCATTTTACTAAACTGCATAGTAAAATTAATCAAACATATTTTATATTTTATTATGATAGATATTATTATTTTTAATGTGATAAATATTAATCAGAGAAATTTTGAAAAAATTCTTTCCATACCATATTGTCCCATGATTATCATGATTCTCAGGGTAAATTCTAAGAGAAAATTCTCTCTGATTGCGTGAGTGTATTCATCAAAGTGTCGATAATACAATTTATAAAAAAAGAATCGTTTATTATTCGGTGTGTCACGGTGTGTCAACGTCTGTGTCAACGTCAACGTTGTGATCCATTCCAGTCGTACAATTATTCATCAGAAGACATCTCTATAAGGTAAGAATAAGTAAGAGAGAGAGATAGAGAGAGAAAGAGGGTGTATGTACACACACACACACACACACACACACACACACACACACACACACACACACACACACACACACACACACACACACACACACACACACACACACACACACACACACACACACACACACACACACACACACACACACACACACACACACACACACACACACACACACACACACACACACACCGCGTGGAGATAACAGCTGATCGCAACGAGCGCTTCGCGTAATCGCCCGCGTCGGATGAGTTGCGCCGCTCCTGCCTACCGGCCGTACCCGTGCCGTAATTCGCTAAATTTTTCCTTTTATAATTTGAAAACTAAGCTTCGGATAAAATTTTGGCAAAGGAAAAATCGTCTCAGAATTCATTCAGGAATACGACATTTTAAGGACAAACGGTTGTTTCGAATCACCCTGTATTAATTATTAACTTCCAGTTGGATTCTACTTGATGTAGATAACCGATTTTTTCGAAGTATATCCCTGGCTCTCGATTAAATTGTTCTACCTCGTATTCCTCTTCTAGGTCTTTTCTTGCGGTAGTAGGCTGCATCTTCCATGCCATTAGCGCTCTGGAATGGAAATAGATGTGCCGAAATTTTTCTTTCTTAATGTTCTATGAACGCTTTTAAACGGTTCGCATGTGTATTTATTATCTTTCGTCCTACTTTAATATTATAATTGACATCGGAGATTTTGTCTGTGTACGGTCCGGTCCATAATGCATCGAGTTTTTTGGATCGGCCCCTGCGGACGGTTTCGTTGTGTAATAGTACTTTTTCTCCTACCTTGAACGTGGTATTCTTCGATTTTTTGTCGTAGTTATCCTTTGCTTTCACCTTTTCGTTTTTTAAGTGTTCCTTTGCGATTTGCTGGGCGGCGCGTAATTTTTCTTTCAATTCTTGCGCGTAGTCATCGTATGTATATGTCGGCTTCGGGGGTTGCGATAATGCCGTAGGTAGGGTCGCTTGATGCCCGTAAAGTAGTTCGAACGGCGTGAACCCCGTGGCTGTATGCGGTGTGGTGTTATATGCAAACATCGCGTATGATGTCCATTCATCCCAGTCTGTTTGTTCAGCATTAATGTAGTGGCAAAGGTATTCTGCTAAGGTACGGTGTGATCGTTCCAAGGCTCCGTTGCTTTCTGGATGGTATGCAGTTGTCTGAATTTTCTCAATTTTTAGTAATTTACAGACGTCCTTGAACATTTCGCTAAGGAAGTTTGTACCCTGGTCGGTTAAGACCTTTTCTGGGATACTATGTTCGAAGATAATTTTTGTTACGAATTCCCTTGCAATTGTTGCGGCTTCTTGGTTAGTTATCGGAATCGCTTTACTAAATTTAGTTAGATTATCTTGGAAGGTAAGTACATATTTATTCCCATTACCAGAGATCGTTAGGGGTCCTACGATGTCTAAAGCGCATTTTTCGAATGGTTTGCTTGCGGTGTCTGTTATTACCAGCAGTGCTTTGTTTTTTCGCGAAAGTTTATTTTTTTGGCAGAGTTCACATTTTGCTACATAATTTTCTACGTCCTTAGTCAATCCTTTCCAGTTGTGTAGTAACCGGATTCTGTTAATGGTGCGTTCTGTCCCTTGTCCTCCTAGGGGTGCGTCGTGATATTCATATAGTATGCGGCGTTTCTCCTCTTCCGTGTATTTCCGCTCTGTTTTTGTGTCATTAATTTCTTCTTTATCGATTTTATTAATTTCTTCTTCATCGATTTTATTAATTTCTTCTTCATCGATTTTATTAGTTTCACCTACGTGTCGGCTGAGTGCGTCGGCGTTTTTATTAGCTTTGCCTGCCTTGTGTACAATCTCGTAATCGTATTCTTCAAGTTTTAATCGCCAACGCATCAATCGCGATCCAGGATCCGTTACATTAAATAACCATACTAATGGTTTGTAATCGGTGATAATTTTGAATTTTGTACCATACAGATAAGGCCTGAAATGTTTTACTGCCCATACTATGGCTAGTAGTTCCTTTTCCGTAGTATTATAGTTATATTCCGCTCGCGACAAAATTCTGCTTGCGTAAGCAATCGGGCGGTCTTGTCCTACCGGGCCTTGCGACAGTATGGCTCCGATGGCGTAATCTGAGGCATCCGTTGTTACGAGGAATTCCTGGTCGAATTCCGAATATTTTAGTATGGGTGCGGTAGTTAATTTATTTTTTAACGTGTCAAATGCGTTTTGCTGTTCGCTGTTCCACTCAAATTTTTCTTCCTTTTTTGTTAATTTTGTCAACGGTTTAGCAATTTTTGAGAAATTTTCTATAAATTTTCTATAGTAACCTGCTAAACCTATGAACGCTTGCATTTCCTTAGCTTTGGTGGGAGTGGGGAATTTTTGTACGGCGTTTATTTTGGAAAGATCAGGCATGATCCCTTTTTCTGTAACAATGTGCCCTAAATATATTACTTCCTTTCTAAGGAACTCGCATTTGTCTGGTTGGAGTTTTAAGTTGTGTTTACGTAATCTGTAGAGAACCTCGGCGAGTCGCATGTGGTGGTCCTCTAGGCTGTTACCGTATATTACTATATCGTTCAAGTATACGAGACATTTGATCCCTTGTAGTCCCGTCAGCACGGAGTTTATTAACCGTTGGAATGTAGCTGGCGCGTTCGTTAACCCGAATGGCATTCGATTGAACTCGTAATGTCCATACGGTGTGGAAAATACAGTCTTGCATTTATCGGGCTCGGCCATGGGTATCTGATGATAGCCTGACGCTAGATCCAAGGTGGTGAAGTACTTTGCATTTCCCAGTTGGTCTAGTATATCCGTTATGTTTGGTATTGGAAAAGAATCGCCTATGGTTAAATTATTAAGTTTCCGGAAATCTACAATTATGCGGTAATTTTCGGTTTCCTTCCGCTTTTTTGGGGACCACAAGTAAAGGCGCATTCCATTGGCTGTTACTAGGTCGGATTAACTTGTCCTTCAACATGCCCTCTATTTGTTTATTTATTTCTTTTTTGTGTTTCTCCGGCAATCGGTATGGGCGTACATTTATAGGTGCACTGTCAGCTCGGAGCGCGATTTCGTGTGACGTAGTCGGAGTGCAAGTCAGCGCGTCTCCTTTAAGGTAAAACACGTCACCGAATTCCTCACAGATTTGAAGCAATGTTTTTACTTCTTCTTGATTGAGATGTTGTAGTCGGAGTAAATTTTTTATTTGCTCTCTGCGGGAGAGTGTAGGCGCTTCCTGCGGGGGCGGGACATTATCTCTTCGAGCCACCGTGTTCGTAATTTCCTCGACGTTTACCCATGGAGTTGACATTTTAATGTATTTTTCGGTTGTATTTATAACGCTAACCGGGCATGAAAATTCTTCTGGTTCTACGAGACAGTGTCCGATAAATACTCCGGGCAGCATTTCCTCGGCGCGTACCACGCCTACCTTATTCGAGTCGGTGGTGGCTCAGACGATTGTTTCGCTTCGCGGCTTCAGCATTAGCGCGCGGTACGGGCGTAATTTTAATATTGTCTCTGCTAGTTGTAGCTGTTTTTTGTCGTAATCACACGTTATCTTGTGCTTTTGCAAGAAATCTACTCCCAAGATTCCTTCGTAGTCGATGGGGAAATCGTCCTTCACGATGTAGATAGGATGCCGTATTTTTCGGTCCTTCAAGGTTATTGTGGCCTTGATTTTTCCTATGATCTGGATCTGGTGTCCCGTCACTCCGGTCAATGCCATTTTCTCTTCGTAGATCATGGGTTCCCCTTTTAGATTTCTTAATTTAATTAAGGTCACGGTTGCGCCGGTGTCGAAAAGTAAATTTAACCTTCCCTTCTTTGCCTCTTGTATGGGCAGAGTCACTAGATCTAGACCTGTAGTAGTGGGTAGTTGTGTGATTACTTGCGATATTTGATACTCGGCCGCGGGTCTCGGCCGTTTCGTGTTTTCCTCGTCTTCTTCATCCTCCGGTGTTGTATGTTTCTTTCGCTGTCCACTAGTGTTAGAATGGCCTTGGGCGCTCTTATTTCCGTTTGTCTTTGTCTGCGTATGTCCCGGGCGTCCATGCAGACTCCAACATTCGTTACGACCGTGACTTGATTTTTTGCAGTAGGTGCAATGTTTCTCAACAGCGTTGATTTTCCCTTGTGGTTTTGGCAAGGAGAATCTGTTGGCGTATCTGCTCGTGCGGCAGTCTCGTCCGAGGTGTCCTGTCTTCCCGCATTTGTGACACTGTATAGTTTTATTGATGTGTCCTGAGTGTGAAGCAGTCTGGTCGGTCCGGGGTCGTAGTGTCTGCTCTGTCGGGCCCTTCACTTTCTCTTCCGCGCTGGCTTGTGCGATGGCGTCTTGTAGCGTCGTGTGATGCTGTGCTCGTACCATCAGCTGGATGTTTTCCTGGAGGCCTATCTGGAAGTTCTGCAGGGCTTGTTGTTGAAGAATATCGAGTATAATGCGCTTGCGTTCGCTGCCGAAAGCCTGCCCTTCGATCATGGATTCGTACAGTTCCATGGCTAAATTATCGACGCGTAGTCCGTATTCCCGGGCGCTTTCGCCGGGTTTTTGCTTCAGGGTGTTGAATTCCACCTGAAGATGGGTAGTGCTCCTCTTGCTTAGATAGCAGATTTCCAGTTCCCTTTTAAGTTGGGCGAAGTTGTTTATGTCGCGTGTTTCAAAGTCGAGCATAGCCTTCCCCTTTAACTTGGTGCAGAGTATCGCTTCTAGTAGCGTCTTTTCGTCTACCGGGTTAATATTTTTTATAGCGTAGGAGCTGGCGCTTAAAAATTCTTTAAGTCTGGCTTGGAAGGTTTCGTCGAACTCAGGTATCATGTCTCGCGCTTCTTTCAGTCGTAAGAAACCATGCAGATGTGTGGTTTGCCTGCGCACATCGCTCACGGTTCGTCCATATGAGATGTCGGCATAGGGGTTTTCGTGTATTATTCGCGTTCTATTTAAGTCTTCCCGGTTAGTACGTAGGTCCTGCATCTGGTTGCGGAGGTGTCTCATTTCCTCTTGCATTTCTCGGAAGCTCTGCAAAACCTCGATTAATACCGCGTTGCTCGGATCTTCGCTAGGACGTCCAGCATCCTCGTAACCCTGCGTTCGCATACGCTCGATTTCTCTATCTATGTCGTCGGACGGGACCGTGTCATAGGGTTTCCGCCAGATATCTCAAAAATACTACTATCGTACGACACGGGGGAGTAGTTTCGTCTTACCGAAACGCGATCAACCGTTGTTCGATCGATATTGCTCGCTCCTGCTTCGTTATTATTATGACTGGTTGTCCGTTACGCCTTGGGTTTCGGGTTCGTGAGCTTCCGGTTCGCGCGGATTTACGCCTGGGTATTCGGATTCGAGATTCTTTCGTACGCTATCGCGAATATCGCGGGCCGCTTCTTCTACTACTTGCACGGGCGTTACGAAGCCGAATCTATTTGCTAATTTCGCCGGTGCGCTTAAAAAACGGGGTCGTTGAAATGTGACCTTCTTTTTTGACGGTGCCGACATTCAGGCTATGTTATTATACAATATGCTGACTTACAGTATAACGATGGTACGCATTCTTCTTTCGCTCGCTTGTCGTTTCCGCACGGTCAGCTGTTAGTCGGCGCCGGAGAGTCTCCTGTCGCACTCCGCGGCGTCCCCGAATTACTGTGGTCGGCTTCTTGCGCTGTCTTGTGGTTGGATGCTCCTATTCTGGTCCGCTGCAGCTTCTCTCGGTTTTCTGTTTGAGGTCCTCGAGCACTGACGGTGTTGGCAGATCCGTACTTGGCAGATCTCTCTTGTTGTCAGGAATCTTGTATGGTCAGATATCCTTTATTGCTCAGTATCAGTATCAGTATCCCACCGCTGCCACCATTTTGTTGTGTCTCTGGGGTGATAAAACATGGTCACCAAATCTTTTCTTAACAATTATTGAATATTTTTATACACTGAAAAAAAATTGGTTAATTTGATTAAATCTTTCAACTAAATTACTATTTTGTTAATTGAACATATATTAGTATTTAAGCCTAATATACGTTTTGTTAGATTTAATATGTTATATTTAATTTAAATATGTCTATATATATTCAACTAGGCGTTGATGAGTCAGGCAGTCAGTCAGTCAGGACTTCTTCTTTTATAGATATAGATAGATAGATAAATAAACTTTTTCAACAATTTTTAAGAAATATATATATAGAATTAAGCAGCAACTAAAACGCTACTTTATAATGAAGATTTAAAATATAGGCAATCTTTAAAAAAATTAACTCCCTTTTTTTACCTCCGTTAGCTGGATTTTCGAAAAATAGTAAAACACGTGTTTCTTTATTTTTAAAGGAGAATCCAAACATCAATTTTTACGTCTATAACATCTTCGGTTCTTGAGATATAGGTATCCTCATAAAAAAATTAACCCCCCCTTTTAACCCCCTTATAGGGAAGGGATTTCCAAAAATCCTTCCTTAGTGGGTGCCTGCGTCATAAAAACAATGCACCTTCCAAATTTCACGTTCCTAGGTTAAACGGTTTGAACTGGGCGTTGATGAGTCAGTCAGTCAGTCAATCAGGACTTCTTCTTTTATAGATATAGATTAAGCAGCAACTAAAACGCTACTTTATAATGAAGATTTAAAATATAGGCATTCTTAAAAAAAAATTAACTCCCCTTTTTCATCTCCGTTAGCTGGATTTTCGAAAAATGGTAAAACACGTGTTTCTTTATTTTTAAAGGAGAATTCAAACATCAATTTTTACGTCTATAACATCTTCAGTTTTTGAGATATAGGTATCCTCATAAAAAAATTAACCCCCCTTTTTCACCCCCTTAGGGAAGGACTTTCCAAAAATCCTTCCTTAGTGGGTGCCTGCGTCATAAAAACAATGCACCTTCCAAATTTCACGTTCCTAGGTTAAACGGTTTGAACAGGGCGTTGATGAGTCAGTCAGGATTTCTTCTTTTATAGATATAATAATTAACAAAATAATATTTAGTTGAAAAATTTAGTCAATTTAGTTTTTTCTGTGTACAATACATTTTTTGCTCTATAACAATCACAAATACGGTGTCGTCTATTAATACAAATTTATGAAAAATCTTTGTGACTCGTAGACGCAATCATATCATATCGCGTATAGTAGATCAAACCTGCGCATAATAAATTTTTATCATTACATAATGCATTTTTTCTTATCTCTTCTAACTACTTTTCTCAATTTGAGTCCGTAATCAGTATCGGATACAACTAATATATTTATAATAAAAATTATAAATTAAATTACACAATTGTTTATACATGTCACTATTATTAATAATAATTATAAATTATTAATTACAAAATTTTGTGTACATATACATTTATATGTGTATACATATACATATATACGTACGAATGTTTAATATTTATAATTATTACTTTTATAATTAATAATTGTACAATTTAATTAGTAACACCTTGAATTTAAAAATCAAATTTTCCGAGAATGGAAACCCCTATAAGAGAAATGTTTAATTTATAATTTCAATTTAAACTTTTTGTGTTGAATTGTCTTCTAAAATGATGGTTTTTCTACACATATATTTGTGCATTAATAATATTGTCACGTCCCTGGATTGCATCCCTTAGCGTTTCATCGTTAAGAGGGTTGTTTTAACAACCGACGTGTTTGTTTAACAGCGTCATATTAGACTTGATTGACAGCTGTCGTCTTGTACGGTCGTGCGGTCTTTCGATATATTAATTAATCACGTTCTGATTATTCTATTATCGTTTGAGTTATTAAAGTTCCTTTTATTTTAATACGCCTTGTTCATTTCCCGGCGCGAGTGTGTGTGAGAGTGACACGTTGCGTTGCGCGCTTTGAGATATCGCGAAGTCGTCGCGCGGACGTAACAATATAATATGATTAATAATATAAATGTGACGAAAGATTCAATTGTAAGGACAATAATTTGAAAACTTGACCAGCGTTGCGGTTACAGAAGCACGTTATTTATTATCGTAAAACATGAAAGCGTTGATAATGTACTGGCAGTATATAGCATTGACCGATGACATTTTAGGTAACACTAAAAATATATGTTTATTTATTTGTATTAATGTTAAGTTTTTTCTTAATTTGTATTTTTTTTGTATTAAAAATAAATTACGCAAATTCGGGACATGCAATAATTCAAAGTGCAAAATATGTCTTTATTATTTATCAATACTAGAAAATAATATTAATAGTTATTGTATACATATATAAAACAATAAACAGTCCAATGCAAAAATTTACAAATAACACATTTGATAATATACAAAGTATCCCGAAATTGGCGATATAGATTTAAATAGCCAATTTAAATCTCGTTTTCTGAAGGCCCGGCGCGAGCGCGTATTGTGCCGCACGTTGTGTCTAAATTTCGCTATCTATCGTTGTTGCGGCCAACTGCGTCCTTTTGTACCCTTTCAGCTTGCGCTTTGGTTTAAGCAGCGTGTACTCTGGATTCGACCAATGCGCGACTGCATTCCTCGAGAGAGGACAACTCCTCTCATGCTTATCCAGTCTATACTCCGTAACGAGAGCCCTTAACAATAAATGTTTGATATCATCGGATAAAATCTAATTTTCTTTGAATGAGAAAACAAAGAAGAATATGCTAGTTTCGTACCTCAGAAAGAATTTCCTTTATTTTGGAAAAAAATTCTTGCTTTAAATGTATTTTATTTATTATGTTTGATAATAATTTTCGGCAACGTTTCGGGATGACAATTGTCCTAGCTTTCGAGACGAGCTAAAGTATAAGACGGCTGAATACCTGAAGTCTCTGCGAGGAATATAATCGTTTGGACTGATTAACGTCGCGAATAACATGTCAAGCGTGTGCGGCGCGAATCCGGGGCTATTGTGAATATCTGAATATTCGCGAGGCATACGCGCGAATTCTTATATCTGATTGCGCGCGAATAGACTCGAATCTCATTTCCTGAGTAAATCCAAGTATTTCATATATGTGCACGTGCGTAGTCGAAAATTTTGTTCTCGTGGGTTGTACGCATTTTGACGTAAAATATTTTGTTTATAATATAAATATCTCGTAACGAGATACGATTTTTCCTCCTCGAAATAAATAAATTTTCTGGGGTATAACGAGAAATTGTAAACATCCCCAAGAAGTGAAGCTTAGAATTATGCAAGCTTGTAAATTCATATCAGTTTGAAAGGTGGCTTTAGGCAAAATTTATTTAGAAGAATTTTTATTTTTATTTTTAAAAAATCGCAAATGTCCGTAGCAAAAATTTGCCGCTTAAGTAAAGCGGTAATCCTCAGCGTTAAGAGTAATCACGCGAGCGGCATTTTTGAAAATTCATTCCACTATCGGTAATTTATCGTTGCCCTCGATCCCTGGCCAACCCCTTCTCGCTTAGCTACACAGATTTCAGTAATCGAATCCCCACGTATGTCATGGTGAATCCAATAACGGTATGCGCACCGATAATTTGCTGTGTTATCGTACATCATGATAGGTCGGTTTTATATAATTAGGTGACATTACATGATCGGGCACGGCAAACACGCGATTATGAATTATTCGTTTGGGCTGTAGTGGTACGCAAACACACAATTATCTCCAATTACAGGATGTAGGAGAACGAGCATAAATGTACATCTTTACCGCGTATACATACTTTCCACTTGATTGTAGAGATAACTAAAAAAACGTAAATAAAATTGCAATTTACTTGCAGGCTGTATGTTAATATAATTATTTTCAGTGTTATGTGTTCCTAATTATATTGATTTTTAAATTATTAATTATTTGGCAATAAAAAAAACACGCGCACACACGATATAAAATTTTAGAAGAATGTTCATTTGTCATAGAGAATTGTCTCTAAATCTATCGACCGGATGTCGAAATAGCGACTGCTACCGACTCGACGACAAAACGACGAACAAAATTTCGCGAAGAGAGAGAGAGAGTTCCTGAAAAATGGAATTACTGCAAAACCCGGGGTTCTCGTTGGGGAGAGGATAGGGAATTAAATAGCCTTCGAACACGGCTTAAATAATTGATGCACGTCAATTAGATTTGTTAGGCCAATCGTAGTAATTAAATGAACAGGAACGCAAGGCATGAACACGTACACATAACGTCGTTTACACATGTATACATGTACTCGCGTGTATATACATGTATATACCATCGTGCATGACGATCCTGTATCCGGACCATATTCGAAAGAGTGCGCAGCGTGAAATTCAAATTTCTCCAATACCGGATAATCCCGTTAATTCGTCGAAACCGTCGGCAACTCATGCCGCACTTTTCCGCTAACAGTTAACTATTTCGTTAAGCGATGTAGCTATTACGATCGATTATCGCTCGCAAATGCTTTCAGAATAGAACGACGAACAAGCAACGGATATTTTTTTTAAGTAATCGATATATTCTTGTAAAAAAAAGTTCTATGAGGAATCAGAATCTTGCACACATAGTATTTGTGTTGAAACTCGGAACGCGAGATACGTTGAATCACCGCTGAATCTGTCTGAAATTAAAAATTTAGATAGCTTTGCATTGTACTATATTAAACGGCAAAGAGTCTTTGTTATAAAATAAATAAGCTTTCGATATAGAGAGGAAGTAATGAAAGATTGATCTTCTCTCTCTGGGGCAATTTAATGCCACATGAAAGATTTCGAGACTTAAGTCGATCATTGTGGGCCATTACAGTCTTTGTCGTTCACCCAGAGAGTTTAACTCTGTTATAGATATTTCCCGATTTACTATAGAAATTCTATGAGAAACACATGAAGATCGATAAGAAGCTTGAACCGTATTGTCATAAAAGAGAAAAGAAGTTGGATATTGAAGTACGAGAGCGCATGTTGCTCGCCGCGTGCTTGACGTATGTAACGCAACAGGTTTCTTCGCTTATTTTTGTAGCACCACAGGTCGGCGCAAGAGTAACATCACATAATAACTTAAGAGCCCACTCTCTCGATGTGCTGTTTCAATATATTTGAAAGAGAAACTAGGCCACCGCGTGTGTCCGTATTTATTTGTGCGGTCGCATACATTAGTTGATTAACAGTTCATTTACAAATTACTCGACGTGACAACACGTTATATAGAATACATTTGTGCTCCAAAGATACATTCACATACGTAATCATTTATATTTGCATTTATATTTGGTTAACTAATGTACATATATATATGCGTAGAATATGTAAAGTAGTCCTTCCTTAACAATTTTAACAGCATAAAAATAAATATTTTTTGATTACAAGTACTAGTTTGTATTAAAGAAAACTTATATTTGATTATTTATTATAATATTTTCATTCATTGATCAATTTATATTATCATAGTTTAGGGATCATTGCTCGAAGTTCGCGGCGTAAAATCTTGCCGGAAGGATTCTTGGGTATGGCATCGATAAATTGCAGCCCGCCATGCAACCATTTTTGCGGCGACAGTTTCTCTGAAAGATAAATTGAATTGCTCGGTTAATGCATGGATAAGTCGCCGCCCGGCTCGCATTTGCTATTAAAATGCAATGTCAAGATAAGGTATATCCACATTCTAGCCGTGCTGTATATTTAAATTACGTAGATTACAAGACTATAACTAACAATTTTGTTAATGATGCAACGCGGCGTTTAATGTCGTTGCGTTGCGCGATGATCACTAACAACTAATAATGCCGTTAATAATACAACACAATGTTTTACATACATTACTATACTATATAAGCTCATTGCTCTGAGACCCGTATTTCATCCACACATTTAAATTTAAATGCGCACATTTCCAACATTTAGTTAACTTTTTCCTAATGTTGTTTAAATTTATTTATAATTAATGGAAAACTTAAAGTTTTTTAGTAATTTAATTTAAAAAAAATTTTTTTATTTTTTAAAGCAATTTTAAGTTTGTAATACATACTACAAATTTTTATCCTTCTCTGATTCTACACTACAGAGAAAATATCAAACTCTTAATAAATCTGCGAGAAATGTCGAAGAAGATTAAAAGATTTGAGAGATAACTCACTTTTGACAAAATCCTGGATATCCTGGCCAGTAATCGTGGCGCCAGGTTGTCTCACTATGAAAGCCATAGGAATCTCACCATTGCGTTCATCAGGTCTTCCTGTTACCGCGGCGTCCTTCACCGCGGGATGCGACAGTAGAACCGTCTCAATCTCTGACGGCGAGACCTGATATCCTTTGTACTTGATCAGCTCTTTGATACGATCGACCACGTATATCCTGCCCTTGTCATCGAAATAGCCAACGTCACCGGTGTGCAGCCATCCGTCATGGTCGATGGTCTGCCTGGTGGCTTCTGAATTGTTCCAGTAACCCAGCATCAATTGCTCCCCCTTATAGCAGATTTCACCCATCTGACCAGTTTCTAGTGTCTCTTGTGTTTCGGGATCGACCACTTTGCTGAGGAAACCGGGCAAGTTTACTCCGGCTGTCGGATTTTCTGACAAATCACCCTCATCATCGCGTGCGCTCAAATTGCTTACTACCGATAACTCCGTCATACCATAGCCGTTGCGAATGGATTTCACGCCAATACGAGCTTTGACAGCGGCTGCAATCTATGGAAAAGAGAAAAAAAATTACTTGGAAATGTCAGACTCGCTCCTGTTCTAAAGTTGGATATATGAAGATTTATTCAAGTTTAATTAATAAATCTAATTTAATGTTAATGACTTGTAGACTAATGATCTGAAAAGGCTACTAAAATTTAAGGCTTAGGGGCTCGATTCTTGAATTCATGCGCAAGAGAAACGTATGCGCAAATTCGGCTCTTACAGAAAAGTTGCAAGTTGATTGGCTAAAAGCCATGCGATAGATTATCTTTGCATCTTTTATTTTGTTTTTTTCGTGTTAAAAGAAAAATTATCATATAGAAGTAATATTAAAAAATTTACATTTTCTCTTTAATTCTAAAACACAGAAGATTACATATTCTTTAAAGACTTGTATTTTTCTCTTTCTTTATCAGCGTTTATTTAATCCTGAAGCGATGATATATCACCTGTACCAGAGAAATAAAGATAACGATATCCTACGAAAAAACAATGCTCGGACATTTCGGGGGCGTGCTGAATTTTCGAAACTTTAAAAGTTTTTATTTCTACCTGACGATAAGAGATCAGTTTCACATTTTCCAAAAGATGCGATTGCGAACTCGCGAATATGACCTTTTATTTTCTCCTCCTTTAGCATATCCGTGGACCGGCTAAACAAAAACAAACGCGATAAAGTTACTCTCGAGTCGTGTTTAGTCGTGAAAACGCGACGACTCCCCGAAACTTCATCCTCTCGCGGTTCTACGTTCGAGGACTCACTTCGGCACTTAGCTCCCCGATGGCTTTTCTTACCGCGATAACTTTGCCGGAGGATCGGCAGGCAGAGAGATAAACTTCATGACAATAGAAAAAAACTTACGTCCTTCGCAAGCGGCGCCGCTCCGCAGATGAGTTCTTTCACGCTGCGAAAGTCGTACTTATCCACCAATGGGTGCTTCGCCAGAAACGTCAGGATCGGCGGCACGAGCGGCAGATGGGTGAGTTTGTGTCCCTGTATTAAGTCTAGGAAGAGTTTCGGCTCGAAGGCGGACATCATGACTATGATGCAGCCTGTGTACACGCAAATCAGCAGCGTACCCATTGCGTAACCGTGAAAGAACGGTAGCAGCATCAGCAATCTGTCGCGTCGCTTTAAATCCATGTACTCAGGCTCTCTGTTTTTAAGATCAGATATGTCATATTTATTAGGCATTTCATACCAAATTAACGACTTTTTTCCTGACCATTTTTTATTTGCTTCATTTTTTTTTGTTTTTGTATCCATTGAAAAAAGTAGCTTCCATAAATTTTGTTCGATTTTTATCTTTATCGATTTCTGAGTTACCCATTTTTTTTAAAAATTGATTTTAACACTTTCCGAAAATTTCAAATATTTATAACTTGAAGAAAAATATTGTTATTAATAAAGTGATAATTTTTTTGTCTTTGAATGTATTTTTCGAAAAAAATATTGAAAAAAATAGAAAAAGAAAATTTAAGTTAGTGTTTTAGTTAATTTTATTTAATTTTAAATTTTAGGCCTCGATCCAGACACGCCAAGTTTGTATTCGTTAATTCTTTCAATGCCGGGTCTAAAATCGTTTTGACTATGCAGATGATTATTCTTAAAAATACAAATATGATTCTTTGATAAATTTTATATCAAATCAGAAAATAATTTGCAATTAATACACCATTTATACTTGGTTAAGTAGTTTTAATTTATTTATTTATATTTATTTTGGAATTGCTTATTTCTTAATATATTTTTTTTATTTTCAAACTTAGAACAATTTTTACAAAGACATATTTGTATACAATGTCGAATTTTTTAATATACTTGGCGTGTTTTTTTCTTCTGTGAAGATTTTGTTGTGTATAATATTTAACTAATATTGTTTCTTTTCTGACATGTGTATTAATGCTTTAAATATGATGCAATCATAATTTCATTACAAGTATAAAATTTAGTTTCATATTAGATCTAGATCTAGATCTAGATCTTCTTAAATTCTACATATATATATATATATATATATATATATATACATATATATATATATATATATATATATAATTTAATTCGCGAAAATATATTTACTAATAGATATTTATGTATAACTTACTTGATTTTTGAAATAAATGTAAACATATTTTTATGAGACAAAGTCACTCCTTTCGGCAATCCGGTAGTTCCGCTCGAAGAAAGAATAGCCAAGGGATGTCGGCTGGTGTCACCGATATCTGTTGCCTTGTATCCCAGAAAATCTACAGCTTGTTCATTATTTAAAATATCCTTCAACGTACGGATATTTGTTGCAAACGGCTGATCGTCCAACTCTATTAATTCTATCTTCCAAGGTAAATTTGAAATGACTTTAGCTATGAGACGTTCGGTGCGTCGAGACACCAAAATAATACGCGGTTTCGCGATGTTTAATATGTGCTGGAATTCATCTAAACATTATAAATTAAATATTTAGGTGCAGATATTAGATACCATAAATATTAAATATAATAATAATGTTATACAGTCCACTTACATTCCGTATACAAAGGATTGTACGGTGCTAATATAGCACCGATGTAAAAAGTCGCGCAAGCTGGTACCAACCAATCTATTCGATTTTCAGATGCGATGGAAATTCTATCCCCAATTTTTATCCCGTATCTTTGTAAAAAATTCGCGAATTTCACACTTTTCTCGAGTAGTTCCCTGTTCGTCATTCGATTACCGCTGTGTCCGTCTATCTATAAGAGAAAAATAAACATTTCTTCGCGCGCAATTTTATAAAGTCGATATAATTAGAATTTAATTGAAGTAGAAACTTAACACATTATAAATTTTTAATTTTTTTCTTTATATATTAAAATGTCTTCTGCATCTTACGTATGTGTGTTAAATATTGAAAAATTAGATATTGAGTGTTAAATATTGGAAAGTTAGATAAAAGAAATAGACAATTTAAATAAACACGTCTATTTTACATTTAAAATGTATTATTCAATACATGATATGAGACAACTACATATTTATAACGACTGTAAAATATATGATTGTTACACAAAATTTAAAATTTATAGTGTATTATTATTTGAAAAGTACATTATTAAAATTTTTTTTCTTTTCTAGCATTTGTAGTTTAAAGCAAATTAAAGTAAAAATGCAAGGACAGATGGGAGACTAGTCGCATATGCGATGCGTATTACGACAGCGAAAATTCAGATAGATTTCACAAATTTTACCTCTGGAGATTAATGTTAATGGAATTACGAAAAGCTGTTACTGTTTGATATATTTTATTCTTTCATCGCGAAAGGCAAGCGATCAAACTCGTAAATATACATAAGAATGATTTTATAGCACTTACTATCAAATCATTATCGATGTTTTCGCATAGTTTATCCAACATAGCTTGTCCTACAGACATAGTTGGCGTTGGTTGTTTCAATCGTCGTTCATATATTTTTCCCATCTTTGCAGCGACATGGGATTTGTTTTGTATAAAGTGATACTTTTATCTGAAAAAAAAAGAATGTATTCTCCCATTAAATTAAGTAATACATAATTTTTATATTTAAACTTCTTACTGAAAAATAAGAATGCTATGAAGCTTTGAGATATTGTTAATTCATTTTCGTTTTTTAAATACACCTCGATATCATAATTATCAGCTGAGATATAAATTCTTGAACTTTTACAATTTTTTATTACTTTTTAAGTGTACTGTTTTTTTTTGTCGAGTGTAGTTATGTAAAGTTTGATTATGATGCATTTTTTCGCGACCTATCTTTTCAACGATTAATCGCGGAGAACGCGAGATAAGATAATTCATTTATGACTTAATACGAAGAGCGTTGTTCATGCAGGAAATCATTGCACTTATGCAAAGTGCATTCTGGTGAAATAAAAGATTCTTGTCAAATAAAATTTCGCGCAATCGCATTATGCGAGGGCCTGTCATTCTCGCTCTGAGGCATATGTCGACAATGCCGTTTTCAAAATTGATAATTAAGTCGTGCTTTATTCTGATGAAAAATGTTCGTCGCTTCAAATAATCAGTTCGAGATAATTAGAAAAATCTCAATGCAATAAGCTTAGTAAAATATGCGATTGTTAGATATGTCTGCTTTATGAAATGTATTCAAATGTATTCTCTATTGACATATTAATGTTCATGTGCGAGTATTTTTGAAATATTTATATTTTCATTTCCTGCTGTGATATGGAAAATTAAAGTCTAGGCACTTTACATTCATATTATATTTTTTTCTTATTTCGTGCTCTTTACCATTCACCATTCTTATAAAATTAAAAATCTTTATAAAAATAAAGTAGCAATTATCGCAAAAAATTCTTTTACCAGTTGTCGATTCCTTATTGTTATTCCTAGGGATTATTAGAACTCTTGCACCTTTATTTCCGTTGCGCTATCAATGCGTAGAAACACATTGATACTATCGAAACAGTTTTATCGCGCACAAATTGATGTGTATAAGATGATGAAATATAAATTGATAATTAATATTGATAAGCTAGTAGTCACAGATAGGAATGACGCAACACTTTAACTGTTCGATCCGACTGCTTGTATCAGACTAGCGCAGCGTCTCATGTGCTACGTAAGTATATCGAATCGAAAAAGCAAATGTTGTTTGTTCATGAGGCTATCTCACGAGACTGCTCGTTGAGGTCAATTGTCGTGCGCACTTTATATCGTTCATCCGGCCGTGAGAGTAGGATTCATTCAGTTAGCAAATTAAAATTTGTCGCATTATATTCTTATTTTCCCCTTATATTCGCACGCGAACACTATGCTTGCATTCAGTGATGCATTCACTGTAACCTGAGAATCGCGTGTACTTTTCTCTAGAACGCTGATAATTAATAATATATAATTATAATAATAAGTCCTTATATAAAAGTGTGTTTAATAAAATATATTTTTTCTTGGCTGATATATTTTTATAGGACTATATAATTTACGTGCGAATTCTAATCATCAAATTTAATAAAATTTAATTATTTGATGTAATATTTATTAATATTATTAAAATATACAAATAATATTATTAAAATATACACAAATATTTATTAATATTATTAAAATGATCCCAGGAATCTCTATCATTAAATGTTGGTCAGTTAATTATATCAGACACTCTGTATATCACTATATAATATATTAATAATATTATTAATTATTCAGAAATATACATATAATCAGTTGCACTCTATTCAATTATTTATCATTGAACATCGGACTTTATGCAAATATTATGTTAATATTTATGAATCTGACATGAATAATGAGATTTAAGAAATAATGAATTATGAAAAAAAGATTTTGCATTCTGATGTCTTGAGAGAACTTTACGAATACAATATTATTTTGCGAATGCGGCATCTAATTGCGGAAAGCAATTATTACTCTAAATTCAAAATATTAAAGACATTATATACACCGACGGTGTAACGCGAGCGCATATTTAGACTAATTAAAAAATTTGCGTAAGTTAATAAATGGAAGAATTCATAACAAAACGCGTAATGCAGTCTGCTACAAAATTGTTCTACCTTCTAATTCTGGCCACTAGTCTAGAATCTCAAAGGCAATTTACGTAGTTAAAATTCCTTCTCTCTCTCTACCGCTTTTTATTTTTTTCTTTATTTTTTATACATTTTTAATTAAAAGATGATTATAAAATGCTTACTACTTTCTATTAAAAAACAAAATAGAAATGAAAAAAATAGTTTAATAAATTGAATAAATAATATTACTCATGTAAAAATAAAGATAACGAAACAATAAACAATAAACAATAAACTATGATTAAGTTAATTTCTATACCAATCAGATTTGTTAAATATCTGACGATAATACCCTATTAATTTTCTTTACACATACACACACACACACACGCGTGCGCGCGCAGCGTTTCACAAGATATTTTATATTTTATGTCAAAATACTGTAAACTTAAAGCCTCATAACTCGGAAAGTACTTAATGAAAAATAACTCAATTATAGTGTTTTGAAAAGCTCTTAAGGTAAGCACTACGAGGAAAAAATTTTTCTTCGGATGAGAAGGTCATTGCAGTGGTGCATAACTGGCTACACACCCAACCTAAATCTTTCTTCCAGGATGGAATACAGAAGCTTGTTAAGTAGTGGATCAAATGTATCGATGTTGATGGGGATTATGTCGAAAAATGATATGTAAATTTTCCACATAGGTTAAAATAAATGTGTTTTTCTTTATTTGTCCCTTTACTTTTTGACTTACCCTCGTATATATATATATTGCGATTTTTTCTTCTAATTAACTTAGAATTAGAAGAACGCAGCAAGGGCCGTCGACAAAAAAGGAGATATTAAAATTCACGCGTAGGGAACTCGGATGGCAGGCGCTCCGCGCGAACCGCAGCGGAGAAAAAGGCCGTAATTTTCGCAATAAACGGACTACTGAATTGGGCGCCAGACGGTCTTTCACGCGTCAATTCGCGATATAGCCAAATGCTAAATCTTGACCGTTTCGCTACGGGCCAGTTAGCTCTCCTAACGGTAGAGGAGCAGGGTGGTGTTGTCGCGAAATTATTAGACTCGAAAACACCGAAAATCGCGAAAGAATACAAACACAAGGATTATAATTGGCGTGACGAGACGAGACGAAATAAAAGACTCGAAATAGATAACAGAATAATAACAGGAATTTATTATAATAAAAAAAAAGAAAATAAAGGAACTAGAATTGACAATCAAATTAATAGTATCAAGAATCATGAATCATAGCGTGACAATAAAATTGATTTCAGTATGATTTCCAAAAAACACAAGAAGAAGAAATAAGAAACAAGGCTTGCCGATACGACTCAAAATAGCGAATGACAATTATTGAACAATAACAGTCGCGAGACGGCCAGTAACAATAGCGCGAACAATTTCGACGTATCAGAAGATTCGACAACGAGATTTTATAACGTACTTTCACTCAGCGCGAGTCAAAGGTCAAGACGAGAGAGGTTTTCTCGATAACACGATACTCACGATACTAAAAAAAAAAAAGCAAAAGCATTACGGAGCAGAAATTATAATCGCTAGAGTAGTCGGAAAAGTCGCACGCGGGATCTACGGCGGCGTAATCAATATCTGACAAGCGGACACGTGGCTGAGTATGCTCTCTCTTTCTCGCGCGCGCTCGCGTTCTCTTTCGCTTTTGCGCTCTCTCGTCGATGGTCGCGAGTAACACGCGGTCTCTCGCACAAAATAATTATGTGGCACGTACTCACATCTGCACTCACTCGACAGATTATTCTCGCGAACAACATTCACACGTCGGCCGGTTACAATGACGACACACGGTTACAACGAAGACGCAATTACACAAGTACGCGATAACGCAACACGCAATACCCGACCGAATCCCTCAGAGACGATAATAACGCGTAGTCGAATTAACGGATTGTGATGGTCTCGAAAGCTCTCGTCGCTTAACGCCGATCGCTCACAAACGCTAAGTCATAAAAGATCGGGCAAGGTTCTCGCAAACGCAAAATCACAGGTAGCCTCACCGATAAGACTTTCTCTCGTTGCTCCGCAACGTCCTCGATACTTCTGATCTCTCGCCAGAAACTTTGATCTCGCTTTTGCGCTCGAGAGCGGGCACGCGACACACACGACAAACAATACCAGAGTGAAGGATCTATCGCCCCGGGTCGATAGCAGGGCTCAATCCTGCGCGAAAGGAAGTGCGCGGAAATCCACCCAATTACGGCGTCGCGTGGCTTATCGCTGCCGCGCGGCCTGATCGCTAATTACGCCACTTTCCCGGGAGCTGCGTTGGTTCTTGGGCCTCGTAGATTCAAGAGGCGCGTCCGAAATCAAATTCCGGCCTCAGTCGACTGCAGCGCGATACTTCTTATCCTCGGTTGTTCGGGGTGATTTCCTCGCCCTTGCAGAATGCGGTCCTGTGTCACCGCGAGGATCTGTGCTCTCTGTGTTAACGGCTGTGTCGTTAGGTCGGCCGAATTCCGTTGCTTGGCAAATATTGTTGCCCCGGGCTGTTTACTCGTTTTTGCGGTTCTTCAAGGTTTGCGGTTTTTGAGTCTCTCTACCTTTCCCGTTTTTATCAAAAGTACGTCTCAGTAAGACTCCCTTAACGGCTGAAGCGATCGAGTTTTTATTACGCTCAATCGATAGATTGAGTTCAAATTATATAATAATAAAAGTGCCTTTATTTTTTCTCTATGTGCTTTATAAACGGAGATATTATAATGTAAAATTTGTTTTTATAAAAACTTGATCAAATTTGGTCGTCGTCGACCTTCTCAACGCGCATGTACCAGAAAATGTACAGTTCAAGCATTCATTGCAAGACAGCGTTGATGTCGCTCCATGAATGATGTCGTTAGGTTATCAGTTTTGACAGTTTTAATATTTGACACATAGGTTCAGTTTTACTGTAGGTAAGTAATAAAGAAAAAGTCATAAGAATTTGATAACTCATAGCACTATTACGAATGCTATGAGCTATTCTCTTTATATTATTTATTATATTATTAGCTTTCATTCATTTTCTTATTTTATATCAATAATTATACATATATGTACTTATGAAGAAATAATAGAGTGATAGTTATAAAAGAAATTGCTTTCTTGTCATGCTACCGTCCTATTATTTCTTCATAAGTACGTAATTGTTGATATAAAATAAGATTGAATAAAAGCTCTAATAATATAATAAATAACGTAAAGAGGAAAGTTAAATAATATGCATTTTATTTGATGAATTAAATTGTAACAAATGATATATATTATATATATATATAACATATATATAATATATTTATTACTTAAAATTATGCTCTTTTAGGATCAATTGCAGGCCTCAGCAAACAATTCAAGAAATTTGGCGTGCCAGCATTATTAGTATATAAAAAAAGACAAATTATAGGGAATTTTGTACATATGACAGATCATCTGGGAGTGGACTTTTACTCATCGAATGTAGAGATGTTTCTCATTAAGGCTCCTGGGTGCTCACCGCGGCCATATTGGAATCGTGACGTCAGAGGCGAGAAATAACACGTTGAGATTTCTTAGATGCCATTTCTAAATAAAAACATATTTGCATAAAATAACACTTAAGATCTCTTTAATACACTTCTAAAAAACGCCGAAAACTATTCTTTTCCCTTGACAGTCAATCAACAACCGTAAAATGATCGAGATATCAGACTTTGACATGCGGAATGACTGCGCATGTGCAAAGACCAGACAGACTGGGCCTCATAATATTACATTTTACAGCTGTTGATTGATTATAAAGGGAAAAGGATAGTTTTCGGCGTTTTTTAAAAGTGTATTAAAGAGATCTTAAGTGTTATTTTATGCAAATATGTTTTTATTTAGAAATGGCATCTAAGAATTTTTAGCGTATGTTTTCTCGCCTCTGACGTCACGATTCCGACATGGTCGGCAAGGTACCAGGACCCTTAAACATGGAATGCTGCCCCACAAAAATTGTGCCTCTTATCATTTCGAAAAAACGAAATCTAATAAGTAAAAAGAAAATTTAATATTATCATTGTTTTAACATAATTTATCGCGATCTTTTAATAAACTGCGCACAATAACTTATTAATTAAAAACTACACAATACAGAATATTTATCGAAAATGAATATAAAAATTACAAGATATAAGTGCAGAAAAATATTTATTTTTTAATATTTCTTAATTTTATTAAAAAATTCTCCAATTTTATATTTAGAAAATTATTTTAATTTAACTAATTAACTCTAAGATATGTTTCTTTTTGAGCTTGCGCTGCAGATTAGTATTATTTTTGAGTAAGTTAAATAAATATATACTACAAAAAAGAATGATATCCATAAAAAAACTTACCTTTTTAAAAAAAACGTAAAAAAAAGCGCCAAGTTTACGCGTCATGTAAACAAGTGTTATAGAAAAAACAGTGTGTTTTAAAGTACTGTAAACTTGTGTTGTAAAATTAATATTTAAAAAAAAATAACGATATCAAAAAGTTGCGCCAAATAAATAAAAATTTATACAAAAAAATTGAAAATTAAAAACTTATACGAAAATTAAAAATTAATACAAAATAAAAAAAAAGTAAAAAAAATTTTAATTAAAACTTGGCGCTACTAAATTAAACAATATGCTAATAATGTTAACGTACTCTGTACATTTATGTTCCAGTTAATTGTTCCATTAATATTCCAGTTATTATGATGTAATGTTTAAAGTAAATTAATTATTTGTTACTAAAGTATAAAGTTGATCTAGAATTAATTATTTGTTTTAACTTTAAGATACATTGTAATAATTAATTAAATACTATGCTGTGTAATGACAAACGTACTCCGTGCATTTACATTGCAAATATTTCTGTATTTTTAAAATTAAATTAATTATTTTAAGATATATATATAGGTATAGGTATGTCAAACGCATAGTTTGAGACATCGTTTTTTTGCCGTAAATATGTGTAATATGGTCACAATAACATGTCTAAAGTTATTAAATTTTTTATAAGGCAATAATTTAAAAATTACATAACTCTTTAGTATACAATGCATACTTTGGGGACTTTTATATATATATATATATATATATATATATATATATAATAAACGAATATTTCAAGGACAGTCCTTGAATCATACAATTCACAACTACGACGGTCATTTTTACTCTGTCCTTAAAGCATGCGTTTAAATTTGAGGTCTTCCTTATGTTAACCGCATATTTTGAGGACTATTATATATATATATATATATATATATATATATATATATATACATGTATATAATGAACGAATTCTTTGGGGACACAGTTCCCGAATTATACAATTTACATATACGATAAAAATATTTACATTGTCCCCAAAACATGCATTTAAAAAGGTATGCTTTATAGTAACCGCATACTTTGAGGACTATTATATATATAGTATATAATAAACGAATACACTTAGGGAGAAACTCTTAAATTATACATTTGACATATACGATTTTAATTTTTATCTTGTCCTCACACACAAAACATGCGTTAAAATTTGAGATTTTTTATAATAACCGCATACTTAAGGACTTTTTTATATACTATTAAAATTGTCTATATATTTGTTAGTTTGATATTATATTATAGATAAATTGCAAGTAATAAATTATTATATTTTCCATTTAATTAAAGAACAAGTTTTGGGTACTTTATTAGATTATTTGAACAAATAACAGTTTAGATGTCATTTTTATTGTACTTACAAATCAAGGATTAATGAAAGATTAATACAGTTACAAGGAGAACCATTAATAGCTTTAGAGTAGTATTAAGTATATAGTAAAATAGTATTAAGTGTCTTTTCTCTCTCTCTCTCTCTCTCTCTCTCCCCCCCCCCCTCTTTCGTTTCCCCTCGTTCTAATTAACTCGCCATATTCGCAATTCACCACAAGATAAGTAGCGCGAGAGTCTTGATAAAGTTTTAATTTCTTATGTATAAATGTTATTTATAAAACTGCATAATATGTGAAGTAAAGTAATAAATATTACTTTCTCGCATAACTAAATATATCATTATTTTAAAGATTTAAAATATTCAGCGTTGACTTATTATAGGTGACTTATTGTTTGTTATTTAAACTTAAATTAAATAATTAATCACTAAAGCAATTATTGTATTTCTTATCTCGAAGTTTGAGTAAAAGATACTGAGCAAAGAGATTGCTACCAATATTTCTCCTTGCAACTTGAGTAATTTTTCATTAAACCTTGATATGTAAGTAAAAGAAATAAAACCTAAACTTTTATTTGTTCAAATTATCTAAAAAGATACTCAAAGCGTGTTCTTTATTTAAATGCAAAATATAATAATTCATTTGCTGTTTATAATAAAACATCAAACTAACAAATATAAACAATTTTAATGGTATAAAACGAAAAGTTCTCTAAATATATGCGGTTATTATAAAAAAAAAATTCAAAATTTTACGCTTTGAGAATAAGATAAAAATTTCTATTGTATATGTGAAATGTATAATTCAGGAACTCTTCCCGAAATATTCGTTTATTATATACGAGGTATCTGATCAAGATTGAACCAACCCTCGTGAGTGGGTAGAGCGCAGTAAACTAAACAGAAGTCTTTTATTATTATGCAATTTACAAAATAATTATTGGAATATTAATTAAAGGGGTGAAAGTGAACACACATTTTGCGTGGCTAAATCATGAGGTACGCTCTATACATATATGTGTCAGCTGATGTCGCACGGTAATGTTTTTGTTGCTCGCGCTGCTCGCGTGTATACATACATGCATACCCCGACTCTCATCGCGCGGCCAAACTTTTCGTTGTTGTGCGACACTCGCCGCTGGCACGTCAAAGCGCAGTAAACTGTGAACCAAAAAATTATTTACAAACTATTATATGTATATATCATGAGAATTAAAATTGCAACTTTTGACTCGATTTACCTGATTGACGCTCACTGTCCCTTCCTTGGCGCTCATATGTTAGCAACGAGTTATCGGACGCGCAACTAAGGCGCATAATACTCTCAAGAAAGTAAAATGTAATGAGATCATACTTCACTAGGTATACTACATAAATAACGCGCGTTTTAGTCACGATCGTTGCTAACTTGCGAGCGGAACAGTGGCATTAATCACGAAAATCGGGCCGAAAATTAAATTCCCATCTCTGATATAGACCGGGTGTTCAAAATAAAGCGTTACAAATTTTGATCTCCAAAAGTATTGTTTTTGGAAAAACATGTTTTAAATAAAAGTTGCAGTATTTGAAGGGGGAGATAAGTTGATGTTATAGAAATGTTTGTAGGAGACGGTTTTCAAGGTTATTTTAAGGTCAACTTGATTTTTTAAAAATGGAATTACCCTAAATATTTTATGTAAATAGATTCATTGTAACATTCTGCATAAAAAATTATAAGCCTAAGATAGTCGAAAATCGAACGGTTCACGAGATATTTTACATCTTAACATCTGACATATTTCGACAAAAAATACAAAATATCTTATAAATTATTCAGTTTTCGATAATCTTACCTTAATATTTTTATGCATAGAAAATCGAGACCAATCAATTGGTGTAAAAAAAAACGCATAATTATTAAAAAAAAAATATGTTACAAATTAGATATTTTTCTTAAAAACAATTATGTGTTTTCTTTACACCAATCGATTCCTTTCATTGTTTTGTGCATAAAAGTATTAAGGTAAGATTATCGAAAACTAAATAATTTACGAGATATTTTGTATTTTATACCAAAATATGTCAGATTAAAATGTAAATATCTCGTGAACCATTCGATTTTTGACTATCTTACCCTTATAATTTTTTATGCAAAATGTTACAAGGAATCTATTTACATAAAATATTTAGAGTAATTCCATTTAAAAAAATCAAGTTGACTTTAAAATGACCTTGAAAACCGTCTCCTACAAACATTTCTATAACATTAACTTATTTCCCCTTTGAAATACTGCAACTTTTATTTGAAATATTTTCTTCTAGAAACAATATTTTTGAAGATAAAAATTTGTAACGCTTTATTTTGAACACCCGGTATAATAGTCCTCAAAGTATACGGTTAGTATAAAGACCTCAAATTTAGCGCGCGCGAAAATTGTAAAATGGTAAATAATTTTTCTCTTTAGTTTACTGCGCTTTGACGTGCTAATAATGAATGTCGCATGACAACAAAAAAATTTGCCCGCGCGACAAGTGTCGGGTGTCGGGGTATGTACGTGCGAGAAGCGAGTGGGCAAAGGCGTTGCCGTGCGACATCAACCGCTGACATATTTAGAGCTTACATCTCGTGGTACTCTAGCCGCGCGAAACGCGTGCGCATTTTCGATTGAGAGAGAAAGCATTACGAAACGTGGTCCGAGTTAGAGATGTCCAATAGCTGGTTCACTCACTGTTGAATGAAGATAGTGCGAGTGAGATAGGGGTAGCGCGCTGTCTCTATGAGTACGTTTACACGGTACCCTTAATCAGGTTTAATAATACCCGTAGTTGTAAAACTGGCCAATCACAGCCATTTCCCTGAAGAATGGAACGGCTGTGATTGGCCAGTCTTACAACTACGGATGTTATTAAACCCGATTAAGGGTGCCGTGTAAACGTACTCTATGTCTCTCGTTCGTTCCAATACCTATATGCCATGCTTTCCTTTTTTCTCTTTTAAGAAACGTAACTGAGCCGCGTGATGCATCGATCGCTGGCATTCATTTTCATTATTTATTTATTATTATATCATATAAACAATAAAAATTAAGATTTGTTTATTTACAGTATACCATGAATTTCATACTGGATATCCATTAATATTATGTTGTAAATTTAAAATTTGAATTTTGTAATAATACAATTATAAAAAGTATCATAACATTATTATTTCTATACATTTAAATTTAACTGTAAAATCAATAATAATATTTTTTTTGTATATGTAAAATGTATAATTTAAGAACTCTTCCCAAAGTATTTGTTTATTATATACAGGACATCTGATAAAGACCAACGCGGGTAGAGCACAGTAAACTGTACGAACATGAGTCCTTTACTAGTTCAAAATTTTCGAAATTATTGGAACATTAATTAAATAGGATTAGCGAAAATAAGCGCGCGTTTCACATGGCCGTGGGATGTACGCGCCAGCGGCGAGTTGTACAGCAACGAAAGATTTGGCCGCGCGACGAGTCAGGGTACGCACGAGTAACGAACGGGCAGAAGTGTTGCCGTGCGATGCCAGCCGCTAATACATCTAAAGCACACATTTCATCAGAGAGAAGCCTGAGAGTGACCACGCCGGCGTTTTTCGTGCGATGTTTTCTATAGTCGGTTCAACGACGAGTTTCAGCGTTTTTACGTTCATTTTAGAGGCGGCGAAACTACATGGCCACGTCCATTTTTCAGTGACATGATAAAACGGCCGATTGGTTCATGTCCGTGCTACGTCCATAATAATTGTGGATCAAAAAAATATCGAAATATGGATTTATTAATATGTTTTATTAACTGAGCATAACGTTTTGACATTCTAGTATATACTATTCTAGTATGACATCAAAGAGTTCCAAAGTCTCTTACAATGGGCTTTCTCCATCCATACCAATTCACAAGATAAACATATTATAAAACGAAAATTAAACTTTTATTTTGCATTTAATTGATTTGAAAATAATCTTAATGGATTAATAAGATTCTTGTGATTAAAATGACACTAAACACGATATAAATCGCATAATTTTTAATTAAATTCGTAATTAAATTTTTTATATAGATGCACTCTAAAGCATTTGATGGACGAATAAAGGCAAAGAATCTTGGTCTTCGAAACAAAAATAGCGTCAAGCGGAACGCACCTATTGTTATACGTTTATTTTCAGAAGACTTATAGTATTAATTTACAATATCTTATTATTTTATAACCATACTTATGCTTATGTAAATTTGTATGTAATTAATAGTCTTTAATGTGCATTTAAGGTGCGCACCCAACTAGCACATCCAATCAAATTTATAAATTAAAAAATTAAGTTAATAATAAGTGAAAAATAAGTTAATAATAAAAAGCTATAAATTAAAATCATAATTTGATTACAATGCATGATTGTTTAAATATGCTTGATACTTCTGTTTCAAGAATAAGAAGAAGTGAAAGTAATGTATTGCAAATATTTTATACATTATAATCATTAATTAAGACTTATTAAGAAAAATTGATTTAAGAAAATTTATTTTATTGCACATGCGGATATATGTAAAAATGCTTTAGTAACAATTTATATCGTAGTATATATTAGAATGTCAAAACGTTACGCGCAGTTAATAAAACATATTAATAAATCCATATTTCGATATTTTTTTGATTCACAATTATGGACGGAGCACAGACATGAACCAAT
>NW_028141160.1:5915377-5928413 GCF_030444845.1 Prenolepis imparis
ACTCGCTCTGTGTTTCGCAAATTTCTTGCATCGCGATTTCTTCCAGTATCGTGTTTGTTCGGACGGACATTGTCGGTCTCGTATAATATCTGAGCTGCTCGAAGTATGACGGGAGCCGACGGATGTCTTGCTCGATTTGGATATAATTCGGCGTATCGTGCAGCTACGTGATACTGCCCGTGACACTCGCCAAGTGCCATCAACATATCGTAATATTCTTCGTTTGTGTATGTTGTCATATTGTCCTCTTAATGCTTGTAATAATCGAAGGATTATTGATTGCATTGTCGATCTGCATCTTATTTATACGATTCGCGGGGAGCCGATGCGGGTGACGCGTGCCGCTATTCGTCGCGGGAGGCGAGGAGGGGGAGAACGCGACACCCCCGCGAATAAATAAGATGCAGATCGACAGTGCAATCAATAATCCTTCGATTATTACAAATGACTAAAGATAATTCTTAAAGCCAAATTGACTTCTTTATTTTGTTCATTTGCACTGTTATTTCCTTCCTGAGTACTTTTCTCAATTCAGTTTTTAAGAGTAAAAAAATTATGTTAATATAGATTGAAATTGATGCAATCTCTTTTTATATTTATTAGCTCTACTAAAAATTAAAACAATAAAAATCAAATATATAAGTGATAGGCCTTTTTTTAAGAGCCGAACGCGGATGTTGATGCGTAGTCCAACGAAATTTAATTTTTTCGCTGGAATTAAATTAATTGTGCACAGGGCACGAATTTTACTACTTGGTATACTGCCAAGTCTTGTATGGAATAATCTCTTACTTGAGATTTTTGTTCCATACATCCCTTCTAACCCCCCCAAAGAATTAGATGCGAGAGAAAAATATAGATCCGAAAGTCGCTGAATCGGGAATCGAACCCGAGACCTTTCGCTTGCCGGGCGACTGCTCTTCCATCTGAGCTATTCAGATCCTTTCGATTCTCTATTTTTCTTTGCTCTTTAAATAAATACTTTAAATAACGCCTTTTCGGCCGGCGTAATTAAACAATAAGAATTACTATTAAGGCTCTTCCGTATTAAACACAAATATATAAGTGATAGGCCTTTTTTAAGAGCCGAACGCGGATGTTGATGCGTAGTCCAACGAAATTTAATTTTTTCGCTGGAATTAAATTAATTGTGCACAGGGCACGAATTTTACTACTTGGTATACTGCCAAGTCTTGTATGGAATAATCTCTTACTTGAGATTTTTGTTCCATACATCTAATTCTTTGGGGGGGGGGGGGGGGTTAGAAGGGATGTATGGAACAAAAATCTCAAGTAAGAGATTATTCCATACAAGACTTGGCAGTATACCAAGTAGTAAAATTCGTGTCCTGTGCACAATTAATTTAATTCCAGCGAAAAAATTAAATTTCGTTGGACTACGCATCAACATCCGCGTTCGGCTCTTAAAAAAGGCCTATCACTTATATATTTGTATTTAATACGGAAGAGCCTTAATAGTAATTCTTATTGTTTAATTACGCCGGCCGAAAAGGCGTTATTTAAAGTATTTATTTAAAGAGCAGAGAAAAATATAGAATCGAAAGGATCTGAATAGCTCAGATGGAAGAGCAGTCGCCCGGCAAGCGAAAGGTCTCGGGTTCGATTCCCGATTCAGCGACTTTCGGATCTATATTTTTCTCTCGCATCTAATTCTTTGGGGGGGGGTTAGAAGGGATGTATGGAACAAAAATCTCAAGTAAGAGATTATTCCATACAAGACTTGGCAGTATACCAAGTAGTAAAATTCGTGCCCTGTGCACAATTAATTTAATTCCAGCGAAAAAATTAAATTTCGTTGGACTACGCATCAACATCCGCGTTCGGCTCTTAAAAAAGGCCTATCACTTATATATTTGTATTTAATACGGAAGAGCCTTAATAGTAATTCTTATAATAAAAATCAATATATGATTTGGCTATGAGAGCATTAGCGCAGTTAGTGAGGCGCAGTATATTTTCAAAAAACAAAGTATGTTTAGATATTACATATATAAGCGAACAAGGTATATTTAAATATAAATCGGTAATAGATAGGCTATTCGAGCCGTACGCGGATGTCGGTGCGTCGATTCCAACGAAAATTAATTTTTCGTTGGAATTAACTAATTGTGCACGGGGCACAAATTTTGCTTGGTACACCGCAAAGACTTTATTACGGAACAATCTCAATTCGAGATTTTTAATTCCAAATATCCCCTCTGTCCCCCCTAAAGGTATATTTAGATATTACATATATAAGTAGCGAACGTTTCGGCTCATTTTTTGAGCCTTTATCAGCGTAAATTACAGAAAATTCATAATTTAGACAATACGAATAAAGGGCAAACAAATCACCGGGTTGAGATCAATTAGAGTCATAAATGTATAATCATGGTATGGTGATAGAGGATATTAGTATTATTCTCCCCAAGCGTCCAAAGGAGGGTTTCTCTTTTTTGTTGTTAGACTCGAAACGAGATGTTCAAATTCAATGTGGCCGCATCTAAGAGATGAGGGTGACAAACATTATCGAGCGATCAAACTTCACTGTTGCAATTATATCCAAAGATAAAACAAGACTTACAGATTTGTGGATCTCGATTAAGACGAGAAACGTATATCTCTATATATAAGTGCCGTCCGTCTGTATGTATGTACGCGAACTACTTCTACATTTATGGACCGATTCTCACGAAATTGGTACCAAAGTGTTGCAAATTCTTCGGGGAAGGCTGCTATGTGGTTTTTTTTTAATTTTTATACACCCACGCATCCACCCACGCGCATGCCCATTTATGGACCGGTTTTCACGAAATTGGTACCAAAATTTCGCAAATTTTTCGGGGATGGCGATGATGGTGGTTTTTTTTTAATTTTACATCTCCACCCACGCACCCACCCACGCATTAACACATTTATTGACCGATTTTCACGAAATTGGTACCAAAATTTCGCAAGTGTTGCAAATTTTTCGGGGATGGCTGCTATGTGGTTCTTTTTTTAAGTTTTGCCCACCCACGCACTCACCCACGCGCATGCGTTTTACAAGATTTTTTACAAGATTTCTACGCCAATGTGTTTAGAATGATCAAAAAAATCCTACTATGCGGTTTAAAAAAAATTTTTTTTTTTTATATAGGAGGCTGTTTTCGCGAAAAAAATTTTTTTATTAATTTCTATGCTAATGGGTTCAGAACGTTTCAAAACATCGTACTATGTGGTTTTTTTTTAATGACATACCCACCTACGCACCCACGCATTTACACATTTGATGACCGATTTTTTCGAAATTAGTAACAAAATTTTGCAAATTTTTCGGGGATAGCTAATATGTGGTTTTTTTAAGTTTTGCACCCCCACTGACGCATCCACCCACGCGCGCGCGCATTTATGGACTGATTTTATTTCGCAAATTTTTTCTATATATATAAATACCATCTGTTTCAGCCCGTTATATTAAAGATTTATTCAAATTAGAAACTTACACATTTCTTTCTTAACAATCTATTTGGGGTGATATGAGTTTTAATATTCAAATCACCCCTTAGAGGTGATATGAGTTTTAATTTTCTTATATGTCATTTAATAAATGACTATATACATAAGTTGCTGATTTCAAATGATAAATGTCAATGCTAAATGTCATCATGGTTGAAGAAAATATTATAATAAATGGAATAAATGGAAATGAAAGACAATGTATAACAATAAACGAAATAAAGGCACAGAGTGAAAATGAAAACATCGACGAAATGAATAGACTGAAAGAAATAGAAGAATTTAAAAACGGTAAATAAAAAAAATAATTTATTACTTAATTATAAATTTTAATTTAAATATTTTTTTAATTTTCAATTTATTTTTATAATTCAAATAATTATTTATAATTAAAAAATTTTAGTGCTCGAAGATGGACTCGATGAGTTATTAATAGAAGCATTGAGTGATTTTGAAAAACAAGAGGAGAATAAAAAAAAGGATAAGAAGAAAGGATTTATAGAGGAAGTTAAGAAAAAAGATAAAAAGCGAAAGGATAATGAAAATGATGACAATAAGAATGAGAAAAATAAGAAAGAAAAATTTAATTAAAAAAGATTTTTTTTAAAGGTTTTTTATATAAATATCTATATATATATATATCCGTATTTATATGTATCTATATCTATAATATATATCTATTTATTAAAAAATATATAATATGTATATGTGTGTATTTATTTAATATTTATAGCTATCTACTACATATTAATATAATTAATAATAGTTTTGCTTCCGCGGCCACGTTCGCGTCCACGGCCACGTCCGCGTCCGCGTCCTCGGCCTCTTCCAGCTCTTGCCCACCGAGTTTTGTATTTTGCTGTAAAAAAATATATAAAATTTAAGTTTTTGGTTATATTATTTACTACTTATGTATATTTTTATTTATTATTATTTATCATTATTTATCATTATAATATATTTACGTTGAAACGTATCCTTTTCACCTGCAGGCTGTGAATTTTCAGCAGCCTGCAGTGGTGGCTGTGGACTGTCAGCAGCCTGCAGTGGTGGCTGAGGATTGTCAGCAGTCACCACTGCAGGTTGTGGATTCTCAGCAGCCACCACTGCAGGCTGTTGCTTGATCAAAGCAGCGGCCAGTTGCCGTTGCAGCTCCTGTAATTGTGACTTCAAGATGTTGTTTTCGTCAAAAATTTTTTCGCTGCTGATGTGATTCTAAAAAAGAAATATATAGATTAATAATCTTAATTCTCTCTCTCTCTCTCTCTCTCTCTCTCTCTCTCTCTCTCTCTCTCTCTCTCTCTCTCTCTCTCGCGCGCGCGCGCGCGCACGCACACGCACACGCTACGCATACGCTACGCATACGCTACGCACACGCAAACGCGCACACACAACGCGCACACACAAACGCGCACACACACGCACGCACTCGCGCGCACGCACACATACACACACACACACACAAATCTATTTATTCTTTCTCTTTCTCTTAACCTAAGTCTCTCTCTCTATCTTTCTCTCTTAATCTTATTCTCTCTTTCTTTTTCTTAATCTCATTCTCTCTCTTTCACTATGTCAATCCTTTCTCTCTTTCACTAAAAATTAAATTTACTTACATTATGCTGAGTTTCTGAGTTGCACGTATTTTCATTGCTTTTTTTCTCTTTAGACATTTTGACATTCGACTATTGGACATGAGCTCCAAAAAACATTTGAAGGAGATGGGGTATGCGTACAATAAGAATCAAAATTAAAGGTTTATTTACACGTGGTTTCAACTACACCCCATTAGCGCGTAACATTCACACAGCCTTAATGATACATCAATCGTTTAATAAATAAATAATCTATAAATTTAAATCTATATATAATTTAATATTTCACGTATGTATGTATATGTGCATAGCACGTAAAATGTTTTGTTCATTCTCTATAATTATTACAATTATTACGATTATCAGTTCGCGTAATTATTTTCCACGATAAACGATCTTTCACAATTAATAGTTTATTTACTATTTGTTGTATGTGAGTGTAATTTTGTCAAAATCACCCCTTAGGGATGATACGAGTTTTTACGTTCTTGACGAGTGTCATTTCATAAATGATTATATACATAAGTCGATGGTTTCACATTAAATCACGTTAAATGTCATCATGGATAGATTGAATGAATAGAAAATGTTATAATAAATGAAATCGGCATAACAAAGAAGAAGGAGTCAAAGGTGTAAAAGTTTACGAGAAACGAGTTAGTGACAGACGAAGTTATAACGTTGAAGAAGGAGAGTGAAGAGAGAGACGGTACATTTTTAAAAAATTATATATAGTCGATTATTGTCGAGATTTTTACTGTAGCTGATTTAAATAAAAATTTCGGATGTTGAATTAATTTAATTAAATTTATTATTAATTTACTGCACCCCACGAACGGTGCCAGGCTCCTATTGCGATTTATTCTTATTTTATTAATTTTAATTAGAGAGCCAATTTTGAATAATTGTTTAGAATATATTTGTAATAAATGAGTTTAAAATTTGTAATTAATATTTTTTAATAATTACATTTTTATCACATTTTTCTTATATAAAAAAATTATTTCTGAAATATTCGAGATTAAATTAAATTATTACAAAAAGGCTGTTGCGCGCCGATACAGAGCTGCTGTGCGCCTGTAAAAAATGGCTGCTGTGCGCCGATACAGAGCTGCTGTGCGCCTGTAAAAAAAGGCTGCTTTGCGCCTGTAAAAAAGGGTTGCTGTGCGCCTGTAAAAAACGGCTGCTGTGCGCCGATACAGAGCTGCTGTGCGCCTGTAAAAAAAGGCTGCTTTGCG
This sequence comes from Prenolepis imparis, assembly GCF_030444845.1. Classification (NCBI taxonomy): domain Eukaryota; kingdom Metazoa; phylum Arthropoda; class Insecta; order Hymenoptera; family Formicidae; genus Prenolepis; species Prenolepis imparis. The sequence continues at coordinate 5,921,709 of NW_028141160.1, forward strand.
CCTGTAAAAAACGGTTGCTGTGCGCCTGTAAAATAAGGCTGCTGTGCGTCTGTAAAAAAAGGCTGCTGTGTGCCTATACAAAGAATTAATATAAAACAGAATAAACATAAGACAGAAATCCATCAAGAAAATCGATCAATCTATATATATAAGTAGTTTGCATAAAATAAAAATTCTGATGTACTTCGAGCAATATTATTGCTATATAATATAAAGTAATTTATTTCTTAAATATATATCAATTATAAAAAATAATTACAAGTATGCCTCAAAAGAGAAAAGGTGGAAATTTGTATAAATTGAGTCGCGAAAGCAAGCGCTTACGACAAACGCGAAAAATTGAGAGTTCGGAGGAAAGATCTGAACGACTCGAAGCTAATGCTCAAAGAAATTCTCAGCAGAGGGCCAATGAAAATGATGACGCAAGGTCTCAACGACTCGAAGCTAATGCTCAAAGAAATTCTCAGCAGAGGGCCAATGAAAATAATGAAGCAAGATCTCAACGACTCGAAGCTGATGCTCAGAGACATGCTCAGAGAAGGCATCAAACTAGACAATTAAATCATCACATTGCGCTAATTGCCAAGGACCATGAAATAAATGTGCCAGTTCATACACTTGGCCAAATGAATGTAGAATGCCAATTTTGCAAATCGTTAAACTTTGCATGTGAAAAATCTAAAGATGCAAAATTTACATATTGTTGCGAAAAGGGCAAGATTCAATTAAAGCCAATAAATTGTCCTGATTTTCTTAAAAAATTATACATGAGAAATGATTCTGCATCAAAAAATTTCCTTGATAATATTCGTTCATATAACAGCGCTTTAGCTATGGCTTCCATGGGTGCCCCGGACAATAGAAATACATTGGATGTTGTGAACAATGCTCCTTATTGCTTAAAGATTCATGGGCAATATCATCATTTAACTTCAACAGCAATGCGCCCAGCGGATGGGCAAGCTCCGCGATTTGCACAGCTTTACTTTTTAGATACAGAAGAAGCTGTAAATCATAGAATGAATAACAAAGCTAATAAGGAGTGTGATTCAGAAATAATGAAAAAGTTGTCAAGTTTTATGGTTCAATGCAATGAATTTGCAAACATTCAAGATGATGCGTCAAGTTGAACAAGATCTTAATCCGATAGGAAATAAAATCATAAATTTAATGTTGTCCTTTAGAAAAAATCCTCAACAAGATACAATGCTCCACAAGCAAATGAAATAGCTGTGGTCTTTAGGAATGTAGATGGTGAGCCTCCATTTGAAAGAGACGTTCGGATTTATAATAAAAATTCGAACGATGTTCAACAAATATCAATTCTAGACAAAAGGTGTGACCCAATGTGTTATCCTTTGTTATATCCATATGGTAACGATGGATGGCATTCAGAACTTAAATCATATAATCCTAAATATCCAGGATTCAAAGTAACTCAAATGGATTATTATGCTCACCTGTTAGCACCAAGATTAGAATTTAGTCAATTTAAAAAGGCAGGCAAATTGAGATGTCAATTTATACTTGATGCCTATATGAAAATTGAAGCAAATAGGCTTAATTATATTAAATTAAATCAACCTCAATTAAGAGCAGAACTTTATTCGGGATTAATGGATCACCTAGATAATCGAGCACAAAATGAAGGAATTACAGCTGGTATACCTGTGATATTACCATCTTCATTTATGGGCAGTCCAAGAAACATGCAAGAAAGGTACCAAGATGCTATGTCTTTGGTAAGAAAGTTTGGTAAACCAGATATTTTTCTTACAATGACTTGCAATCCTTAATGCCCAGAAATTAAGGATAATCTTGATGGATGTTTAATAGAATTTCGACCAGATTTGATCGCTAAAACATTTAACTTGGATGTCAAAGAGATTTTAAATGATCTAATTCATAATAAAATTTTTGGAAATATTATTGCTTATGCAGGTGTGATTGAATTTCAAAAAAGAGGACTTCCACATTTGCATTTACTTGCAATGTTGAGTGATGAAGATAAGCCCCGACTTCAAGAAGTTATTGACATGATGGTATGGGCTGAAATCCCTGATGAAGAAAGATATTCAGAACTTAATGTAAAAATTTTGAAGCACATGATTCATGGTCCTTGTGGAGATTCCTCCCACAGATATCCTTGCACTGGAGACGATGGAAAATGTTCAAAAGGTTTTCCAAAAGAGTTTCGTGAAGAAACTAATGCTAATGTGAATGGATATCCTATGTATCAACGAAGGAATTTTGGTAAAAAATACATCGTTAGAGGCAAAGAAGTTGATAATCGATGGGTGGTGCCATATTCACCATATTTAATCATGAAATATGATCGACATATCAATTTGGAAATATGTTCATCGGTGAAGAGCGTAAAATACTTATATAAATATATTCATAAAGGATTTGACTGTGTTGCGATTGAAGTGCAAGCACGAGATGGCACAAGGCTAATTAAAATAGATGAAATTAACTCATTCCTGGATGCAAGATATATTAGTGCTCCAGAAGCAATGTGGAGACTGAACGGATACGATCTGTTTATGAGGTCTCATACAGTAATCAGATTGGCAGTTCATTTGCCTAATCGTCAAATGGTTTATTTTCGAGCAGGAAATGAAGAGCAAGCTGCTCAGAGAGAGCTCACTCGAGATACTACGCTGACTGCATGGTTCAAATTAAATCAATCTGATGAAAATGCAGTGAATTTTATTTATACAGATATTCCTTATCATTATGTATATGATAAAAAAGAAACTAAGTGGAAGCCACGCAAAAAAGGTGGTGAAAAAATAATTTCAAGACTCTATACAGTAAGCATAAAAGATATTGAGAGATTTTATCTCCGTCTTCTTCTACTACATGTGACTGGAGCTAAATGTTTTGAAGATTTGAGAACTGTAAATGGAGTTCTTTATAATACATTTAAAGATGCAGCAATTGCAAAAAACTTGGTAGAAACTGATAATTTTGGGAAAAACGTTGGAAGAAGCAACAGAATCGAATATGCCTGCACAACTTCGAGAATTATTTGCTTACATTTGCATCTTTGGAACTCCAACAGATGTACCAACTATTTGGAATAAATATAAAGATTTCATGATTGAGGACTTTGTACATAACAATGTTGTAAATCCTGAAAATATGGCTTTAAACCATATACAAGGAATTCTGATAAATAATGGAAGTAGCTGTGAGAACTTCCAATTGCCAAATCCAACTCCAGTAAATATTTACGTAACAGAGTATAATGTGGATGAAGAAAGAATACGTGGTGATTATTTATTATCGACACTAAATGCTGAGCAAAAGCACGTGTACGATATAGTCATGCGAGCAATTGAAAATGAAAATGAACCTCAGAGGTTATGACGGGTTTGCAGGAAGTGGTAAAACATACCTATTTTACACATTTTTAAGTGTTATTCGAGGAAGAAACGAAATAATTCTTCCATGTGCTTCAACTGGAATTGCAGCCACACTTCTGAAAGGAGGAAGAACTTATCACTCTCTGTTTAAGCTTTCAATCCCAATTGATGATGGAGCTAAATCAAATATTAGAGGAAATTCTCAAGTTGCACGAGAATTGATTAATGCCAAATTAATCATATGGGATGAAGTGAGCATGACTGTTGGACATGCTTTAACAGCAGTTGATAAACTTTTAAAGGATTTGATGAAGAATCCTCGACCATTTGGAGGAAAAGTAATTTTATTTGCAGGAGATTTCGGACAAAATCTCCCAGTAGTGCCTCAGGCATAAAAAGCAGCTATAATTGAATCGACTGTAAAATACAACCCTATATGGAGGAACGTAATTCAAGTTAAATTACAGCAAAATATGAGAACTGGGGAAGAGAAAGAATTTTCAAATTGGCTAATGCAACTCGGAGATGGTAAATTATCAAATACGGATGGACTACATCTCGATACAATTGAAATCCCCAAAGATTTTATATCAAAAGAATCTCTTATTAATGAGATTTTTGGTGATAGAATCACCATGACCGGATTAGAGAAAATCCAGATCGAGCGATACTTTGTCCTAAAAATGAGGATACTTTTAAAATTAATGACGCAATCCTTTGTCAAATGGAAGGAGAGGAAAAGGAATATCTCTCAATTGACTTTATTGTAAGTGATGATCCACAGGAGCAATTAAATTTTCCAACTGAGTTTTTAAACTCTCTGACACCTTCTGGAATGCCAGTTCATCGACTTAAAATAAAAGTCAGTGCTATAATAATCCTATTAAGAAATTTAAATACTAAGAAAGGACTTTGTAATGGAACAAGATTTATTGTAACTAATTTGAAAAATAATCTAATTTATGCGGAGGTTCTAACTGGTCCTGCTCGAGGACAGATTGTCATCATTCCAAGGATAGATTTAATTACAAGTGATTTGGAATTGCCATTTAAATTTAAACGAAGACAGTTTCCTATTCGAGTATCATTTGCTATGACAATAAATAAATCACAAGGACAGAGTTCAGAAAAAATTGGGATTTATTTGCCACATCCTGTATTTGCTCATGGTCAACTTTATGTGGCATTTTCTAGAGCAACCAAAAGGGAAAGTGTAAAAATTAAGATTGATGAATTTAGCAATCAAGGACATCTAATTGAAGGAAGTGAAAAATGTTTTACAAAAAATGTAATATACAGAGAAATTTTGTAAATTGAAGAATTATGAAATTGTATGAGAGCTAATAATAGCGGGTTAGCGGTGGGTACATTAGACGTAATCAAAAAATATTTGAGTAAGGAAAAAAAAATGGGTATAATAATTAAATAATAAAAAAAAATTAAAATTTGTATGTATATATATTTACTAAACTAATGTTTCAGATTTAAAACATATTAAATTGTGTGGAAATTAAAATAACAAAAAAAATTAATATAAGCAAATAAAATTTTAATTATAAATATTTAAGTTTATGCAAAACAAGACGCAAAATACAATATCAGGAAGTGAAAAAAAAATAATAGTAGTCATCTTCGAAAAATTTGCAACATTTGATATAAATTTCGTGAAAATCGGTTCAAAAATATGGAAGTAGTTCGCGGTAATACAGACAGAACAATTAATCTTTTGTGTTAAATCAGGTTTTATAAAGGCTTTATGAGAACCGCGCGAAGCGCGGTCCGAATTATAAAAGCTTTGAGGACCGCGCAAAGCGCGGTCCGAAACGCTAGTATTATATATAATGCATATTGACGAATCACGAAGAACACAACATCTATCACTTAAAGAATCAACATTTATAAAAATGCTCTTACTTCGCAGCTTTTTATATTGAAAAGTATGCACTGAAAGTTCCAAAGGCAGAGGACCTTTATTATGTTTTCCAAAAAATTTAATTGTATCTAAATCTGTCACAGGTTTAATTTTTTCTCGGTTTTCTTTTTCTGCTTGTCTATAAAAAAATTGTTGTAGAGGTCGATGAAGTTTTCTATAATATTTTCTAAAAAACGATATATTATTTTCGTAAGCAAAAGCTGAGAAGGAATCAAGAGGACCTAGCCATTCAACATCTTGTGCTAAGTGTAGCAACGCATGAACATTATACGAGAGAAAAGTATGTTTATAAAATTGAGGACATTTTTGTACAAATTTATGAAGAGCAAGTTTTGCAAAAAGCAACGATGTTTGCGAAATTGATGGACAACATAGTGCACGAATTGCCGCATGCAAAAGTAAAAAATGAATATAACCTTGTTCTTCCATAATACCTTGTAAAACTATTGGTCCAGTATACAAAATAAATTGACGACCTTCAGTTGCTTTATAATCTTTATAATCAGCTAGCGATCTTGGTTTTCTTGCGAATTCTCGTGGACAATACTGTGCAAGATGTTGAAGTCTTTTTGAAATCAAATTTTGGTTTCGACCAGACAATTTCATTTTTTTTCCATACTTTCCAGTAATCCATGCAGTCAATAACTTTTTAACAACACCTATACAAATTAAATGCATATATTCAACAGGTACTTGGGAAACCATACCCATTGATAAACGACTTACTGGACTAGGTCCTTTATGATGATCTTCATCAATGAGCTGAGCATATTCATCATCTGTTCGTAATTGATGATTTGTGCCCATGAAGACCATTTGGTTCTCACATCGAATACCAGTAACTTTGCATTTGGAACACGGATTACTGGAAATATGTCCAAAATGATTCAATATCCAAGAACGTGCAGGTGTATCTGCAATGAAGGCTCGTAATATCACTGGAATATGTTTTTGACGAAATAAAATACCGTTTCTAACAACTTGAAGAACGTCATCAATGAACTGATGAAGAAAAAGATCAATGCTATATGGTTTTTTTGGTCCTTTATAAATCCCTACAATTTCAGGTTTAGAATTAGTGATGTTAGCTATGGAACATTGAATCGGCCAGATTTGCATATTACCTGACTTGTTCAATCTAGCACCGTCAGTACTCCAATCTACTTTAAGTATATGTGGAATTAAGTTCGATGGTGTTTTTTGCATAATTTTAATAAGAGCTTTCACAAATCCTATATGTAAATATTCTCCAGGATCAACTTTAGATATATTAGGACCTTTACGCGGAGTATTTAATAATGTTCGAGAATCTTTTGGGAGATACGAGAGATATGATAATGATCGTAACGTCCTTAAAATTATATTCCCTTGTATATGTGTAAGATTTCCTTGTATAAAAGA
>NW_028141160.1:5928513-5971805 GCF_030444845.1 Prenolepis imparis
AAAACTTATAGCCAAAGGCATAAGATGATATAAGAAAATCTGTTTCGGTTTAAATGATTTATGAAAACTTCAAAAGTATAAAAAATATAAGAATAATTTATTTGATATATATATTATCGACAACAACTCGTATACAAGATGTGAGAATAATATAACTGTTAATAAAGTAATTTGTTGCGTAAGAATAAGAATAAATAACAAGCAAACTTGAAAATACAGAAAGTAATTATTTTATACGAAACTTTGAGTTTATATCTTAACATAAAGAGAAACATTAACATGCGTGAAATATTTTCTACTATATTATCAATTTAAATAGATAATATACATATATGTATGTCATACATAATACTAGAAATCTATGTGTCGTAGAAATTTTATACGAAACTTCGATATAATATGATCGATGATTCACGTTGAATTTTTTCGTCAGGTTTGATATTGTGAGAAAATCCAGAAAATCATTTTAATATTCTATATTATTATTAGTTTTGAAAATTATGCAAACGTTATATAATGAAAACGACAACAATCATGTGGATTATCGGTAACATACCTTTGTAATGTATAACGTGTATAACATAAATATGTATAGTATAATTTACACGTGTGTGTAATAGATAGATAGATAGATAGATAGGTATTTATTGTTTCTCCTCAGAGTTACAAAAAAAAATTTTACATTTACACCTCCTCTTCCGCATCCTAGCGTCTATGCTTTACATACATACAGTAAAAAAAAATACATTAAAACAATACAATTAAAACAATACAATTATACTCTTTAAGAGAGAGAGAGATATCGCTCGCTCGCTATTGCTTATATCGTCTACGCATACGTACCCTATTTCCCCCTTCCCTTCCTGGACTCCCGTCTTCGTTCGCAAACTTTCTCCTATCTCACATTCTCTCCTTCTTTCATCCTCTCCTTCACACTCTCCCTATTTATTAGTCTCTCCACTTCCCTCAACCATTCCTCTCCTTCCCCTTCCCCCCCCAAAATTTTCTCAACTTTTTCCTGCCATGTACTTCCTACCTCCCACACCACACATTCCTCCCATAAATGTTCCCACGTCTCCGTTGCCCACTCACACACCCTACATTTCTTTCCTTCTTCTTCTTTCCAATATTCTCCCTCTCTTATCCCATCTCCTAGCCTAAACTTCGCTAGCCTCTGCCACCTACTTTCTCCCCATCCCTTTTTCAAATATCCTGGAACTCCTTCCTCTCCCTTAATCCTCTGATACCATTTGTTAGATTTCGACGCCTTTATCTTCTCCCACCTTTCTTCCCTTTGCATTCTTTTCTCCCTTTCCCATAATTCTTCTCCCTTTACACTTCCTTCTTCCCTTACTTCCTCTACCTCTTTTATATTCCAACCTCCTTTTTCCCAATAATCTTTCCTTTCCTCTTCCCATCCCTTTCTGACCCTCCCTTCCTTCGCCCTTCTTTTTATCTCTTCCCAGCATGCCCTTGCCAATTCTCCTCCTTTTCCTTCCTCTAGCCTCCTTTCATATCCCCATGCCCTTACACCGGCCCTTCCCCTCAACCTCTCTCTTTGCACTTTCTCTCTGACTAAATACCCTGCTGTACTTCTTCTCACCCCTTCCATCTTAAATATCTATCATGAATTCTCTCTATTTCTTCCCTTTCTTTCCATCCCCATATTTCCACTCCATAACTAATTACCGTCCACACTAATCTGTCAAATAACCAAATCCTCTTTCCCCAATCTTTTGCGAATTTCCTTTTCCCAATTCCCCACACCTGTCCCATTATCGCCGCTCCTTTTTTCACTCTATCTCTTATTTGCGCTTCCTGCCTGCCGTTATATTTTATTACATATCCCAGATATTTAAACTCACCTACTTCTTCTATTTCCATACTGCAATATCATCCGCATATGCCAAGGTATATATCCTTCTCTCTCCTAACCTTACTCCTCCCCATCCCCCTTTCCCTAGAAAATCATCTATGTCTGCTAACAGCAACGTAAACAAACTTGGGCTCAACGGACATCCTTGCCTAACCCCTTTCTGTCCAGAATTTTTCTCCTTCCTTTTCCCCCACCCTTACTCTGCTACTTGTTTCCCTTAAGATTTCTTTGCATCTTCTCACTAACCCCTCTCTTACCCCTCTCTTCCTCATCGCCTCTATCAGTTTTCCCCTATCTACCGAGTCGAAGGCCGCTTTCATATCCACAAATAGAATCATCATTTTCCCTCCCTTCCTGTTTACCTGCCTATTGATCAAATAATTCAATGTGTAAATATTATCTATAGTCCCCATCCCTCTCCTGAAACCTGTCTGACTTGGTGGTAGCAGTCCCTTCTTTTCTATATCTTCTCTTAATCTTTCCGCCAAAATTGTCGCATATACTCTGTAAGCCGTCTGTGTCAACGTCACCCCCCTATAATCTCCCACCTTCTCTCCCTCCCCCTTCTTAATAATCGGCACTATATCCCCCATTTTCCAATCCTCCGGCCACCCTTCCCCTCTCCATACTTTCCTACATATCTCCCATAATCCCTCCTCTATCTTCTCTCCTCCATACTTCCATACTTCGTTCGCTATCCCATCCCCTCCCATCGCCTTCCCATCCTTCATCTTATTTATTGCCTTTTCGAATTCCTCTTTCCCTAACTCTTCTTCCTCATCTTCTCCTTCTCCTTTTCCTCCTCCCCATACCGTTTTCCACCCCATCCCTCCTAATAACCCCCTAAAGTACTCATCCCACTCTTCCATCTCTATTCCTTCATTTACTCTTTTCCTTCTTCTCCTCTCCTTATTTACTACCTTCCATACCTGACTCTCCGTTTTTGCCTCACTTACTTCCTTCTCCCATCTTTCTATCTCCTCTTTTTTCTTTCCCTCACACAAAACTTTATACTCCCGTTTCATTTCTTTATACCTCCTTCCTTCTCCCCCCTCTCTTCTCCACCTTTTCATTTCCCTTTTAACTTTTTCCTTCTTTTCTCTACATTCTTCGTCCCACCATCATCTCTCCTTTTTGCCTCTCTCCTTCCCTTCTATCCTCTCTAATGCTTTCTTAATTTCTCTCTTTAATCCATTCCATTCTTCTTCAATCCCTCCTCCATTTTTTGTTTCCCTCTCAAAGGCTTCTCTAAACTCGTTCCTTCGTTCTTCTGTCCAATCTCCTCTATTTAATCTCCACCTGCCTTTGTTCCCTCTTAAACTTCTCTTTTCTCCTTCTATCCATACTACAACTGGTCTATGATCCGAGTCCATCCTGTCCTCTACTCTAAACTTTATCACTCTTTCCCTCGTTCTACTGTTTCCTATCACATAATCAATCACCGAATTTCCCCTCTCTCCCACATATGTCCATTCCCCTTCCTCATCTCCCTTATAGTTCCCATTAAGAACCGACCATCCCTGCTCTTCTAAAAAGCTACATAACTTCTTTCCCTCTCTATTAATTTTCCCATCTTTTGAATTCCTTTCCTCTTCTATACTTTCTTCCTCTACTATTCCTCCCTCTCTCCCTATCCTGGCATTAAAGTCTCCTCCTATTATTGTTCTCCCTTTTTCTCTTTTCTCCTCCGTCCATTTCTTTAACTCTTCCAACTTCTTCTCCATGTCATTATTAATGTATATCCCTACCACTCTCCATTCCTCATCACCCAACCATACTTTTATACTCATCAAACCTTCCCTATCTTTCCTTTCCCTCTCTCTTTCCATTCTTATTCCTATTCTAATTCCTATTATCATCCCCCCCATTGCCCTTCCTTTCCTGTTCTTTCTTCCCGCCCATTGCTTCATCCACGTATATCCTTTCGGCAGTCTCATACTAACTCTCTCCCATCCTTTACTATCTATCCACGTCTCACATAAAACTATCACGTCCCATTCCTCTAATTCTTTCAAAAAATCTCTATCTTTGTTTCCCAAACCTGCTACATTCCAGAACCCTATCTTATATACTCCTTTTTCCCTTCTTCTCTCCCTTTCCCTCTCTTCCCCTTGCTTTTTCTTCTCCTTCTCTCCTTCATCCCCTTCCCCCACTCCTCCTCCATATTCCCTAACGTCCTCCTTCTTCCTCCTGATTTGCCCCTTCTTTGTTCCCCCTTTCTTTCCCTTTCCTCTAATACCTCCTTCCTTTTCCTCCCTCTTCCATCCTTCAACTCTTCCTCCTCCTCATCCCATACCCATACCTCATTTCCTATCCATAATTTTCCATACCCTATCCTCACTCTCTCCCCTCTCTTTTCCTCCTCCCCTGCCAATTGTCTTAATTTCCATTTTATCTTCCTTTCTTTAAACGTTTGATCCTCATCTATCCATATTTCCTTCCCTTTCAACTTTTTCTTATTCTCTAGAATTCTCATTTTATCTTCCTCTGACTTTACTCTAACTATCAACATCTTCCCCTTCTCCTCATTCCCTGCCTTTATTTCCCTTACTTCCTCAATTTCTACCATCGCTCCTATCTCTCTACATATCTTTTCCACTCCTTCCCTAATCTTTCCTTTCTCTTCTTTAATTCCTTTGAAAATTAGATTTTTTCTTTTCTTTTATCTTTCTTCCCTTTCTATACTCCCCTCTATCTTTTTAATCCTCTCCTCTAATCCCTCTCCTGTCCTATTTTCCTTTACACTCTTTTCTAATCTATCTATTCTCCTCCTCATCTCCTCTCTTTCCTCTTCCCATTTCTCCTCTTTTCTTCTCATCTCCAATTTAATTCCTTCTATCTCCCTCTTTATTTCCTCCATACCATCTTTCACTTCTTCCCTCCCTTCTTTAGATCCTTGATCTCCTTCAAAATCAATCCTACCATATCCTTTTGTGCTTTTTTAGTTGTCCCTCCTTCATCCCCTTCCTCCCCTAAATCCTCTCTCGATCTCTTAAGCCACCCATCTATCGCTCCTGTTGTTACTACACTACCTTTTCTCCCTATTACTATCTGTCCTACTTTCCCTTTCGGAGTTACACTTCCTGTCTCCTCCACTTTCTCTACTACCATGCTTGTCTCCATCTCTCTTCTCCGTATACTTAATTTCCCTTATCCTTTATTAATGTCTCTCAAATTTCCCTAGCTGTTTCGTCTCGCCTAGTTCCCACCAGATTTCGCTCCCTCCTTTCTCACTTCACACGCGCCTCTACTCTCTTCTTATTTCGTGCCTACCGTTACCTTGCCTACCTCTCTACTTTCACTCTCTTTTTCCCTCTTACCTTTTCTCTCCTTACCCCACACTTATTTCTTTCACTCCACACTCACCACCACTCTCAAATCACACACCTCTTTATCTCACACACCCTCTCCAACTCTCAGATGGCCTCTCAAAACTCGCAGCTCACACACACGTGTCACTCTCCTAACCTACCGGAAACGGAAGTCCCACGTGTGTGTAATACAAACTACATATTTCGTCGCGCTATAATATAGTAATTGTAGAATTTTCTTACTATATTACGCGTTTTATCGCAACAACTTCATCAAACATAAAATATCAATTTGTCCAAATAAAACGCTATATAAAACAAATCAAAATATATATAACGTGTATTTCTAAATAGGTATATGTATTTAAAAATAGTATTTTGCGCAAAACGTTTTATATATTATATTTTACAGAGACTTCATTAACATCTCTTAGCATTTTCGGTATTTAAGATGATTGAACATCGTCAGTTTCTTAAATCTGATGTTATCAATACATAATATAGGACGATGTGTTGAATTTTTTCTATGATTTTTGAAAACTATTTAAACTATTATGTATTTAAATTTTAGATGTCCTTTTACGAAGGTATATTATAAAGACTCAATGGATGTCGAATTTTATTACGCCAAGGTTGAAGATTTAAAAAAGAGTAAAAGACATATGGACGATTTGTGGAAGCGTTATGTGCCTCGCATGTCTGAGATATATCATTACCGTACAAACAAATATATCATAAGAAGTATTTCCACCAGGCTCCGTCTGTATACAAAAAGCATCCTCTGAATTTATTTATCTTATTTGATAAACTTATTAGAAGCATGTATATATTACAAGATTCACGGTATGACTAAATGTATATTAAAATACTATTAGTATATTATTAGTATGTTTAATCGATTATTATATTAATTTAACAATAAATATATGTTTATTTTTCAGTCAATCCAATTTAACAGAATGGTATTATATCATCAAAATTTTTCAATATGTAAATAGAGAAATATTCAATTCAAGATGGGAAAAATTACAAAAAGCACACAAACTGCGTTTGGAAGATTTAATTGTCATAATATTACAATGGTGTCATCCCGATAAATTTATTACTGACTTGCTTATATATAAATTCATAGATAATATTGTGGAAAAAGTATTACAGTTTTTGAAAAATGAAAATCCCTCGCACCCAATATTGTTGATATCACTTGAAGAATTCTCGGTTTGGAAAAATTATAAAATTCGTATGAATTTCTGGAGCGAAGAGGACGCAAAGGCGATTAAGTGTGTTCTCGATAAAATTATTGTAAGTTTTGCTTCCTATGATTCATGGATGGAACCGAATCAAATACGAATGGATTTGTTCTTCTGGCCGTGGGTATGTTTTTTTTTATATATATGATGTCTTTTTATTATCTATCATAAATTATAATAATTAAAACTATCATAAATATTATAATATTTTTCTATTATATTGAGATTATAATTATGTTTATTATATTTTCATATTTATTGTTCTTCGTCAGACTCGAGAAGAAAAATTAAGACATAGAGAAATGTTTTGGATAATAATGTATATCTGCGTTGCAAGGAGATTGGGTTTATATTTTAAAATATTACTAATCTATTTACTACATCCTTCTCCATTGGTTTATTTGGCTTGACATCCCAGGTGATATATAATATTAGCTTTGAGATTATCTTAATTTATTCTGATATTTGTATTATACGCATAAATAAATACAAATTTTATTTTATTCGAATTTCATAATTTTATAATTATTTTTTGTTATCCAAGTCAAAAGTTTTCTCTTATTTCTAATGTAAACTTATATATTTTTAAGGATTTTAGAGGATTTTATGAATTAAATTGATATAATAGCAATTAAGATTACTTTGTACTTCCAACAAGTTAGTTGATTTTAAGACAGGATTTTAATTAATAATTTAGACAGAGAAACTTTTGGAGAAAATTATAGATGAAAAAGAGAAATGGTTTTAAATAAGATGTTTTTATTGTGGAAATATTAATTAGTTTAAAATACACATATGTATAATTATGTTTCTTTACTATTTGTTCAGAAGTTATGGAGAATTTTTCACCTTTGATTGGATTGATGATCAAGACAATGTAAGGGTTTCTGACATAAGACAATGTCTACCAGGGCAGGATCGTTTGTGGGCCATAAGAGATCGACTTATACTTTCTGATGTTTGTAACTTCAAAATATTTTGAAAACATTTTGAAATCGATAAGCTTGATTCTAATAAATTGCAAAGGCCATATAATTTACAACCTTAGCTTTCGATTATAGAGTTTGGCAAATTTATATAAATATTTTTTATTTTTCTATACACATTTGTCATTGGAATTTAGTGATTACACATGATTTCGTGATTGATTCAAAATTTAATTTGCAATTTTTTTCAGATATTCGACGCAGTAAGATGGACGTCGGCAATGAAATTTATTACGACTCCTCAATATTTGTTTGATTTAATTGAATTTTCTCCTTTAATTGAAATGGATAATTACATGCCATTGTATGACTATGATGCGGTAAGATAATTGCATCCATTCATTTTGTTAATATTACAAATTATATATATTACAAATTTTAAAGACATTTTATTATTATACATATAACAAATTAATATATAATTATACCTGTAATCTTACTAATTATATAATTATTTTTAATTAAAAATTTATTACATTATGTATAAATTACAAAATATAAAAAAACGTCAATTATACTAATTTTTCAGTCGATATGTATTCCATCAGATGAAACATTTTGCAAAAAGAGACCGCCTAATTTAAAATATGCAATTGGATTGATGGTTATTCATAAGCATGAAACGGAAGATAATACGTATACAGATATTGCTAGTGTCATAATTGGATGGCACAACGAATACGAATGCCAAAGTGAACTCTTTCAGTATCAGGAAATATGTTGTACTCCGAATGATATTAAAGACGAATGTATGCAGAAATATAACATCGATAATTGGAAATTCCAACCATACTATGTTTTGTTAACTGATAATGGCCTGTGTTATGTTCCACAATGTACGAGTATATTATTAAGTGCTTCATCATACTTTATATTTGTATATTCTGTGATATTTTTATTTATATATTATTTGCATTACATAACATAATAGATTTTTAATTTTATTTTAGGCGCTATAACATCGATATGCATCTCGGAATCGATCAAAGATACAGAAATTGGTAGATATTTCTGTAAATTCGAAGGTACTCATTATGTGCCAAACAAAATAGTAGAAAAGCATTATCCAAACGATGCCGAAGTCGTTCGCAAAATATTGAGTAGTAATAAATTCTGATACTTTGAGTGGCACATAAGTGTGTGTTGTGCATCTGCTCCTTTTAATAAAGTCCCGGATTGAAATCCGAGTTAAAATTCAGAATCATTGATGATCGAATAGATCCATATCTTTTGGAAGGCAATGAGAAACTATCGAGAATATCTTGCGAAAAAAATAGAATTCTTCTTCTAAAATGACACACATATATCAAATACATACATATAAAGAGATCTGTTTTTTGACAAATAAAGAATATGTATATGTACATTAAAATGTTTGTATTAGTAATATCTTTTTTTTTCGGTAGTTTTGAAATGTTTGTATTGTCTCCATTTTATGATGTCAACAAATTTTTTGCTGTCGGCAAAAATAATAAATTTATTATAATAAATATCGTATATTTTATTTATCTTTCTATAAACTGGAAAAAAAATTTTTTTAGTATAGGTACAATTATGGCTATAAACTATTAATATTATCAAATGACACATACAAATAATAATAATAATAATTTTGAGAAATTTTGACAATTATAAAGTTAAAACAATGTGATATATATACTTGCAATTATTTTATAATTACAATTAAATGTACGTGTCTTAACTATGCTGTGATTGGATCTTACGGCCTTTTTTTTTCTTCTTAATTATCACTAATAATAATTAAAACTTTTCACTAAGAAGAAAAAATATGCTATAGCATGTATAATAGGAAAATCTCAATAAAATATACCGTCGTTTTGAAAGTTTAGTGTGTCGAGAAAGATACGTATGAAGGATAATATTACGTATATCTATATCGCATGGAATAAAATTTATGATAAAATTAAAACGCTATTAATTAAATTCTCTTGAAAATGTAACAATATATATGCTTGAAAATATTCTGATATTCTAATAGAATAAACCTTACTTTCAAAAATAAGAAATGTTGAAAAACGCAAAACTATAACGCATATATGCATTTAATGTTTAGATCTTCGGCAAAATATATTTGTTTCTAAATAACTCTGAAAAAATTGAATTGAAAATTTTTTTTTAACATACTATGACATACTAATCTTGTGTTGTCATGAGTTGACGAACGACATGTATTTCCCCAATGTAACATTATATTATTTGGACGGACCTTAAAAACTATGCGGTTTCTAGATTACTTCTATAGATGTCGTTGTTATAGTTTATTTTTATTGATCACATTGATTGATCGTGTTGTCGCGTATTAATTAACGAGCATTCTAATTATATTTTCCAGCCCAATTTTCAAATGCATAATTTCTAATCGAAGTATAGCAAACTGTTTGTCTTTAACTTTAACACATCATCCGATATCTTCTTAAATGAGTTACGAATCGGTCGTAAGATGATATGCGCGCGCGTAAAAAAAGTTTTACTATTACTGTCAAAGAATAAAAAGAAAGATTCTTAAATTATACAATACCGTTGTTCGTCGTTGCTGAAGACGCAAACGCGCGTGCACGGTGGATGTGTACATATTTATATATTTTCATCATAATAAATGTTTGAATTTATTTCTTTAAAGATACAAGACAGGGAGCGAGAAAGTAAGAAATGCGAAAGAACGAGAAGTAGAGAGACTAATTATAAGAGAAAAGAAGAAAAAGAAAGAGGAAGAACATGCTTTTTTGAAACGTTTTGTGTCATTGGAGGTGATGTATCACTTTTCGTTGAAAAAAAGTAAGAAACAAAAGTAAGAACAAAAGCATAACAATTACAAAAGAACAAAAGAATTTAAGCAGTACGTTTAAAGGACATTTCGAAGAATTTTGGTCCATATATTCTGCGAGCGTTCATCTTTTTCTTTTGAAAAACATCGAAAAAATCCAAATTGATTCAAAGTGAACATTGCACGATATAAAAGTTGTATTTTCGTTTTTTTTTTTTTTCCTTTTTCCAAATTATAATATGTATTTTTCATCCATATTTTTTCGCACGCGACTAACCACGGATCGCTTTAAAGGCTGTTATTTCACTAACGCATAGTTCGCGATAGGAGATCGCGAGGTGATTTTTTATGAAAGGGGTTGATTATTGTATCCAGTATCATATGTGTGATAAAAAATATTCCCCATGCAAAATGCAGTGTGATAATAAAATAATTCAATAATTTCGCTACATTTTGATCACTTTTTATGTCATAGTTAATATAATTTTCTTTTTATATATAAAGAGTATTGTATTATATATAAAGAGTATTTTATAAATAAAGAATAAATTTATGTAAGATTATCCAAGATTTTCTTAATTCGCTGAAGAGCTGACAGGGATTTTATATCGTCTTCATTAGATGATACGATTATCGATTAATACTTTTTGATATTTGATAATTGAGAAAGCTATTTAAATAACGCTACTTTGACTGCTTTCTTCTGAATAATTATGAGTTACTTGATAACCTGGAAATCAGAAGATAAACGTAAATTGAAAGTTAGAATTTCTGTTGTCATAATTGCTTAATTTTAAAACAAGAAGTTGTAATTTTAAGAGTACAACGTGAAATAAAAGTGTGTTTGATGTACAATATATAATAATAAAATCTTGTAATAAATATGCATAGCAACAGTAGTTTTTATATAAATAACGCATTATAAATTATAGAAAGAAGACATTTATCTATTAATTAATAATAAAAAAACTGTATCAGTTTTGACAGAAATACATAAATATCTTTTTTATAATTTTAAAATAAATCGAAATCTTACTCTGACGTGCTCTCGTTTAAAACAAATTCATTTTTCGCTGGCTTGCTCGAACACATTTTCTTTCTCACGCACAGTCTCTCTCTTTCTCTTTCCCTCGCACGTTTGACAAATACATCCACACATACATATGTACATAATATGCTTTCTCGAACTTTTTTCTTCTTTCTTTTTATGTTCTATATCATGTTCTATAATCGAATTATATCGATATGAATAGTAGAAGTTAATGATAAATTTGATCATTAACTTCTACTATTCATATCGATATAATTCGATTATAGAACATGCAATAAAACGATAAAATATCGATAAAAATAAATAACTGAAATAAGGATAAACTCCATTATTTGCATTAATATTTTAACGAATAATTAATCTATTTGTTGATATACAATGTATAATATTTTATCAATATTTTTCGTAGATACACACACACACACACACACACACACACACACACACACACACACACACACACACACACACACACACACACACACACACACACACACACACACACACACACACACACACACACACACACACACACACACACACACACACACACACACACACACACACACACACACACACACACACACACTCACTCACTCACTCACTCACACACTCACACACTCACACACTCACACACTCACACACTCACACACTCACACACACACACACACACACACATTAGATTATATATATATACCATATATATATATATATATATATATATATATATTAGAATTTTTTAATCGGGATGATATGTTAATATTTTATTAAAAAATATATAAAAATATTGATCGTTATAATTTATAATTTACAGGATGTGATACTACTTCAGCAATTTACAATATTGGCAAAACAAAATTAATCAACATTCTCGAGAAAAACGATGGACTCCGAGAAGTTCTTTACATGTTCAAGAAAACGAAACTCGATATTGACGTCTTGACAGCAGCAGGAGAAAAAATATTTTTCGTGTTGTTTGGTGGGACCGGAGAAGTGTCGCTTAATTCCCTACGATATAAGCAATTCGTTAAATCAGTGACAAAAACAAAATTCAATCTTTCCTCCTTGCCTCCTACCGCAGCGGCTGCACGGCAGCATACATTCCGCGCATACCATCAAGTGCAAACCTGGCTTGACATCCACCAGGATCCAGAGGAATGGGGTTGGTGACGGACTCCACTAGGACTAGAATCAATCATGACCACCCAGGATCCAGGGGCTCCCGCGGTAAAGGAATCGATATCGTGCAAATGCAAAAGAAAATGTGGAACAGCCTGTGGTTGTCGCAAAGCTGGGCTTAAATGCTTGGTAATATGCGAACATTGCAACGGGGAATCATGCACAAACATTGCACAGTTGCGGCAAGTACTCCAAGACGACGACGATTGCGACGACTTCGAATTTCCCCCGGTTGACTTCAACGAAGGTACTACCAACGATTCCGAAAGTGAGGAAGTCGTCACCGAAGAGAGATATCAATGACGATGACTTCGATGAAACAAATATGTCTGGTCCATCGACAAAAAAGCAAAGACTTGCATAAAAAAATAAAATAAAATAAAATAAAATAATACGACAATTCACAATAAAACCGCGAATTTTCCCCACGAAAAATAGTATTTACTAGACACAGTCAACTTTGGCACCCTCTATCTCTGGTATTTGTTGAGTCACTGCAAAAGCGGATATACGAAAATTGTAGAGAATTGAGTCCTCTACAAGTTTTATTTGAATATTTTTTTGATAAAACAACAGAGGTCAATATAATTGTCAATAAAAATGTTCAACCCCTAATTGACGGCACTTTTTTGGTTGTAACTTTTTTTCCTTGACAGCTATTAAAAAATTTTTCAAACAAAAGTTGTAGCAAATATTTTTAAAAGAAAAAAAATCTGCGCTTTGTTAATTTTATCACGCATTACTTTAATTTATTTAATCTACATCATTATTATCTTTAATTTATTTAATTTATATTATATTTAAATCTATATCATTATTTCACCTGTAAGTATAAATTTAACTTTTAATTTCATTGAATTTAATTTAACTTAAGAATTTATATCCTGCATATCTATAAAAGATGAGCAATATGTTGTTATAAAAATTCCTTTCAATCTTCTTTTCATTTTTCCTGTCAACCTTCGTATCTTGATATTCATATAGCATTTACGCGTGATTCTTTTTTGTAATACTCTGGCGTTTGGTTTTCTAGATGTGAAACTTATGGCAATAACCGATTTAGAGACTCGTACGAGGAAAAGATTGTCTCGTTATTGGTTCGTATTGCCAAGCCTCCATCAATTAAATGCAAACAAACGCCATAGACGAGTAAATGACGTAAACGATATTCTGAATTTAAATTTCAATTCGATTTCTCAACAAAAAACTAACAGTACTTGACAACAGATATTTAATTGAACTATTATAATAGATATGTTAATTTATTAGTAAAAATATATGTTATCTGTTAATTTATGTTAATTTATCAATATGACACGATAAAATTCTTATATTATCGATCGTGTTCAAATGGAAAGTAATATAAGAAATCATGATTTATTAAATTATACATTAAAAAGTATATTTAATAGAAAAATCTATTTTTATTAAATGCCATTATCTCATTCTTTCATAAACATGATTTTGATGAAGTAATCGAACAATAAAATCATGTTTGCAAAATTTATGTTTGATATATTAAAGAAACTAAAACTAAAAAGTAAATGAAGAAATATCATAAAAAATGTAATAAATAGTCGGTAAAAATAAATCAAATTAGTGTCGCGTGTAAATAAATCTTTATAGATAAGTAGGAACATTTATATCGTTTTAAAGCAAGCTTTTTAAAAATGACGATAAAAATGAATTTCACAGAATAAGTAATAATAAACACATGTTTAATTAATAAAATAGCAGCGTTTTTCACGATTAAAGTATAAATAAAAGAAACTCGATTTTTTTCCTATAAATAAATAAATTATTGTAGTGCGTAATCTGATGAGGAGGATGATGATGTAGTTTGTTGCAGATGAGAAGAGTTCGAATCTCTCTATAATGCAAGTGAAAAAGCTATCTAGAGTTGCATAATGCCGGCGTCACACGATGTAGGTTTTTCTGTATAATTAGCTGTACGCTAGTTTGTACGCTGCTGTGCTTGCACTTGTGCATGCCAGACACTTCGATGCATTGAGTGCGAAAGTCTAGCTTGTATGATTTCTATGTTTGCTACGGTGCATTATTTCGTGCTCGTTTCCTTGCATGCACCAATCAGCGTTTCGGAAATGTTTCATTCAATGCAATCTTCACTGTTGATATGATATGTCAAAATCGTTTGACAGAATATTAATATTTTAATAAAAATGTGGAATAAAGAACAAATAGTTTCTACGATTTCTTGTATTTATTTCGCGATGAAGTAATAGCACGAATGCAGCCAATCTCCGTCGTCGCAAAATTTCATTTACTATATACAGGAGCTGTTGTTCCTCCATATCAATCTCTTTTAAAATATTTTATTTAATTATCAAAACCTATCAACCAGCTATGATTGACGTTTGACGTTTTCTTTCGTCTGACGTCTTCATACAACACTCCATACAGCAAACCAACTTCGTGTGACGTGTTTATACAACGCTCTATGCAGCAAACCAAGCAACGTACAGGATACAAGCTAGCATACAAGCTAATCATACAAAAAAACGTACATCGTGTGACGCCGGCTTAAGATCGATATTACACACATGCATGCTTAAAATTAAGAAAACAAGATTAAATGTAGCACTTAAAATTCTTCTGTAGTGCACAGGTATAATACAAACGTCGAGATCACGCAGCATCCGTTCTAATTGGTTTTGAAAACGGGCCGTGATATAATGTGATATTATTGCTCAAGGCTCTACCAGTTGTTTATCAACCACCAACGAAGGAGGAGTAAATCCTTCTGCTCTTTACAAAACTTTCTAAAAAAATATTCGCTCTTGATACACTTTGTAATATTCTGTGAATGACATTTTTTTATATAATATCTTTCTCGTTCCTCAAATAAAAATTTGTCGTGGAAAATAATTAATAAAAGATACAATCTTAATTGCAAGATCTGTTATCTTTTGAAAATCGTGCTGTATCATTTTATAAGATAATGTTGTGCAAAAGTATTATTCGAGTCTCGTATTCCTTCGCGAAAAGTATTCGCAGAAGTTTCCACGTGTCCGGAAATCTTAATCACGAAGAAACTGATGGAGCCAAATGCATTAACACAAATAAGACAATTAAACCGCCGAGGATACTGATAACAGGTAAGCACGATGCAAAGTAAATAATATATACATGCTTTCGATGAATTAATCTAACAATTAATCTATCAAATTTACATAATTCGACAAATTTCTCTAATTGATACTATGATTGAACGATCAAATGCACTCCATTATATTCGTATCTTTTATTTTATCATGCATGAAGAAAGTAACAGATATTATTTAATGAAGTTTATGGCACGATATGATTAAATAATATATATACATACATATACTTGCTTTCGATTAATTATTTTATCAGTAAATTTACATAATTCGACTCTAATTGATGCTATGATTGAACGATAAAATACACGCGATTATATTTGCATTTTTTATTTTACCATGCATTAAGAAAGTAAGAGATATTATTTAACGAAGTTTATGGCATTAATTAATTGATTCATTATTGGATATAATTTGTCCAAGTAAAAAAAGTATTTCATAAATCAAATTACATGCTTGTTTTCTTCTTCATAACTTGAGATTTTATCGAAAAGTGTAGTCTACAGGGACAAAATAATATCACACTCTATTTGTTTTTAAAATAAAAAAAATGCAATATCCTTTATCAAGGAAATACAATTTTTCAGGGGGTCTCGGACAATTAGGGACGGAATGCGCAAAGTTGCTTCGTCGGAATTATGGTAATGAGAGCGTCA
Source organism: Prenolepis imparis (assembly GCF_030444845.1). Taxonomy (NCBI): domain Eukaryota; kingdom Metazoa; phylum Arthropoda; class Insecta; order Hymenoptera; family Formicidae; genus Prenolepis; species Prenolepis imparis. The sequence goes on from NW_028141160.1 coordinate 5,944,730, forward strand.
TACTGACGGACATTATCAAGCCTACGGAGGAGAGTCTGGAGAACGGACCCTTTATTTTTGCGGATATCCTCGACTTCAAGGGTTTGCAAAAAATCGTCGTCGACTACAGGATCGACTGGCTCATCCACTTCAGCGCTCTTCTTAGCGCTGTCGGCGAACAAAACGTACCTCTAGCCGTCAGAGTTAATATCGAAGGTGAGATGAGCTAAATGATCATCTACCTCTATATCTAGACGAGCAGCAGAAGCTTCGAAACTCGAAGTTTAATACACTGAGAAAAATGTCCAGCAATTTTAATCGGAAAAAACCGTTCAGCACTGTATCCGATCGATTTTCAGTACTTTTCGATCGGATCTAAACCTATCCGATAAGATGATATCCGATGAAAGGTTATTTCCGATGAAATGTGAACGGAAAATGAGCGTCATTTATTTATCCGTTCAAATATGATCGGATTAATATACAACTTAATCGGACATTGCACTTGATCGGATAAAATTAAAGTATTTTATCCGATCAAGTTCAATATCCGATCTAATATGTTATATCCGATCAAAAATATATCCGATAAAATAATAACCTATCAAATATAATAATATCCCATCAAATATTACCGGCGCAGAACGTATTGCGCAGAGCCGTAGAGACCTGTTTCTGGCATTAATCGCCGAGTCATTGCCTGCGACATCTTGCGATCTGCAACAATTGCGTCGTGTTACGAATATAATTCCGTATAATTTCTATATTAAGCTCTGTGCTTGTGCGAATGAAGTTTTTTCCTTTTTGCAGTACATTGATAAATATATATTAATAAAATAAGCAGTGGAGTGATGGGATAAACGCCGAATTAAAAAAAAAAATATATATATATATATATATATATTAGGGTGGTCGTTATATGGGTTTTTTCAGAATTTTAATGTTGGATAGTCGTAAATCGGCTTTAAATGTGAAAAAAAAAAATCTCTAATTTTTTCAGATTTTTATTTTGAGTCCTGAGTCTCCCTGTTGGCACGTAATTTTCTTTTTCATTTAAAAAATATTTATTTAAGTTAGTTCTAGTCTAAAATAGCGACATTTTATGAAATACGTTTCATTGCCGTGAAAATAGTGAAACATCGTATATGAGGTATTTCACTCGAGTTGTGTGTGTTATACTACACACAAATCGAGTGAAAAAATTTAAATTATTATTTTACGGAGTAATCAATATATCGATTAATTTATTATTTTCCATTGATTTTTTTTGTTGAAGATATAATTTATTTTGTATTCTTTTTTAATACAGCTTATTTTCTTGTATTGGTAGTCCTGATGATACATTGGGCTTTTGTTTTAGGTATTTCACATGAGAGCTTAATATCTTAACACCACAGTTCTGCAGCTGCTTCGTCATCAATTTTTTTTTCTGTTATCAATTTTTTTCTAAAAAAAAAAAAAAAATTATCGAAAATTTGCGCTTAATCATTGAGCACTGGAATGGAATTCCCTACACATCTTTTTCCTATATAATCGAAAATAACGACGATTTAAAGTTCAAGGAAGATTCAAAAAAATATATGATACGTCGTTATATTGCTTGAAAAATGGATAAAAAATAATTAACTGAATTAAAAACACCCACGACTCGTGTGGAATAGCCCATATACGATTTTTGACTATCTTTTATGAAAAATTGAATAATTTTGTTCACTACTTTTGCAGCTGATTCCATCTAGAACTGAAGTAAATTAGTATTTTTTTCAAATTATTAAAAAATATATAAATAATATTTAAATAACATATAAATGAATAAATAAATGAATTGATATAAGAATATAACATAACACACAACTCGAGTGAAATACCCCGTATACAATTTCATGCTATACCTCACGGCAGCGAAACTTATTTAAATCAGGTTTGTTGATTCTATTTTTAATCTAAAAATTACTTAAATTGGTATTTTTTTAAATGGAAAAAATCCACGTGCAAACAGGGAGACTCAGAGCTGAAAATAAAAATCTGAAAAAATTAGAGAATTATTTTTTCTACATTTGGAGCTGATTTATGACCATCCAACATGATCTTCCATTTAACGACCACCCTAATATATATCCATTCATTTTACATCGGACAATTTTCATCAGAAATCCGTTCACGTAATATATATATATATATATATATATATATATATATTATATACGCGGCGACTGTTATGTGATTTTGCGACTCCTAGTTCGCGAGCAGCGTCGAAACGTCGCGTTTCCGCATATGAAAATTGTCCAATGTAAAATGAATGCATATTTTATATATATATATATATATATATATATATATATAATAGGAAATTTCCGATCAGGACTAAGAGAATTAATCGGATATGATGTGATCGGATTATCCGTTCAAAAAGTAACAAACGGATCTTTCCGATTAGATGTTTTTTAATCGGATATTTCTGATCGGATGTTTGCTAATCGGAATTTTCTAATCGCATATATTTGATCGGTCATTTTAACTTTGATCGGTTTTCTTTTCCGATTAAAAAGATCGGTAATATCCGTTTGTTACCTTTTGATCGGATTATCCGATCATTTTTAATCGGAAAAACCATGGATTTTTCTCTCAGTGTAGTGCTTGAAATAAAAATATTTTAGAAATAAATTTAAGACACAGGTTTGTGCACAAAAATCTGTGTCCTCAGTATTTGATTATTAATTAAATAGAGGACTATGTAATTATGTTTTTTCACTCCATTTAATAGAAGACGTGAATTTTCCTCGTATGCGTGAAATAACTTTCCGCGCACTGCGTCCGAGTGAATTTTGTCATTACGGTAATAATTCTAATACGAAGGGAAGAAAGTTCTCCGGGAGAGAAAGCGAGGAGACGAGAGCAGTAGTCGAAACGTGATAGATGGTATCGCGTATTCCTTTGCGACTCGTAGATATACCTGAAGCAAAAAAAATCGACTCTTTTATAATCAATATAAAATCATTACAATTATACATATAAGTATGTCCTTTAAAAATATTCAAAATATCGGTATATCTGTATATATATTTTTAATCTTTCTATTTTAGTAGTATGTGGGCCACTATAGTGAGTCAAAACAAACCCCCACCACTCGGCCACTGGCGCCAGAGAGGCGTGGCTAGACAGGGCTTGTCGATCCGTGATTGGTCGATCCGCTAATAGGGGTCATTAGGCCCAGGGCACTGATAGGCCTAACTATAGTGGCCCAGCACTGTGATTGGTTGGTTTTTGGGAAGAGAGTGAGAGAGTAGGCAGGGTTTTTGAAAAAAGCCGACAAAATGGCGATAAAATATCGTGGTGTAGCGTAGCAGGCGTGGGGATTATGGCACCCCGTCTATGATAGGCTCTAACTATAGTGGCCCAGCACTCTGATTGGTTGATTTTTTTTTTTGGAAGGGTAGGGGGTGAGCAGACAGCGTTTCTGAAAAAAGCCGAGAAAATGTCGATAAAAAAACACGGTATAACAAAGCCGTCATAGAGCGGTTGGTCCTCGGTGATCGTGTATAGCGCTGAAAAAAGATAAATAAAAAACGCACTAATTTCGGCTGACCGTCGTTACTCGGCGTCGCATTGACGGGTAGCGTCGGCATCGTCGCTAATAAAGAAAACAAAAAGATATACAAAAAGTACATGCGGCTAGCCTCCGCTTTCAATTTAGGCTAATTATCGTCACCTAGGGTAACAAAAAGAGGTCTAATAGAAAACACGTGCATTCGAGTTCGCATTCTAGTGACGCTACGTAAAGGTTTTATTGCTAAAAAGAATAAAATTATTTCGAGGTAAAGGAATAGAGAATGAAAATGTAAAACAATTTAAGGTACAAAATTTTACTTTATGGTAATTTTTAAATAAAATCGATATTATTACATAAACATGATACATAAAAATATATTTCCTTTATAGCATATTACATTTAAAATAACAGGAATGACATTTTATTTTTAAATTTATTGTTACAATTGCAGAGAATTATTACTAATACTATATACACATACTTTTTACAAAAATTTACATTGCTTTCCTAATAAATGTATAAAATACTTATATAAAATATTGAAGAAAATACGCGAGAAAAGAATTATTTCGATGATAAATATCCGTACGGAATCAAGTAACGGTTATTAATAAATCTACGTTTCACCAACACTGGTGCGCATATTTTCGACTCGTCCCGCGTTACAATTTCATGAAACGCAGTGCGTTGAATTGCGCTAAAACGTAAATTTATTGTAGTTTCATCTTCTTCTTCGTTATCTTCTTGTTCTTTTTCTAGATTCTTTTCTCGCGCTAATAATAATTTTTTAATGCTATTAAAATTAACGCGTCGTGAGTTCTCGTAATTGACGGTTATTCCCTTAACTTTACAGGTTTCATATACTCGACCCTCGGGTTCGCACGATGTAGGCGTAAAATTTTGGGCCACCGGACACGAACTCTTCGATGTAGCTACCGCGTCCGTAGCTCTCGAGTTCGTCGGTCATATCGCCTAGAAAATTACCCGTGTGCGGTTCATATTCAGTCGGATCACCGGTGCTCGCATAAATACAGAAATCGGTATCGTAATATAACACGCGACGATCTAAACGCTCTAAATATTCGTATAATTTTAAACGTGCTTGCGCTGTCGTATATGCGGCTGTCACTACGTTGGTTATCGGCGAGGGTACGACAGCCTCTTGTCGCAACCGCCACGAAACATATATTACCTCATCGTTTACAGGTAATATATCGGTTATCTCGTGCTCGGGACTTGTTAATAACAACATAAAACGCTGATGTGTCTTAACGACTTCGGTGTTTGGTAAATTGGATCGCTGGCCGAATTTACCCCAGAATGAATTCAAACAAAGCTTCGCGACCGAGCGTAAACCGGGATTTCGCGCGATGTTACGTTTATCGAGAACAATACCCTCGGTTTCCTCGTACTCCCGCAGGTATCGCTCTTTAGCGTCATCGTCCTCGCATTCGCCCGGCCACCCGCTTGCTTCCTGTTTAAGTTGTAGAAATGAGTTTATATATTCGGCGAACAATCCACCTTGCTGTGTTTCGCGATTATATTGGCTAATTTTATATTGCCAAATTTCATTTACTTTTGTCACGAGATAACCTTTTTCGATGGCCTTGCGTAATTCGCAGGTCACCCACGTACCATCAAATTCGCGTTCGCTAGGACGCTCGTGCGTACACGACGTCAGCGAAAATGTTTCGCAGCAACTGCGACATAAGGCGAATAAGAATTTTCCGTGCACGCGATACGGGAGTACTGGATGAAATAAATCGCGCGGTGGAAGTACCGTGCAACGTACGAGGCCTTCGACAGTATCAAAATCATAATTCGGAGCTGTTCCGATTAAAGTGGAACATTCATCGCCGACATAAATATCGGGATGACCGATAGGGAAAGCCGTCTTCAATACATACGGGTACAAAGAACATACATCCACGTAACGTATTTTCTCCGCATCCGTGATTTTGTAAAGAGTCGCGATATTTCCCGTCCGTCCATCGAAAAATGCATCGCGAGGATCGAGCGGTGCTGTTTCCACCATCGAATGGTTCTCGAGAAATTCGCGCATCTCGCGATTGTCCCGCATTTCCCGATCGAAGGTACACTCCCACTTTTCTGTCACCAAATACCCCTGCTGTCGCAGTCGCCACGAGATCGCGAGAGTTCGTTCGTATCGCGAGTCAATCGTGTCTTTACGGTCCATAGCCGACGAAAGCGTTTTATCGCGATTTATCGGAAAGCACGATGTACATCCGTGCCAAAAACAGCCGTGGAATTGCAGCACGTGACGCGACGTTACTCCCGTTTCCGATGTTTTTTCATAATAATCATCGACGAGTGTGTCGTTGATCGTACGATATTCGCGCGCACGCTCTGCATGGTTTATAGGATGACCGAGCTCGCGCTCCTTCCATATCAGCCACTGCAGAGCTTTACGCGAATACATGTTCGCTTTTCTGTATCCGCCGGCTGGAATAACACCTATTGTATTCAAGTGTAAGAAGTTTTTCCGAAAAACTGTCATACACGTCGAAGCGATAGTTGTACATTCCTCGAACGGGCATACATTTCCGCGATCTATAAAAATTTTTCTAAACGCCATGCACGCTCGTCGAAGTATATCAACATCGGTACGGCAATATTGCACTATCTCGCGTTGAAAATCAAACACGGCGTTTTTTAGCCGCATGTCCGTGTGCCACGTGAGAAAGCGTTCGCGCTCTTTCGATTTCATAGTTTCGGGGGAGTAGTAATGTGCGGTGGGTAATGGTCCGACATACGATTGATTTTCGATAGTATTGAATAAATGCGGAAAAATGCCTTTATCCGGCGTATCCTTCAACCCGAAAGCCTTCGATAAATCAGATAAATGCATCGGCATATAATTCACGCTATCGATAAACTTTGTACGTCCAACCGTTAATACGACGATCTTTGTCCCGTTCAAAATCACTTTCGGCTCGAGATTGACGCGATTTTCTACAATATATTGCAAAATAAATTGAGCGTCGAACGCTTTCGCATTGTGTGCTATACATATGATCTGCTTGAAATATTTCGTCTTTCGCGTTGCGAAATCGACAAAATGTTTCACCGGATCGTTACGAAACACGAACTCTCGCACTCCGCATCAGTGACAACGCATTGACATATTGTTTTGCGCGCACACTTCGCAAATTTGTTGCGCGACGCAGAGTGTCGGAACGTGTTTTTTTACGGACGTCGTACCTTCGATCGTTTCGTCCTGCCGCGTTTCAAAATCGTAAAACACGAATGTTACGCGTCCTTTTCCGCCTTCATATGCAAATTTGCTCGCTTCCTCGTTATCAATTGCGCTTTCTTGGCGCTCCTCGGCGGATATACCTAATACTGTCGACGCATCTACCACCGGATGTGATGTCGACGACGATGATCCGACGGAGGAATTAACGTCGCGACGAAGAGGTCTCATATAGCATAAATGATTTCGAGGTTGCGCCGAATGACATAATCTACAGTAAGAAACGCCGCATTCGTGTTTCGCTTTCGCTTTAACTACACAGCCGCATTCATCGCAAAATCGTATGACACTACAAACATTCGCGTGTGATTTACCGTCATATGATTTTTCCCTACGATGACGCTCGAAACACGATGCACCGTAAAATGTCCGATTGCATGCGTCGCATTTTATGATTTGCGCGTCGAAGTAATCGCACGCTGGCACGGCAAAACAACGCGGACATTTATTTGAACACCGGTGACCGCTACCTCTATCGTTTCGAAAGCCTACACTACACGCTACGCAATAATTACGAGAACCCGCGGCGGCTTTTAAATTTAGTACAGGGTTGAAATGACACGAATCCTCATAATACATAATATTTAGCCGATGAGAGGATTCGCATCCGAGAGAAGCGAGTATCGCTGTGCCGTCGTAGAACGGTTTCTCGCCGCGACCAAAAGTACTAAAATTATATACAACGATAGCGATATTATCAGCGGCGAGATACCGCTGGAAGCGCTCGATTTCATGAATCCCGCATCCTTCTTCGGGTATTATTACACCAGCATTTCTTGTTAATTCTAACGCTCATTCGCGTTGTAACGCCGATTGCGGATCCCTAACTCTATTCCATTTATCGTGTAATTCTCCCGTACGTATGTTACCGCGTTCACAATAAATTTGCGCTACTACGAGAGAGCGCGGAAAACACAAGTTGTCAGAATTAGCTATTTCGATTATCGAGCGCTTCGCGATATTTTCACGCGTTAATGCGACACGCCCGCGACCCGAAGGAACAGCGATGTTGAAAATATGTACATTAAATTGTTCGGCGATATTGAGTCCTCCCGCGCTCTGCGCTACTGCGCTCACGAGACCCCAAATATCCTCGTGGGACAAGTCGCGCACCGGACGAAAAGATAAACCCGCGGGACCGTGCGATAAATTCGGCGAATCGAACGATAATCCTACATAATCGCCCGGTTCACTCGAATTTGTCGCATACGCGTGAATTTCACGAAACGCGTTTTCTAAGGAACGATAAATATCCCCGCCTTCGGGTAGCGGACGTATCGCGAAACTCGCTTCTCTGCCGATTACCCCGAATCTTCTAAATCGACGCGCATTTTCTCTAAGCAAAGTTATATAATTAAAATTATCGCTGACCTGATGTTGCTGTTGTCGCGCCTGCTGTTGCGATTGTCTATGCTGCTCCTCTTCCACCTCCTCTTCACCCTCTTCCGTCTCCGACGAAATATTATCCTGTTCATGCTCTTCCCTCGCGATTTCTTCTCCATTATTCTGCGAGTGCGATAATAATACTCTCTCAGGCGCGTCGCTTTGCTCACTTCCTCTACCTCCTCCGCCACTTTGTACTATTAAAAAAGAAAATTGTTAAATCGAATATATTACGTAAAATACTAAGATATTTTCTTTTCTTTTATGCTCGAATTTAATCTTCGCGCAACTGCTAGCGTTATAATACAATGAGATAACTCACCTTTTGGTGGTAATCGGTGTATCTCGAGTAATGCTTCCCGCTCCCCCGCCGCTAATATTCCGGAGAATAGTTAACCGACAAGCGACGAATTGCTAAAAATTTAAATCCGTTTAAGATTAAATTCGAACATAAAAATTTGAAAAAAGTAAAATAACTCCGTTACCTTCTACACGAGGATCGTATTCATCTTCTTCGTCCTCCTCGTAATTTTCTTCCTTTATTTGTTCTTCTTCATAATTTTCCTCTTCCTCCTCCTCCTCGTCTTCTTGCTCGTCTTCCTCCGGTTCCTCTTCCCGCTCCATTTCTACTATTTTAACATTTGAAATTTTGTTATAAAAATAATATATAATATATAATTTAAAAGTTTTATATTGCTTTGTATTTAAATTTTTGCAGAGCTATGTAAACTTATATTTTTTAAATATCGTCTTACCTTGTGTGAACACCTCGCTATCCGCTGAGCTTACAGCAGTTATAGAAGCGGCGTCGTCGTCGACATTATTATTATTATTAATAATATCATCTTCGTCATCTAAAATAATATATTTATATATTAAGATTACTAATTTTTTATATTTAAAAAAATATTTTATTATTTTTAAAAAATGTTAACTTACCAGATATATCGATAACAGCAATCGGCAAGTTTTCCGGCAGGTGTATTCGTGCTCTTCCTGAAAATATTTAATTTTTTATCAATAACTGTAATTTTACGAATAATTATTATATATGTTTAACGTTTGTAAACTTACGCGAAGGTCCTGCCTCGGGCTCTTCTTCCGCTCTGCGTCTTCGGGTGGGGTATACTGTCGCTAATTTTACAGGAGTGTTCCTCGCTACGAATAATTAATAACGATTAAAAATTTAGGCTTATAATTACTGTTTCATATTTTTTCTCATCGAAAGGAATAAAATAATTACCTGTTAATTGTTTTCTTTGATAATCCGCCAGTAGATAGGCTGCATATCCACCCACATACTCTTCTTCGTGTTGAAAAGCCTCACGCATTAATATTATTTCAGCGATGGCGTTTAATATTTCTCTATCGCCGCCTAAATGCCCCAATCTATATAATACTCCAAGTAACGAATTGGAGATCAAGCCCGCGAATTTTCTAAAAATATTATAATTATTACACGGCTCTTCTGTCAGCCGTGATAAATACGACGCGGCATTTATCGTCGGCGACAAATTCGCGGCCAAAGTTATGCATTCAGAAATTAACTTTTTCTGAGCTGCCATTTTTTATTTGCACTTAACGTTTGCACTCACAACACTAACGCGATATGTCGAAACGTGTACGTCTACGAGACTGAGTAGCTAGGACGATGTCAAACTCAAAATGCGGATTTTCTATTACGCTTCGGAGAATTTATACTTTATATCCACGCCCACCAAAAGAATGAAGGCGTCGAAAAATTCAACATTTTCTTCGTTTATATTTTAAAAGAGTGGGAGGTTCGGAAAAATTTTCAATTCTCCCGCTAGCGCTTATTTTGTTTTTCGAAAAGGAGGCGGTCATAGAGCATACGCACATTTCTTAGTCTACTTTACTTATCTATCGAATGGTGCTTTTCTTAACAACTAGGCGTGGCTGAAAAGATTTTTAGTTATTTAATTGGCAAACGTCGATTTTCTTTCCGACGAATATTCTAGATGGTGTTTGAGTTTTACAACTATTTTCCTAGCCGGGTCGGGGAAAATCATAAAATCATTTTCTCTTATTTCTTCAGATACAAAAAATAGTTGTATAGAGTATAAGCCTGCTTTTTTTTTATCTCATCATATAATGTTACGAGGTCTAAATCGCCGATCTTGCTTTTTCTTGTCCGCAAACATTTATTTTACTTTTTATTACAGGGTTTATTACAGAGGATTATTACACGCTATTCTTCGACCTAATCCGGTGTTTTCGAACTCGCAAATCCTTATTACTATATTTTAGAGCAAAAAATATTTTCAAATCAAATATAATCTCTCACGAGTTTTCTTTTTGTTTAAACATAATTCGATTTTACATAAAAAATTAATTTTCCGTTTATTCACTTACATACACAAATTTTGTTGTCCTCTTCTCTCGTGTTACACGATCTCAAATCTCATCTCTAGAAATTTCTAAATGTTTCTAGAAGTTTTTTATTTACACAGGACTGAACATGAAAATTCCTGATTTTTCACATATAAATTGTCTTCCCCACTTTGCTTTTTTAAATTTTTGCGAGAGAGGGAGATTGGCAATATAAGCACGTCGACAAATCGCTCTTCCGTATTCATTCGAATTCGCGCGTACGAAAACATAAGTTTGTGCTACGAAGAAAGAATTCCACGTGATTTCGCCATTTTGCTGCGTGTCGTGACTATTCGTGTGATTTTACAAGTGAAAACAATGGCCACACGTAAGGAAGTAACTAATTTTGCGAAATCTGAACGCGATCGCAATATTCGCAAGACGGATAACAACGACAACATCGACATCGATAACGCCGGAAGAAACGAGCAACGTTATTTATTGTTATCTACAACGTATGGACTTAATTCTTCGCACACTAAGAAGATACACATTGGTTTGCAATCGAGGAACGACGGCAGTGGCTTCGTACCGATTGTTAAATTATCAGGCAATTATGCCGATGGAATTTGCTTCGACGTCGACACGTGGCAGAAGTTTCAAGCCAATATGGAGCATATGAATCTATACTTGAATGAGACTCAAAAGATTAAACCTGATCCCATTATTATCAAGAATATTTCGATCAACTTCACTACTGCTTACGGAGCGAGGGCTGTACTGGTGACATACAAGGAAAACAAGGATCATGTTGCGAATGATAAGGTGGAAGAAGAATCGCAGCCGGCGTTGAAGAAACGAAAAACTTACGCCGTTGCGATAGTGATGCAGAAAACTACTTTCCTCGGCTTGGAAAATATTAGAAAATGCGTGGATGCGCATTTGACGCAGTTAGTTTCTATAGTCGATACTGTTAATGTAACTGCAAGATATTTAATACGACGAATAACGAAATAGAATTAAAACTTCCCTTGTCTTACATTGATCGTGAAATTATAAAACTTACTGTCAAAGGCAATTATCAGGAAATTGCACGTAATGTACAAACGCAAATAAATGACTTAACATTTTTAGACGTTTACTTTGACATTGTATTTGTAGAATTACTTTCGCTTCGATTTAATGAAATTGTTCGTATTATTTTGCTAAAACGAGAATCTTAATTTTATAAAAAACAAAAATTATTATCAATAATAAATGAAATTGTTTCTATCTTCAATCAGAACATTTTCTTTTATCCTCCCTATAATATTGCCTCCTTGTGTCTACTGCGAGCGTAGAACATTGCGACGTAAATCATAGTTTGATCCTCGAATGTTAAACGAGCTTATCTTTTCCGTCACGAGTGAGCGGCATGGAGAGCACCGCGTACATAAGCTCATAAGTAGCGGTGCTCGGAGAAAACGCTGGCGCGAGCGCATCTCCGCGGAAACGCTTACTCGCGTCGCTCCTGCGGCAACGTATCGGCTAAATGGGCCGCGGTGCTCTTCGCTCGTACGCGTGTAAGAAAACGCTAGCGCGAGCTTGCGGCCGCCGCGGATGTGGCCCCCGAAACGCGAGGATAAGCTTATGACACGGACAAAACCATCTCTTCAATATTTTAAAAATATATGCGACACGCGCGTACGTTTTTAACACGCACACACACTCGCACACACACACTCACGCATACACACACACATACACGCACATACACAATAGTTACTAAATCGCATGCTTTTTCATTTATGAACTCGTGAATAGAACCTAAATTAATCATTTCGCGAAATGGACGTACGATGGAAACATCTGTGGACGTCGATCGTCTGCGGACCTACGGGATGCGGAAAAACAATTTTCGTGAAAACTTTTCTTCGTCATTTATCCGGCATGTCCGATGTTCGATTCGAGAGAATTTTATTTTATTACGCCGAATGGCAAGATGCGTATCAGCGCCTGCAGTGCAACACGAGTAAAAATAAAGAAGAAGAAACAAACGATGTACATAATAACGGATACGGTGATACTTTGCTAAAAATAAAGAAAAATATAATCGAATTTCGCGAGGGGTTACCGCGTCCGGAAGATTATTCAAACGATCCGCTATCTCCAAAATTAGTGATAATTGACGATCTTATGAGGGAATCGTCATCGTGCGACGCTATCGTAGATCTATTTACGAAAGGAAGCCATCATAAGAATCTTAGCGTTATACTCATCTCGCAAAATCTCTTCCACCAAGGTCGCGGACAACGCGATATATCTCTCAACGCTAATTATATAGTAGTTTTCAAAAATCCGCGCGATCGTGCTCAAATTCGTCATCTCGCGCGTCAAGTATATCCCGACGATCCGAAATTTCTGGAAGAAGCATACTACGACGCTACCTCGCGACCTCATGGGTATTTATTGCTCGATCTGAAACAATCGACTCCAGACGAATATCGATTTCGCACGTGCATTTTTCCCAGCGATACGTTGCATTACGTCTACATTTCTCGTAGATCGATTAGTCGAGCAGTAACGGAGGACGTATAAAAGGTCAGCATTTACATGCGAGACTTGTCAGTTGCGCAACTTTAGCGTAATGGTAACACGCTGAAAAAGACAGCAAAAAGAGACGTCGACGACGTCAAAAAATTCATCCGACGACGCGATAAAAATCGCCAGACGTTCCATCGGTGAGAGAAACGGCTGCCTTTTGAAAACTCTATATTATCTGAAGAAAAATCAAAGAGCGTCGTTCTTACGTACCGCCGACAATAAGCTCATAAAGTGTATTCAAGAGTATATTTATAATACTCTTAAAGGTAACGTGCCGCTCAATAATCACGAAAAAACACGTTTAGTTAAGCATAAATCTATCCTTCGACGCGTCGCTGCAAAACGCGGCAATTGGAAAACCAAGAGAAATCTGTTGGTTCAGCGCGGAGGTTTTTTGCCCTACCTTATTGCTCCTTTGCTCAGCGTTGTATTATCCCGGATTATCGGCGAGTAAAAAAAAATACAACTCTGCAAATATTTGGTTTTTCCGACTAGAAAAGAAGTAATAAAAAGATTTGAAGCGTTCTCGTTCGTCATATGGAATAATGGACAGAGCAAAAAAAATGGTGCTGATTTCTACGGAAAATCTTGAAAGAATGCGACAAACGCAATATTATCAACAACAACCGGAAATAGCGAAGACTACAACAATGCTGGATAACTCGCCGAAGAAAGAAAATACAATGATATCGAATTAGGAAAATGCTAATAATAACACCGTACGAACTCCTGGAACCTCCTTATCGCGACTCGACGTGGCAATGTGGCGTATTCTCAACCTCGCGACTCCCCTCGATGAAGGCGAAAGATGGAAATTGTATAAAGAAGTACTTCAGCGTTATCTTCACTTTGTTCGAGAAATGAAAAGACACTTACGCAATGATTTGCGCAACGATACGCGCAATAATGCCGACGACGCTAGTAATGTTGACAATGATGGGGGCGAAGACGATCAGGATAAAGATACCGAGATGCCCTTGGATGACGAACTTATGGAAATACAATCTTATGGAAATACTTCAATCAGCAGTGATAATACGGTTAGCGAAAGTAGTTTCGGGAAGAAACGTGCACAATCAGCGGAAAAAATCAAAGAAATACTCAACAGCGTGCCGCAAACTTATCGTTCCAAAGCAAACGCCTTATTGAAATATTTGTTAGATACCCCGTCATCGAAAATTAGTTGGGATAAACGCGGATTCGTGACTATAGACGGCGTCGTTGTAGAGGGATCGAATATTAGCGATCTTATAAACGACGCGATACGCGAGAGAAAAACGATAAAAGCAATCGGGAGATTTCAGTTTGCGCAATTACTGCACGACATAGGTACACCCACCAATCTTATAAGGAATCGCGATTTATTGACTACGTCCGCACGTAGATCCCTGCGTATTGTGAAAACGTTACCGCGTGGAAGCTCCACTCCGAAAACTTTACTGTCGCGTTCAAAGTCTTACGGTCGGGAGTTAAACGAGACCGAAGGAGACACGGTGTTTTTATCCGCCACTGACGACAGCGACGATAATAAAACATTAGTGCCGAATTCTTCGCCTAAGAAAAAGAAGGGTTTATTTCGCTGGAGTAAACTCGAATAATGGAACTCGAAAAATTGTATTACGTTCCTTCGCATTACGCAGGCTATTCCGCGACGGAGAATTTATCTCGAGCTGCTAAACCAAATTTTACGCGCAACGATGTCGTCGAATGGCTTAAATCGCAAGATGCGTATACACTACATCGACCAGTACGACGAAAATTTCCTCGTTTACATTACAATGTGACAAATATCGACGATTTATGGGAAGCAGATTTGATCGATCTTCGTAATCTTAAGAGCTATAATGACGGATATTCTTATTTGTTGATAATTATAGATGTCCTTAGTAAATTCGTTTGGGTAGAACCTTTACGCGACAAAACAGCTACCTGCGTGACAAAAGCCTTTCAGCGTGTACTTTTGAAAAACAAAGATCGCCAACCTGTTTATCTGCAGACGGATAAAGGTAAAGAATTTATAGCGCAGCCTGTACAGAAATTCTTAAAAGAAAAAGACATTCGTTTTCGCGTAGCCCGTAATCCCGATGTTAAAGCAGCTGTAGTGGAGCGATTTAATAGGACGCTCAAGGAACGGATGTGGCGTTATTTTACACATAAAAATACGCGACGCTACATCGATGTTTTACAGGATATCGTTCGCGCTTACAACCATACTCGTCATACCTCTATTAAAATGCAGCCCGCAACCGTTACGCGGGAAAATGCACGCATCGCGCGTGAAAATATGAATCGTCGATGGAAGAACGACAACTAGAAGAAAAAGAATCGTGGCGATAAACAAAAGCCTAAATATAACGAGGGCGATCACGTGCGTGTCAGTAGGGCAAAAGTAGTCTTTGAGAAAGGATACGAGGCAAAGTGGAGCGAAGAAATATTTCGAATTTGCCGTGTTCTCGAATGGAGAAAACCACGCGTATATGAATTAAGCGATTTAGCGGGTGAGGATATAGACGGAATATTTTACGAACAAGAATTAACTCCGATCAATAAAGATTTGCAAGGGGAAGAATTTATTGTCGAGCGGGTAATAAAAAGCAGGGGACGTGGCAACAATAAACAATTACTAGTTAGTTGGCAAGGATATCCCTCCAAATTCGACTCTTGGATACCCGCTTCGAGTTTAAGATCTTTGAGTTAAAATGAAGGAAGAAGAATTTTACATGATTCTCCCGAGCAACAGTAGCATGCGTTACTTTCCGGAAAATACAACCACATGTTTCACCACTGAATTACCCCAGCGTATAGAATTACACGGACGTTGGGAAGTAGCGCTCACGGAGATTCAGTTTCCGTGTAGTTTTTTACATATACGAAATAATGAAAATTTAATCAGATTCATCGATATTAACGAGCGCGATAAGACAGTTAAGGCTATGAAATCTCAGGTACCCGCGGGTATTTACTTAAGTATGCGCGATATTATCGAGAGTGTGTTACGCCGCTAAATCTGTCGATTCACATATCGTTTGGCATTTCAACGTCTTCATGGGTGGTCAAGTTTTCATGAAACTTGCCTGCGAAGAAAATAAATGTAGTATGACGCATTATGTAAATTTTTCCGACAAACTCCGCCGCATACTCGGCTTTGATATACACATCAAGCGCAGAGATCTTGTTCAGTTCGATAGCGTACCCACTGTATCATCTCCGTTACCCGCGTGGTTTTATAATGAAATTGGTATCGAAATGTACAATAACAAAGAAAAGCTAGTTAAAATCGAAAGTAGTTCCGTTATACCCGACGTTTTACCTTCGTGGGTCTATGATGAAGAGATGCATTCTCTGTTATTTTACGAACTCACGCACTTTCGTATGATAATAGCCGACGAGCCGGGTAGTTTGTTGCGAGGTATTCCCGACAAACTCTTTGTCTATTGCGACATTTGCGAACCTTACATTACCGGCGATGTACAATCTCCCCTTCTTCGAATAGTCGCGCTTGACTTGCGAAATGATTACGCGTTCGCATCAACTCAGATAAGACATTTCTCGCCCGCTCAATACATCACGCTGCGTCAAATGTTTCCGTACGATCGAAATAGATATAAGAGATCAGCTGGGTCAAAGTATACCATTCGAATTCGGGACACTGACGGTGACATTGCACTTTAGACGTATCGAATAGATATCGTATGAATACTCGGTGTTTATGACAGAGAAAACGAGAAAGAGAAAAGAAAAGAAAAAAAAATTTGTTCGTTCGTTCTCTGTTGATGGATTATTACTCGACGTATTACGACGAATTACAGAACGGAGGAGCTCGCGGTGGTGGAATTCCACGAGTTTTCGTCGGATCGCCCTATCAACGAGGGCACGGTATCGGGAGTTTTCTCGGAGGATTATTCAGGCGCGTGTTGCCTTTTTTAGGTACTGCTGCGCGGGCTGTGGGTAAAGAAGCTTTACGCGCGGGCGTTAATATAATCGATGATGTAGAAAACAATACTCCGTTTAAGGTAGCGGCTAAACATCGCTTTAAAGAATCGCGTAACAATCTTAAAAGACAAGCTAAAGAAAAAATAACTAGTCTCATGAAAGGTTCGGGATATAAATCGGATGTGAAAATGCACGTAGCTCATTTTCCCTTTGTTGGGCTTGACACGCGCATCGTTAAACGCCGCCGCTCGAGTAAGAAAAGTTTATCGAAAAGCAAGACGAAAAAGAAGACGAATACAAAATCATCGAAGAATAAGAGGAAGAAAGCCCGTACGACGGTAAAAAGACTTAAGACGTCCACGAAACGACGTAAAATCGGCAAGAAACGTACCGTATCCGATATATTTTCTTAATCTATTTTAATTTACATGCATTTAACCGCGACGAGGACAGCGACGACGAAACAATTGTCGGAGAATAAGTATGTCTTTTCTTCACATACATTCGAGCGAGTGTTTAAAGACTGAATTCGATCTCTTTTCCCTGCCGCCCACACAAACTAGTATCGAGAGTTCACAATGGATTCATTACAAGCCCGTGACCTCTCTCTCGGACGATTCACCGATAGAATTCGTCGTCCCCGGTCACAGAGAAGAATATCTAGATCTCACGCATACTCTGCTGAGTCTTCGCGTACGCGCGAAATCGAGCGACGAATCAGCGGCTCGAGCTCCAGGAACAAGCGGCACAACAGCAGATACCGCCGTAGGTCCCGTAAATCATTTTCTTCATTCCATCTTCAATCAGGTCGACGTGTATTTCAACCAAAAGCTCGTGTCGCCTCCAAACAACGCTTACGCGTACCGCGCGTACATCGAGGCATTGTTAAATTATTCTACACCCGCAAAAACTTCCCATCTAACGTCATGTCTATGGGACGCGGATACACCGGGTCGCATGGACGAAACGCTGGAATCGAAAGGCAATACCGCTCTCGCGAGACGCGCCCATTACATTCGCAACGGGCGAGCAATAGATCTTATAGGACATCTCCATTGCGACGTTTTCAATCAAGACAAATTCTTAATTAACGGAGTGGAAGTACGACTGAGACTCGTCCGCTCGAAAGATTCATTTTGCCTCATGGAAAGCAACAGCGCGTCAAAAATACATATTCTCGATGCCAGCTTGCTAGTGAGAAGGGCGAAAATAAGCGCCGGAGTGTTACTCGCGCATGCTCGAATGCTGAGTAAAGTTACAGCTACACTGCAAAAAATGGCCGTGTTCGATGTGTGTTCAACGTGTGTAGAAATAAGACATAACACACTTTGCTCACGTGTACTGAACGGCTGCTGTGTTGATACTACACACTTTGAATAGAATAATACGTGTACAATACACGTAAATGTGTAGTTTTAATATGGTTAGGTGTTATACACACTTCTCGATTACAACTCGTTAACAACACGTTAATTCAAACACACTTAAAGCGTGTTGATATAATACAGAAAGTACTATGTTACACATATCGTACGGTACAACACACGTTGATAATAACGCACGAGCGAAACTAACACGGAAAAAAGAAACACATTTATAAGTGTGTAAAAAAAATTAATTGAAAAAAAATACAAAGAACTAAAGAAAATATATAATGACTAACTCTGTAATGGGTGACTAACCATGTAATAAAAATGTATAATATATAAGCTAACTAATATATAGACCTATCTATATAACATGCTACCTAACTAAAATATATATATGTAAACACAACTCTATACAAATATATGTATAACAAAATATTATAATTTATAAAATCATTAATAATTGATCAGATCAGTATTAAAAGTTTGTATTTTGTGTTTAAATTCGTATAAAAGAAATAAAAATTTAATATAAACATATAAATAAATTAATCCTACGGAAAATCCATACGAAAAATTAATCAAAAAAATTAGAAATCCCGCTGTAAAACAATTTTAGGGGTGTTCGACGGCCGTAGAAGTAACGTGCAAAATGTTGCATCATGTACATCGTATACACATAATGCAACGAATACGCGTAAAACGTGTAAAAACAACACGCATAGATGCATACATTCAACACACGTGTGTTCTTATTTTACACACGATGAAACGTGTAAAAAGTGTCTACAGAATAACACGCTTAAAATGTGTAAAAGTAACACACTTGTTTTTGCAGTGTAAATATCCGCTTACGAGAGTCGAGGTTAAAACATTCACGATTCACAGCGGTGTTGTGAGTGAATCATTAGATAACGTAATACTCGGACAACTACCGAAACGAATAATAGTCGGATTTGTTAATAATAAGGCATTTAACGGAGATAGAAAATTAAATCCGTTTAATTTTAAAAATTACGGCATAAATTTCTTCTCTCTGTACGTCGACGGCACGCAAATTCCTAGTAGGCCATTACAACCGGTTTTCTCGCCGGAAGAATCGCTTTACATCGATGCTTATCAAACGCTCTTCTCGGGAACGGGCATCCATTTCTTAAACGAGGGAAATTCCATAAGTAGAGACGATTATTCCAAGGGATACACGCTTTTCGCTTTTGATCTCACACCCGATTTGTCCGCTAATTGCGCCGGGCATTGGAATCTTGTGAGATTCGGCAGTGAGAGACGGCAGTTTACGATTAGAAGTACGATTCGAAAAAGCGCTCACCGAGACAATTAATTGTATTGTTTACGGCGAATTTGATAATGTAATAGAAATAGATTCGTCTCGTCAAGTCATCGTCGATTTTTCCGGTTAAATTTTTTATCGCGGCATTTACATGTCTCTCGTCGCAACGTACGATTAAAAATTTTTTGTATTTTTCTTATCCCCGCTCTCTTCCACTTCCACTCGCCGACACGTTTCACGAGAAGAAAAACTTATAATGTAACAAAAAAAAATATCAGTTTCCTTCGAGACGCGTTCGTCGACGGTTCGTGAAAAACTTAAACCTCGCCAACGAAAGCGTATAAGTTTTTCTTCGCAATATGGATATAGTCATTGACATTCAAGGCTTCCGCGAGCGAGAAGTTTCTTCCTAAGGAAGTCGCGGTTGTCGCGATTGACGCACCGATCGTCGACCATTGGATTATGATACCGCCCTATCCGTTCGCTGAATTATCCGAAAAAGTAAGACGACAAAACTGCTGGCTCGCACGAAATTATCATGGGATCGAATGGTTCGATGGCGAGGCTAATCCAAAATATTTTACGCGGCATTTACGTGAAATTATAAGGCACACGCGTCACATTTACGTTAGAGGCAGTGAAAAAGCACATTACTTGCGAAATCTACTTTCCAGAGAGATATATAATTTGGAAGGTATCTCTCCAGCATTCAAAAATCTATTGTTGGAGGAAGAGTGTGGACAATATTGCGCTCATCACGGATTTCGACAGATATTTCATTGCGCCTTACATAACGCTTACAAATTGAAAGCGCTGGCTACTCGATCAAAATAATACCGGCAGCAGCGATACTCTCAGCGTTAGTCAGCCCACTACTTGTAGTTCTCCCGAAAATTATCAATTGAGTGATGACGACGACGACGACGATGATGATGGCTACGAAAGCGTGAAAACTGACTGCGACAAGGATTACGCTGCTAGCAACATAAATGTCAATCCCGTTCTAATTCGTAATATTCAAACTCAAACGGATAATATAATAGAGACAAAAAATTTGTCAAGCGTCGAGCAGTCAATTAAAAAAGAAGAAGAAAAAGAAGAAAGATTTGCGGGAGAAATAAAAACCGAAGTTATTCAAATAATACCAGGATCGACGCGTTCGTCTTTGTGTCGAAAAAATGAACTCTTGCGAAATTCTACGAGCATTGCGCCATATCGATGCCAAGCATGTGGGTGTCTATCCCGCCGACAGAGTTCCGAGGGTGTGGACGAGGTCGACGACTATCGTCGCTAATACAGACGATCATAAACGACCTGGAGAACATTGGGTCGTCTTTTTCCTCGATGAACACGGAACAGGCACCTACTTCGACAGCTACGGAATACCGCCTCTGGAGCCTGGATTTCTCCTTCGTCTTCGACGAAACTCAATCATCCATCGATGGAATACCCGACAACTACAAGGATTTTTCTCACAAACTTGCGGACAATATAGCTGTGCATTTCTATATTACATGTCTGTTGGTTACGATCTTAATCAATTTCTTACTCTATTTACCGAAAATTGTGAACACAACGATCGATTAATCGTACATTTATTTCGCAAAATCTTTCTTCGTTGAAATAAGAAACGTGTTAACGTAGTTGCTAACCGATATCATATTTAATTCAGTAATTTTAATAACATACTTTATGTATCGCTTTTAACTTTATGTATTTGTAATATCAATATATATGAAAAATTTATAATAAATGTGTGTGAAACTTTTTTACTTGAATTCTTTTATATTTTTCCCACATCATCTACCCTTTACCTCATAGCGAAATAGAAACTCGATCTTTTTAAAAACTTTAGCGTAATTTACGGTCTCGGCAACGACATTTGTCTAAATATTGCGTCTCAGTCTCCGATGCTCGAACATATTTAGTTTTATTACCCGCCCATTGTCAGCGAATGCTACCCTTCCTATCTGTTCCTACGTATCGTTTACTAGAATGCGAACTCGAATGCGCGTGTTTTCTATTAGGCCTCCTTTTGTTACTCGAGGTGTCGATAATATCCGACAACGCGGCGCTGAAGCGATTAGCCGAAATTGTAAGCGGGCACTAACCGCTTGTACTTTTTTTATTTTTTTCAGCAATAAAACCTTTACGTAGCGTCACTAGAATGCGAACTCGAATGCACGTGTTTTCTATTAGGCCTCTTTTTGTTACCCGAGGTGACGATAATTAGCCTAAATTGAAAGCGGAGGCTAGCCGCATGTACTTTTTGTATATCTTTTTGTTTTCTTTATTAGCGACGATGCCGACGCTACCCGTCAATGCGACGCCGAGTAACGACGGTCAGCCGAAATTAGTGCGTTTTTTATTTATCTTTTTTCAGCGCTATACACGATCACCGGGGACCAACCGCTCTATGACGGCAGCGCTATACCTCGATTTTTTATCGTCATATTGTCGGCTTTTTTTCAGAAACCCTGTCCGCTCTCCCCCTTCCCCACCAAATACAAAAATCAACCAATCAGCGTGCCGGGCCACTATAGTTAGAGCCTATCATAGACGGTCGGGGTGTCATAAACCCCCACGCCGGCTTCGCTATACCTCGATTTTTATCGCCATTTTGTCGGCTTTTTCCAAAATCCTCCCTACTCACCCACCATCTTTCCAAAAAAAATCAGCCAATCAGAATGCTGGGCCACTATGGAGAGAGCCTATCAAAACCCTGGGTCTAATGACCCCAATAAACAAATAGACCAATCAGCGATCGAAAAGCCGTGTCTAGCCACGCCCCTCTGGCGCCAGTGGCCGAGTGGTGGGGGTTTGTTTTGACTCGCTATAGTGGCCCATATCTACTTACTTAATAATATTTATATACAATGTTAATAATATCTCTTAATTTATCAGTTGTCAAGCCATTAAGAGGAAAGACAGAAAAAGAAGGAAAAGGAGAGAAAAAGAGAGAGAGAGAGAGAGAGAGAGAGAGAGAGAGAGAGAGAGAGAGAGAGAGAGAGAGAGAGAGAGAGAGAGAGAGAGAGAGAGAGAGAGAGAGAGAGAGAGAGAGAGAGAGAGAGAGAGAGAGAGAGAGAGAGATTGATTGATTGATATTTATTAGCTTTCTCAGCTATTTGTAAAATACAAGTCTAATTTACATTAATTACAATATACTCCTTTAACTCTCGCTTAAACGCTTCCAGTTCTTCGATTCGTCTTATTTCAGCTGGTAAGGCATTGTACATTTTCACTCCCTCATAAAACATACTCTTCTGTGCACTCGTTGTCCTACGAAATTGTACCACAATGTCCCCAGCTTGCCGTGTCTGTCTTTCATTCTCTTTTCCCACTATTGTTAACTTATTTCTTAATTGATCCGGTAACATATTCTTTAAAATCTTAAAGATAAATATACACACATTATAATTCAGCCTCTGTCTTATGGACATAAACTGCAGCGCTTGCAGCATACTCTCCACTTTGGTATATCTATCACATTGCAATATGACCCTCATGGCCCGGTTTTGCGCTTTTTGCAATTCATTCAGTTGTGTTTCTCCCATATCAATTAACAGCGTCGCACAATACTCAAAGTGAGGCGCTATGATTGACTTATATATAATACATCTAGTGTATGCCGATATGTAGTTACCTATTCTATTTAAAAAACTCACTTTTTTCCCTATTTTCTTTAGCATATAATCACAGTGGTCCTTAAATCTTAACCTATCGTCAATAATTATGCCTAGATATTTCATTCTTTCCACACGCTCTATCTCCGTTCCATCCAAACATTTCAGTGTAATGTTACCTCTCAGTTCTTTTCGTACACTTCGAACTATCATATATTTCGTTTTCCCTGCGTTCATTTTTAACTTATTTGTATTCATCCATCTTTCCACTGTAACAAATGCCATATTCATTTTTCTTTCTAATTCCGCACTACTCTCTCCAGTCACATACACTAGCGTATCGTCTGCAAACATTTTTATACTACATCCCTCCGGACAGACTTTAATTATATCGTTTATATATATTATAAATAACAAAGGTCCTAATACAGATCCCTGTGGTACTCCATATTCTGTGGCCAATAATGCAGACCATTCATTGTTAAATCGTACCTGCTGTGTTCTATTCTTTAAATATGATCTTAACCATTCTAAAGCTGTTCCTCTAATTCCGTATTGATATAATTTCTCTAACAGTCTTTCTCTATCTATCGTTTCAAATGCTCGCTTGAGATCCATGAAAATTACCCCCACCATTTTTGCCTCACTAACTACCAGTTTCCATTCGTCAATGACTGTTTGAATCGCTGTTTCACACGAATACTGTTTTCTAAAACCTGACTGATGTTCTGTTATAATACAGTTATCTTCTAAATACGCCTCAATTTGCTTTTTAACTACTAATTCTAATACTTTCTCGAATATTGGTAACATATTAATAGGCCTAAATTCACTTGCTTTTCTGGCTTTTTCTATTTTTGGAATCGGTATTATCGTAGACGTTTTCCAACCTTCTGGACAGCAACCTTCCCTCAAAGAGTTATTTATTATATCAATAAATTCCTCTTTTATTACATAAAATACTGCTTTAAGTATATCACTAGTTAATCCCTCCTCCGTGCCTTTCTTTTTTGGTAGTTCCATAACAATTTTTTGTAAATGCTCTATTCTAATCATCTCAAAATTTTCCATTATTCCCTCGCTTTCAATAACAAAAATAATTCTTTTACCTGGACTTCCTAACTTATCTCTACTTATAGATTTTACTATGTTCTCAATACTCTGTATATAATATAAATTAAATTTATTAGCTATATTGCACCCTTCAGTATTATCTAATATTTCAAAATCTATATCCTCTATTTTTTTTGTACCCGTTGGTTCGCCCCTTATTATTTCTTTTAAGGTTTTCCACATAGATGTCGGATTTCCCTTGTTATGATCTATCATATTTTCATAGTATTCTTTTTTCTTTGTCCTGATTAGTTTAACCACTGCATTTCTTTCGATTTTAAACTGTGACCAATTTTCATCCGTGTCATCATACAACGCTTTACTGTACGCCTCATCCCTTTTAGCCGCTGCTTCCCTTATTTCATCCGAAAACCACTTTTTCCCTTCCCATATTTTCGGAATTCTAAATTTTTTTCTAGGTGCTGTAGCATCCAACGCATCTACTATATTATCGACAAGTTTCTTCGCTCTCACACTGACATTCATATCTTGGCTTTTTCCTAATTTATTTTCCACTAATTTAATAAATTCATCTACATTAAACTCTTTAAAATTCCTAGCATTAAATTCTCTGTATTTATTATCAATTTTATTCGCATTAAGATCAACTTTTAACCACGCATGGTCCGTTATTTTAGGTTCATGAATTACTTGCACTTCTATTTTATTATTAGCGTAAATTAAATCTATAATTGTCTTACTATCTTTCGTAATTCTCGTCGGTTTATTTACATATTGTTTCATGCCTAAGCTCAACATTGTCGTTTGTAACTTCTTTGTATAAAACGAGTCCAACATAATATCTATATTAAAGTCTCCTATTACTATACATTCTCCCCGTATTATTAATTCTTCTATTATATCCTCCAGAAATCTCACGAACTCACCATGCGATGAACTCGGTGAATGATATATTACTGTTATCACTCCTTTATACAATTTATCTTTCACCTCAATCGCAGCACACCAACAATTCGCTTCTAACTTTTTTACTAATACTATCTCATATTTAATATCGTCCCTTACATATAAAAGAACCCCTCCTGTATTTCTGTTTTCAGCATCACATCTAATCATACTATACCCCGGTACGTTCACTTCACAGTCTTCAATTTCAGCAGTCAATCTGGTTTCTGATAACGCTATGAACGCAGGATTCATTTTCTTCATAATCTGATGCTGTATCTCGTCTTTATGCGCCATCAAACTTTGCGCATTTGTATATAATATTAATTCCGTTTCCTTCTGTAGTTGCTATTTATCTACCTCCCATCCGGCCCTCCTCTTCTCCTCCTGTATCGCCCTCTTGAAAGTCGGACATTCCGGATCAAGTGCGCCATGCTCATCATTTATTTTCAAATTGTATGTTTGAATCTTAAACATACAATTTATACATCTTTTCTTTGTCACTGTACATTCACTCACCTTGTGATTTCCTGCACATTTGTGACATGTTTCATTACGCGTACAATTCTTTGCAATATGATAATAACCCCAGCATTTAAAACATCTTTTAATGTTAATGTGATTGAATACAGGACACTTTCTCCATCCTACATTCAGTTTCCCTTTTCTCAACATTACTTCATGAGTCTCTTCATCTGCTTCAATTATTACGATACCATCTTTTCCTCTTCTTCCGGACTGATATTTCTCATTTATTTTCTCTTTAACTATTCTCTTCACTATTCGCATATGAATTCCTTCATTTTTCACGTCAATTTTGTTCTGCTTCTTAATTGTACCTATTAAATCATCATCATTCAACTCCATTTCTTCCTCGCCAATATTGACAATTTTTATCTTAGGTTTCATCCGCGGTGACTCAGTAACGTTAAAGTTCTCGCCCAGCTTGGCTTGTACTGTCGCCTTTAGCTTTTCCATTTCTTCTCCAGTCTCACAGCCGAGAATCACTGTTCCCTTACTTCCTTTTTTTAACTTCGTTATTCCCATAGCCATATTCTTGATATCTACCTTTTCTTTTATCAGTTTTTTAGTTGCTTCACTCTCCTGTTGCACCTTGGGTTTGACAATTATAATATTTTCTTTTTTCTTCTCTTTAACTGCTTCACTATAACATCTTTGAGCTCCTCCTGCCAGTCCACCCGCTCCTCCTTGTATAATTCTTCTCAAGTCTTCCAGTTCTTGTTTAATACTTCCAAATTCTTCTCTAACTATTTCCTTAACCATCATTTTAATTTCCTTCTTACATGCTGTTTCGTCTTTTATTTCTTTCACAGTTTTTACAAGCCAATCTATTTTTACGTCAATACTCGATGATCCACTCGCTCCTGATATTCTATTTCCACTGCTTGATGTCGTAAACGAACCCGTAGATCCTGTAGATCCTTGTCTTTCCCTGCTGCTCCCCGCTGCTGTCGGTGCCTTCTTCATATCTGCTTCACTTTCAATTGTAAATTTCTCAAATGGGCCAGGACACGACACCAGTTCGCGATTTCTATCATAAATTTTATGTTTACTTGCACATCCTGGATGGTAAAACAGTTTAATACAAGATTTGCATGCAACAACCTGATTTTTTATTGCCTTCTTACATGCCGAGCATCGATACTCGTCATATTCATCGTTCATATCGATAATTACCGGCCGAAGCTGTTAATACCAGAGTACTCTGCGTTGATACCACTGCTT
>NW_028141160.1:5971905-6065428 GCF_030444845.1 Prenolepis imparis
TTCTGCAAGAGATTTTTGAAATGTATCGAAACTATTTACTTTTGCATTTGAATTGCAATCACTTTCATTAGTAGATAAAATGTCTCTTTTTGGTAGATAAAAATTACAATTATCGACATTCATTGGACCACAAGAAGAAACGTTACATTGTTCATTGACAACAGAAGAAAGTTCACTATACTGTTCACTGATATCAGATCTTTCATTGATGAAAGAATCATGCGATACTGGATTTTTAGTAATACAATGGTCAATCACAGTATCTATCAGTACATTATTTGTGTTATTATCCCTTTGATTATTCTGACGCAACAAGTTTAATATGCGTATACGTTGACGTGGTAATAACTTAAACAACGGTTTCCGCCCACATGAGATTTTAACATTTCGAATTTTAAAGGGATTCATTTTAACAATGTTAAAATTTAAACATGCACATTTGAATAATTATAAAATAAACTTACGTAACTTATATTGCTGCTTCTTTCAAAAAATATCACAGATTTTGCTATAAACTTGTGTATATATATAATACTTTTTAAAAATCTGCTGAATGTTCTGCTACTATCTGTAATACACAATAAAAGAACGAGAATAATTAGCAAAGAGTAATTTCCATTTATAAAATGTGAAGTACGATCTAATAATTGATATCTATTATAATATGTAACATTAAACGAATAAGAGAAAAATAAATGTAAATAAAATAAGAGTGATAAATATACAAACTATCATATGCGATAGCAAAGTCACATAAATAATAATGAGAAACACACTTATGAGTATATAATAAACTTTAAAATGCTTATGAAAGAATTCATTTAACTAAATGTGCTATATAAAATTCAAACACTTAGGAAATTATAAAACTTTGAATATATAGTTTTAGCGAAAATAATGAATACTTAAAAATAATTTAATAAATTGTAATGGGAGAAAGGAAGGAATAAGAAAGCGGCTTACCTTAATTACAGTATAGTATTGTTGCTCTTTCCAAAAAATGTTAAAGATTTCGCTATAACTTGTGTACATATATATACTTTTTAAAAATCTGCTGAATGTTCTGCTACTATCTGTAATCAACAAGAAAACGAGAATAATTAGCAAAGAGTGATTTCCATTTATAAAATGTGAGGTACGATCTAATAATTTATATCTATTATAATATGTAACATTAAACGAATAAGAAAAATAAATGTAAATAAATAAGAATGATAAATATACAAACTGTCATATGCGATAGCAAAATCACATAAATATTTACAAGAAATACACTTATTATATTAGCATGTAATAAACTATAAAATACTTATGAAAGAATTTACTTAACTAATTCTGCAATGTAAAACTGAAACACTTGGGAGATTATAAAACTTTGAATATATATTAGGGAAAATAATGAATAATCAAAAAAATAATTTAATAAATTGTAATGGGAGAAAGGGGAGGATAAAAACCGACTTACCTTACAGTATATTGTTGCCTATTCTCAGAAAACACGTGTGCTCACTGTAAAGTAAATGCCTTTTCTTCCGATTTAATTGCGTAGAAATAGCCGAAGCCGAAAACAATAGGTGTGGTTTAGAAACCGTGTGAAAAAGGAGCACTCGCAGATACGCGAGTCTTCAAGTCCTGAATCTGTCCGTGTTCGTACAAATTCTTTGACCGTATGTTTGAACCTGAAGACTAATTTGATACAAAAGATACTTTTTTGGGAAAAGATAGCCAAGAGAAATTGATTCTGTACACTTTTAACGGGAACACACACACATTTCTTCACAAAATATACTATCACGTTATCCAAAATGGCTAAATGCTGCTGTAACAGTGATGCCAGACGTCATAGTGACGTACAATCATGGTATAAGTACAAATGGCTGCATTCGCTTTGACGCTTTCAATAACGCTAATAAGCATTTTCTGTCTTCGTTGCACATCGAATATTAAACGAAGACAGAAGATATATATATATATATATATATATTTATTTAAACTTAAAATTTCTTTTAAATTAATAAAATAATTTGCATGTTAAATTAAAAATAAATATTTTATTTAAATATTAAGTCTCGAGAGTGTGTATATATACATATACATTTTTTTTATTGATAAAAAGTCTAACATATAACACAATTTTATAGTGTTTAGGCATTGTCGATAACTATAGTTATGATTAAAAAATTTTATTTTGGTTAAGAAAATATTGCGACAACGAATGAAAATATATATATTTATGTTGTTGCCATCATGTTGCCATCATGATGCTTTAAGCAACACAACATACCAACAGTTGCTGTCATGTTGCTGATAACATAACATATTAGTATTGCTAATCGTTTGCTTTTGAAATTTCGTTAACTGATTGCTTTTATAAGTACTCATATTGTCGCGTTTATAACGCGTTCCACTTCGATGTTAGCAAACATATAACAAACATATGACAATATATGCACTGCATTGGTTTGTTTAATATGATTAATCAGGCTTGGTTATCTGGGTACGTATATAAATATATAAATATATAATATAAATATATATATTAATATATGTATAATAATATAAATATATAATTATTATTTACCTTATTCTTCTTAAAACTTCCTGCACAATTTACACACTTTTAATATTATAACCAATTTTGACTTGAAACTGTCAAAATAATCTTGACGATCAAACACTACGAAGCATGATCAGCAAAAGAACCAATCAGTATCGCGGATTAAAGGCAACAATACTTCGATACATTCGAGAATAAATAACATGCCTTTTTTAGAAAAGGATAACTGATACCAAAAATTCCTTTTAAGGGTCGAAAGTCCTAACAATAAACTTTATTTTAATTGCAATAAAACTTTTCCAGCACATCACACATTGTAGCTATAATATAACAAAGTTGGTAAAAATAGCCCTTTTTTGCAACTTTAATTGCAAATTTCTCAAAATTTGTGACGTGATGGAGCAATTTAGAAACCAGATTTGTGTTTTTTTGTTGTTGAACAGTGTAATAGATAAAAAGTCACATAATTTATAATAGTACAAGTAATATAATTTAGAAAAACTTTCTTTCAGATAGTGGAAGTAATTAATTATTTTTTAACAAGACGTTTGTAATCATGTTTATCGGTAAATCTGTATTGCAATGCTGCTATCTAGTGATTGAAACTACCAAACGTTAATCGAATACTCATTAAGTTATATATTGCATTAACTACATTGGGACAATGTTTGTCGCATTATTTGGTTTAAACATTTGACAATTTGAAATGGAAATGCACATCAAAAAATTGTTTAACGAATAATTGTTTTCTTTTAAGTAATTTTCTATGATAAAGGAGGGTGTTAAATTTGAGTCGATTTCTGCCCATCAGAAGTAACTTTAGTGGACCATAAATTTACATTATATAGGTTATCTAATATACAAGAATCATAATTATATCAGTGCTAGCCCGTGGGAACATTTTGAAAACCGCCCTGTTATATAGTCCAATAATTCGCTGATATGCTCTATGACTTATTTCTCATTCGATATTACAAAAACTGTTACAAATACAATTCAATATTCTTCTTTTAGAGGTTTTCATATGAATTTAGAAGATAATATGAATCCTAATTGCATACATAAGACAGGAAGGTAAAAGTGAAGACTCTGCGTTGTTACCTCGTGCATTTACAAATACTTTATTCTCGATTATGTCTGGGTATAAAAATAAATTACAATTCAGAAACATTAAAATTCATCATACAATAAAATTCTGAAATTCAGAAACTGAAATATTTACAGATTTATTCAATGATAATTAATTATTTTTGTAATTATAATCAAGAATAGAGAGGGTTTTGAATCTTTAAATCCACGAATGACGCCGTGGGGTTCTTATCTCTATTTCTCAGATTCAATCATTACGATCTCAATTATAATATTATTTCATTGATTCAATAGTGTTCCTAAAACATATTTACTGACATATTCAATTGTAATTTATTTTTATTCCCAGACATAATCGAGAATAAAGTATTTGTAAATACACGAGGTAACAACGCGGAGTCTTCACTTTTACCTTCCTGTCTTATGTATGCAATTAGCATTCATATTATCTTCTAAATTCATATGAAAACTTCTAAAAGAAGAATATTGAATTGTATTTGTAACAGTTTTTATAATATCGAATGAGAAATAAGTCATAGAGAACGCATATTAGCGAATTATTGGACTATATAACAGGGCGGTTTTCAAAATGTTCCCACGGGCTAGCACTGATATAATTATGATTCTTGTATATTAGATAATCTATATAATGTAAATTTATGGTCCACTAAAGTTACTTCTGATGGGCAGAAATCGACTCAAATTTAACACCCTCCTTTTGGGCTCTAATATGATTATATCTCTATATATATATTCTTTATTTTGTAATATATATTTTTTATGTAATATCTGAATATAAGAATGTAAAACTGTTTCAAATATACATTATCTATCCAATAAAAATGTGTTAAAGTTACGCAGCTAAATTATGCAGATGTTTTCAAAATATAAAGTTAAACTTTAATATCTTTATCAAACATATTTCAAACATTTCCACTTAATTATATATATCACTACAT
Source organism: Prenolepis imparis (assembly GCF_030444845.1). Taxonomy (NCBI): domain Eukaryota; kingdom Metazoa; phylum Arthropoda; class Insecta; order Hymenoptera; family Formicidae; genus Prenolepis; species Prenolepis imparis. Next base: position 5,976,511 of record NW_028141160.1, read on the forward strand.
TTAATTAAACCGATAACCTTGATCTAAGGTCACACTATATTATTTCGCTGTGAAAATCTTCTATCTTACTTAAAGAAAGTAGAACAGGAAAATGATACAGATAGAACATTAAACATACATACTCGATTAACATCAACCGAACAATTTTCATTCGATCAACTTGTTATCTTACCAAAATAAAAATAAAACAACAAATGTAAATACTTTAAACATACAAAAAAAATTTTAATCACAAATGTAAAGCGTAAAAACGATTGCATTCATACACATTATAATACAAAAAAATTTTTGTAAAATGTCTATCTTAGATCCTACTTCTCCTACTTCTTCTTTTCTATCTTTTCTTGGATCGTCGGTTAGAAAGTATACTCAATCTTGATCAAGCACTACTTATTAAGTAAGAAAATTTACATGATTTTTTTTATTAGACAAAAAAATTAGATAAAAATTATTGATAATAGTAGAATATAGGTATGTATATCAATGGCTTGATAAACAACCATAAAATTGCTTATTAATGTTGTTCGAAATTCAACGATAAAATTAAGTTGCTTTAAAAACATAGAGCGCGTGTTATTGTCGTGCTTAGCGGGCGCCCGGCGTGGGCCGCCGCGTCTTAGAGAGACAATTAAACGTTGCCAATAAAAATAATAAACCGTTCGTGAATCTTATCTACCCTTCTAGAAGGACTCTAAACGTTTGGTAAATAAAGAACGTTCAAACAGTCGAACTGATATTTTTCTGTCAAAACGACGAGATCCTTCTAGAAGGGCGACAATATAAAACCGCTCCTGCGGAGAGCACGCATACCTAAGCAAGTCTCGCGCACGCACTATCGCTCGCCGTGATAGCTCTCCTTTAAGAGCGATATCGACCCATCCTATATTAAAGCCGCTCGAAACTGATATCGTGTTTCGCGTAATTCTCGCGCGCGAAGTCACGTGTAGATTTAGAAGTTTTCTTTCTTATAAAGAGAGTGTAAAACTAATTAATGATTTAATAAATTTATTGCGCCGTTAGCTAAAAGTATAATAACTGAGTTTTGTGACTTATCCTTCTCTCTCTCGTTATCCTTGCGGCTCTTTTTCGCGCACACGTCCACTCGCGAACATTTGCTGGTCCTTCGAGCCGGATCTCCGCTGTCCGGTGCTAGCGTGTGAAGTGAGTCCAGTGACGTTCAGCAGTGCCTTCCTCTGAGTGTTCATCTGAAAGCAACGAAGATGAGTATGGATGCAGACGGGATCATACGAGCTCAGTACGAGTTATACGGCAAGATCTTACGCTCCTTCGAGAACTTGAAGAAGGCCGGTGCCAACAACATTACTCTCGGCTTGGTGGAGGCTCGCTTACAAGCCCTCAAGTCAAATTGGGCCAAATTCGAGAGTCAGCACGAAAGGCTTGTCTCTTTGTACTGGGAAGCAATATCCAGTTACGATTGCACCAAGAAAACTCTGTCTATTACAGCGGAAGAGACGTATCTAAATCAAAAGGGGCTATACCTGGATAGTCTTCGGGCTGTAAAGAGCCGGGACAGTGCTGCCACTCCGCCAGTCGCGATGCCTCCTCCGCGGTCGACCTTGCCGCGCATCCAGCTGCCGAGTTTTTCCGGTCAGTATGAAGATTGGCCTTCTTTCCGCGACCTCTTCTGCTCAATCATCGGGAAGGATACCTCCACGTCCAAGGTCGAGAAGCTCCATTACTTGAAAGCAAGCCTGAAAGGTGAAGCGGAGCTGTTGATACGAAGCATGCCAACGACGAGCGAAAACTTTGAACGCGCTTGGAAGATTCACACGGACTTCTACGAGAACAAGATTATTGACTCGCTCTTACATCTCGCAATTTACGGCACTCCAGAAGCTAAAGGGTGAGTCCACTTTCGAATTACGCAAGCTCTATCACAGCGTCAGGAGCCTCGTTGGTTTCCTTGAAAGCATCGGACGGCCGATTTCACGCGGAGAAGATCTTTTCGTGTATCTCGTCGTGGAATTGCTCGACTCTCGATCGCGTCGCGAGTGGGAGACCGCGCTCGAAGAATCAACCGATCCGCTATCGTACGAAGAACTGCAGCGGTTTCTGGACCGTCGACTGCATACATTAGAGTCGTTGCAGCCTGCAAAGCCGGAGGCCAGCTCCCCCAAAGCAAGTTCAGAATCCTCGCGCCAAACTCGCTCTCATCACGCGCGCAAACAAGAGGGCAAGCGAAGCCGCTGCTCTCTCTGCAGCAAGTACCACTACATCATGGTGTGCGATGTGTACCAAGGGAAGACGGCCGAGGAGAGACGCCAGCACGTCGAGGCTAATAATTTGTGCCTCAACTGCCTCGGTAAACACAAGTTAAGTGATTGTTCCTCGACAAGGACATGCTCGTCGTGCAACGCGCGTCACCACTCGACTTTGCACGACGCGTGCAGACAAACTTCAGTCGCAACGACCTCTAATTGCGCGCAAGGATCGCTCGACGCTCCGGTTACCGTGCTTCTCGCGACCGCGCGCGTACGCGTGACCGATCGTTCCGGAGGAGTTCACACTATCCGCGCTTTAATCGATCAGGGTTCCGAATCGTCGCTCGTCTCGGAGTCCCTGGCGCAACGGCTACGTCTCGCGTGCACCCACCTCGGTGACGGTATTCGGCGTCGGCGGGCAGAAGACAGGCCGCGCTCGAGGTCTCGTCTCTCAAGATCTCGTCGTTCCGCGGAGGTTCTCCGATGACGGTGGCCGCGTTAGTCCTTCTTCGGCTTACGCTTTACAGCGGGGGATTCACCGCCGACCAAAGGACCTGGCGTCACGTCGGAAACCTCGAACTGGCCGATCCACACTTCACGGCCTCGGATCCGATCGAGATTCTCCTTGGAGCTGAGGTGTACGCGTCCATTCTGCAGCCGGACCTAAGGAAGGGCTCGCCGCGCGAACCTATAGCACAAGAAACAGCGTTTGGGTGGATCCTGTCGGGAGCTGTCGGGACTTCAGTGGAGCCGAGTCGCGCGTTAACTCACCTGTGCCAGGCCGAAGATCTATCCGCTCTCGTCCGGAAATTCTGGCAGCAGGAAGAATTACCAGAGACCGCCTCGCAGCTCACCCCTGAGGAACGAGATTGCGAAGAATTCTTTGCCCGGACGTATTCACGGAACGCCGAAGGCAGATACGTCGTCCGTCTTCCGGTCGTAGAGCCACTGCTAGACTTCACCGAAACGCGCCGATCGGCTCTTCGTGTCCTCGCGAGCGTGGAAAGAAAATTCTCCCGGGAACCTCGTCTGCGGCAGCTATATATCGAGTTCCTGCAACAATCCGAAGACTTAGAACACATGAGCCCGGCGGACTTCGACGGGTTAGCTGACGGTCGACGATCTTAGCTGCCTCACCACGGCGTTCTCCGAGAGGCCAGCGTCGACGAAGTTGCGTGTAGTTTTCAACGGGTCAACTGTCGCGACATCGGGAAAATCGCTCAACGACCACCTCCGAGTAGGCTCGAATTTACTGCCGCCGCTTTTCGATGTCCTATCTCGTTGGCGCCGTCACCGATACGTTCTAGCGACCGACGTGGAAAAAATGTATCGCCAGGTTCTGATGCACTCGGAGGACCGCAACCTGCAAAGGATCGTTTGGCGCTATTCAGAGCAGGAAGTCCCGCGCGATTATCGTCTCAACACGATTACTTACGGGCTTTCTTGTGCGCCTTTCCTTGTCATGCGCACGCTGCGACAACTCGCCATCGACGAAGAATCCCGGTATCCGAATGGAGCAGCCGTTATTCGTAGCGACGTCTATATGGATGACGTCCTCACCGGCGCGGCGACCATCTCCGAGGCCCGTGAGCTTCAACGCCAGTTAATCGAGCTCTGCACGGCGGGCGGCTTCCCGTTGCGAAAGTGGTCGGCGAACGCACCTGCTCTCCTCGACGAGATCCCAGCCGATCAATCGGATGCAGCGTAAATTACGGGCGTGGCAACCGAACGAGACCCACGCAATCCTCGGGCTGCAATGGCATCCGGGCACGGACGAGTTCTCCTTCTCCACGCGGTCGATCTCGGTATCGACAATCACGAAGAGGTCGGTGCTGTCGCTATCTTCGCGTCTCTTCGATCCTCTCGGCTGGTTAGCTCCCGCGGTAGTCAACGCCAAAATCGCCTTCCAATCCACCTGGCTGCAGGGCTTAGGCTGGGACGACCCTCTCGACGAGGTTTCTGCACGACGATGGGCCAAATATCAAGAGGAGTTGCCGGCCCTCGAAAAAATCAGGATTCCGCGCTGGATCGGTCCGTTAGACGTCAAAACAGATGTTGAAGTCCACGGGTTTGCAGACGCCTCCGAACGTGCCTTCGCCGCTGTGGTCTACCTGCGAATAGAATCCAGTGGACCACGAGCTTGCTTGCGGCAAAAACGAAGGTCGCTCCGCTAAAGCAAGTGAGCCTACCTCGTTTGGAGTTGTGCGCCGCAACGCTCCTCGCCCGGCTCACTTCTCATCTTCGGACCACTCTCGGCCTGTCGGAAGCCTCTCTTCATCTATGGTCTGATTCAACGGTCGTCCTAGGATGGATTCGAGGGCACCCTGCTCGATGGCGGACGTACGTCGCGAACCGCGTCGCCGAGATCCAGACTTCCGTTCCAGGCTCTTCGTGGCATCATGTTCCGGGTCGAGATAACTCGGCGGATTGCGCCTCCCGAGGACTGTCTCCCGGCGAGCTCGTGGGTTACTCCCTCAAGGTCCTTCCTGGCTACGTCGAGCTGCCTCTTCTTGACCTACTCCAAGCGATTCGACTAACGACGAAGGACTACCCGAAGCCCGGACTCAGGTGCTTGCAGCGATTACGGAGGAGCTCGTCGAATTGAGGCGCTTCTCTTCCCTCAATCGTCTTCTGCGAGTAACGGCGTGGTGCCGGCGGTGGCTTCCTCGCAAAGACCCTGCATCAGCCGAGACGGACCGCTCAACCTTGTCAGCAGCGGAGTTGGAAGATGCACGTCTATTATGGATCTGACGGGTCCAAGCTGAAAAATTCGGAGCGGAACTAAGAACAATGCAGCTAAATCGAACGCTAGGAAAATCTAGTAAAATTACTCACCTGAGCCCCTTTCTTGCGTCCTCCGGGTGGGTGGTCGACTAAAGCATGCCCTCCTGGCCTACGACGAGCGCCATCCCATCATCCTGCCGAGCGAGTCCACCTTTACGAGACTAGTCGTCGAGGCCTGTCATCGTCGAGCAATGCGGAGGGGTGCAGTTGACCTTGGGATTGGTCCGGCAGCGTTACTGGATTCCTCGTGGGCGAGCCTTGGTCAAGAAGACGATCCGGAGCTGCGTGACGTGCGTGCGTTGGCGGGCGGCAATCCCGCAGCAGCAAATGGGCAGCCTTCCTCGAGAGCGAGTATCACTAGCCAGAGCCTTTCTTCACACTGGAGTGGACTACGCCGGTCCGATTTGGCTGCGGACGAGCAAGGGACGAGGTCATCGGGCCCACAAGACCTTTATCGCTGTCTTCGTGTGCCTATCTACGAGGGCAGTCCACTTGGAGGTCGTTTCGGACTACACGGCCGAAGCATTCCTAGCGGCATTGCGGCGGTTCACTTCTCGGCGCAGTCTATGCAACATCCTGCATAGCGACTACGGGACCAATTTCGTGGGAGCCGACGCTCAACCTCGGGCCCTCTTCGCGGCCAGCAGCCGAGAGCGAAAGGCCATCGCCGAGCAGCTTTCAGCCGAAAGTATAAAGTGGCGGTTCAACCCACCTTTGGCGCCGCACTTTGGTGGCATCTGGGAAGCGGCGGTGAAATCCTTGAAACACCACCTGCGACGAGTGCTCGGTGACGCTACCCTCACGTATGAGGAGCTGAGTACCCTCCTCACGCAGGTGGAAGCTTGTCTCAATTCACGCCCTCTTCAAGCTCTTTCAGATGATCCGGAGGACCTTGCCGCCCTGACGCCTGGTCATTTCCTGGTGGGATAAGCCTTGACTGCCATCCCGGAGCCGTCAAGATTGGAGCAGTCAGCGAACCGGTTATCTCGTTGGCAACTGCTGCAAAGGATGAGGGACGACTTCTGGGAGCGCTGGTCTCGAGAGTACTTGCACTCTCTCCTGCACCGGCCAAAATGGAGGAGAAAGAAGTCTGGATTCGACGTCGGCCGTTTGTGTCTCATCCGAGACGACATCCATCCTCCGACCAAGTGGCCGCTGGCGCGCATCGTCCGCACGCACCCTGGAGATGGACAGGTCCGCGTCGTAACCCTCCGGCGACCTCCAATCTGAAGCGTCCGATCATCAAACTTGTCCTCCTGCTGGTCGCCGACTACGAAGCGAGCGAGCCACCGCTGCCTTAAAGTAGTCTACCGTCCTCTTGCTCCCTGCAAAAGAAAAGGGGATCTTATATATATATATTTGCTTTAAACTTCTTTTGAATTCTGTAATTGGTGCTGTCGAGAAAGTTATTCCCCGTTCGAAAACTTATTATTCGTTATAATTCGTAATGAAATGTAAGGCGGTCGCACCTGCCCGTTGCATCGTTTTATCTATCTTCTTATTTCTTTGTTTAATTCCAATCTGTTCACAGCACTCGCTAAACCAACACTGTCATAAACTATCGAACCCGCTCCCTCGCTCGATACTTCACATGCAATGTGTGTATAATTAAAATTATTCGATCGATTTATTCTCGACTTATTTCGAAGAGAGCTTCTTACGATCGCGCGCGAAGGGCGGAGCTCGCTCGGTAACGTCCCGCTTAGGGACGTATAGTTAGAGCGATATTAATGTCCTTTACGGGCATTTCGCCGAATGCATCGGGCGAGGCGGGCGGAATGTTCGAAATTCAACGATAAAATTAAGTTGCTTTAAAAACATAGAGCGCGTGTTATTGTCGTGCTTAGCGGGCGCCCGGCGTGGGCCGCCGCGTCTTAGAGAGACAATTAAACGTTGTCAATAAAAATAATAAACCGTTCGTGAATCTTATCTACCCTTCTAGAAGGACTCTAAACGTTTGGCAAATAAAGAACGTTCAAACAGTCGAACTGATATTTTTCTGTCAAAACGACGAGATCCTTCTAGAAGGCCGACAATATAAAACCGTTCCGCTCCTGCGGAGAGCACGCATACCTAAGCAAGTCTCGCGCACGCACTATCGCTCGCCGTGATAGCTCTCCTTTAAGAGCGATATCGACTCATCCTATATTAAAGCCGCTCGAAACTGATATCGTGTTTCGCATAATTCTCGCGCGCGAAGTCGCGTGTAGATTTAGAGGTTTTCTTTCTTATAAAGAGAGTGTAAAACTAATTAATGATTGAATAAATTTATTGTGCCGTTAGCTAAAAGTATAATAACTGAGTTTTGTGACTTATCCTCTTTCTCGTTATCCTTGCGGCTCTTTTTCGCGCACACGTCCGCTCGCGAACAAATGTCGATCAAAGATCAAAAATCGTTCGATCAAAAAAGCAATTACATATCCCTATGACATCATTTGCGGAGGCATCATTGGCGGTTAAACATTCGGAAGTACGGTTGGCTGTGCTTCAGTTAAGATCTGACATTTGAAGGTATCCGGATTTTTTAGAAGGCTAAGACATAAAAAAATGCATTTTACTAAGAATCGGAAAAAGAGATTGCGTGCATGCGTGCGTGCGTGCGTGCGTGCATACGTGTGTGAGAGAAAGAGAGAGAGAGAGATGTGCGCGAATATGATATTTAGTCAAAATATACTTGTAAAGCTGCAATCTCATTGTCTTAGATTTGTTGGCTGAATCATTTTTCAACGATATACGATGATCATATTCTATATAGATTTATGAAGTTCGATCAGACGTAGTTGGAAAGAACACATACGAGTCTCATAACACAGGAATCCTCGTACTTTCTCTCGTAAACGTTAGCTGAGGCCTTTGCAGTACAGAAAAGAGATGTTCTTCCAAATGGGGCACCCCTTCAATGGGGCCCAACCTTTGCAGGTGGCTTCAAGAGATCATATGAAGGTCAGCTATCAAGGTTATAACCGTAGGTTTTGAATACATCAAAAATTATAAACAAAATATCACTAAAAATCGTAAAAATGGATATAAAATCAAGCCTCAATCTTGATCTTGATATATGTTGTTAAGATTACTATGTTCTGAGTAAACCCATGTAGAACCTCACTTTGCATTAAAAAGTGTATACGTGGAGGCAGTATGTTTCGCCCACCCCCCCCCACCCCCCTGGGGGCTCTACTACCAAAAAACTAGACACATAGGTATGGGTTAAACCTCGCTTTGCGTGGAAAGTTGTAAACCCATGTGAAACCTCACTTCGCATTAAAAAGTGTATGCGTGGAGGCAGTATGTTTCGCCTCCTCCCCCCTGGGGGCTCCACTACCAAAAAACTAGACACATAGGTATGGGTTGAACCTCGCTTTGCGTGGAAAGTTGTAAACCCATGTGGAACTTCACTTTGCATTAAAAAGTATATGCGTGGAGGCAGTGTGTTCCGCCCCCCCCCCCTACGGGAAGGTCCACTACCAGAAAGCTAGACACATAGGTTTGGGTTGAACCTCGCTTAGCGTAGAAAGGTGTAAATGTAAACTCATGTGGAATTGTAGAACCATGGACCTTATATCCTTATATATTCTATCGATTTTTACTATTTTTAGTGATATTTTTGTTTATAACTTTTGAATTATTTAAAACCTACGGTTATGACCTTGATAGCTGACCTTTATATGATCACCTGCAAAGATTGGGCCCCATCGAGGGGGTGCCCCATTCGGAAGTACAGCCCAGAAAAGTTGAAAAGTAAGCGAGAAGAAGAGAGAAAGATTAAGATTAAGGGTAATGAAGAGCGAGGAGAAACAAAAGAATAAGATTTATTTTGTGAGGTAGTAGTAGAGGCAATGCACGATAAAAAGTTCCTACACATGGCTACGTATTTCAGGAATCAAACAAAAATCATTACTTGACTTGCGATACAAAGTGGCAGTTACAAACAATTGCACATATATGCAACTATTCCTATAATATTGAAAGATTAAACAATAAGTGTACAAAAACATAATAAAATAAAAACTTACAATACAAATTTTACTATTATATAATAGGACGATATCGAATTACGAAGTCGTATGAAAAACGTGCTTATTTTATAGAATAGAAAATTAAGTTGTAATTGAAAAATAATCTCATATACCGGTTTGCACGTTTGTGACATTTAATTTGAGATCTATTTTTTCTCCTAAATTACTTATAATACGTATACACATAATTAAGGTATAATTACCTATAAACATAATTTATTTATAACTTGCCATTTATTGTACTGTTTCTTATGTCTGTGTTAAAAAAAACATTCTACATTGAAGATTATCACTCTATTATAATCTATCTAATCACGTAGTAATCACGTTGTGATATTAGTAAAATAATTATTACACACAATAATAGTAAATATATTAAATATTGTATTATGAAATAAGTTGTATGTAATAGCATTAGTTTTACAATATTTTTAGTCAATTTTAGACTGACAAATTCCTATTACACCATACAACAACTTGCTTTATGCATAAATAATTATAGAAATAACTACGATCAATTTACTTGTACGTACACGTCTGATAATACTCACCGAGTGTAGAATTGCGTCTTCTATTATCTCTCTTAGGGTTCCAATAGTTTCGAGACAAATCATGAAATTTGGTCTACCGTTCGCCGCATTCCAGCAACTTAGCATCAAATTGTATAATTCCTCTGGACAGTGACGGGGTTTCGATAATTTGTTTCCCGCACACACATGTTCCATTATTTTACGATCATCTATGATTTCAGGATAGGGCCGTTGACCCAATGATGTAATTTCCCACATTAATACCCCGAAAGCCGAAACATCACTTTGTGATGTAAATATTCCTTCCTTCAAAGATTCCGTTGCCATCCAACGAACAGGAACCGGCTTTCCTCTATCCTAAAACACAATTTTAGGACAATTAAGGCTTCTGCCGAAAAAAACTTCGTACATTTTTGCAACCGTAACATGCAGATAAAATTAAAAGTTATTTCTCTTTTTCTATACACATATACAAAAAGAAGTTTTATATTATATTTTTAATCATTTATACATATATTTTTGTATACATTCTAATCATCTGAATAATGTATAATATTACTACACGGCAAAAATAAAAAAAATTTATCTTTTTAAAATAATTGTATTGCGTTTACCATGCGGTAATAATCGTTGATGTAAATATCTCTAGCTAGTCCGAAGTCGCTGATTTTCACAATACGGTTTTCGCGATTTCTCGCGGATATTAAGCAATTTCGACACGCGAGATCTCTATGTACAAATGTACTGTTCTTCTAAATAGCGACAACCTCGAGCAATATCTTCGCACATGGCGAGCAAATCTTGTACACGCAAAGCGTGCGGATCTTCAGGTTGCAATGTTCGACTCTCTCTCAAATATTTCAGTAAGTCACCAGCTTCCATTAATTCCAATACGAGCCATGGTGAATCCTCGTCAAAACAGATACCCAACAATCTTAGCACATGTTTGTGATCAAATTGTCTCATAAGCTTGGCCTCTTCCAAAATTTCCTCTTGCTCTTGCAAGGAAGCATTTTTTCGCAGCCTCTTAACGGCGACAGGCATTGTTTCCGAGTCAACTAAATTTTTGACAGTTCCTTGATATACCTGTGATATATTATATATTTTATAATCAACAATTATATAATATTTCTTAAATAATCGACAAATCGATAAAATGTATGCTAAAAATGTTTATATTATTTATAATTTTATGAAAAATTTTGATTTGTGCAATTACTTTTATTAAAAACTTACCACAACATTTCATAATTAAAATTATTAAAGAAAATCTTCGAGGATATATTTAAAAAATAAGAAATTAAATTTATACCTTTGCGAAATTGCCGCTGCCTAGGAGCTTTTCTAGAGAAATTACCCTTCTTTCGATTATGATCTGCGCAAATTCGTTCAGATCTATTAACAATTTGGGGTCGTGCACAGAATTGGGTTCAGAATTCACGGAAGGTGTTTCGCTTGCGGTTGTTAATTGGTCCATATCGATTATTGAAGAGAGATTTCTCTGTTCATTTTCTCCGCGTCGTTGGTATGCTGTTAAATGAAAAAGTGTATAATATTATATGCATTGCAAAATTTGAATCATTTTCAAAAAATAAATTAACTTTTCATAAATTTTCTATATACAGGACGAGTCATTTTTAATTCCTCACCCCAATAACTTTTTTATTTTTGATTGTAGCAACAAATGTTTCTTACAAAAGTTTTTTGACTTCGAGGGGAACATAAGATGATGTCATTGGTTTGACCTTGGATAGTCATTTAAATATCACATCTTCAATTTCTTAAATGGAACCTACTATTTTTCATTGCATATTCTTGTAGTTTATCTCAAGAGCTTTTCAAAACACTATAATAAAATGTTTTTCCGTTAAGTATTTTTCAAGTTATGAGGCTTGAAGTTAACAATTTTTTTACATAAAATGTAAAATATCCTGTAAAATATTCAGTTTTCGGTAATCTTACCTTAATACTTTTATACACAGAATAATGAGACTAATCAATTGGTGTAGAGAAAGCACATAGTTGATTTAAAAAAAAAATTGTTGGAAATTATATATTTTTTTAATTGTTTAATTAATTGTTTTTAGAAAAAATATGTAATTGCAATTATATCAGTTACATATTTTTTCTTAAAAGCAATCTGTTTTCTTTACATCAATAATTTCTTTTATTATTTTGTGCATAAAAGTAGTAAAATAAGATCATCGGAAAATGAATATTTTACGAGATATTTCATAGTTTATGTCAAATTATGTCAAATTAAAGTATAAAAAATATAGAAAAAAGGCTCTAATAGTAAAACTATATGTAAGGTAAAGAAGGCAAATTAAGAGCCGAGCGCGGTAAGAAAGGCGCAAATATCTTAATTAATGTAGATTTATTTAGAACTTGTACGTTTCGGTCCATGGATTTGGACCATCTTCAGCATCTAGTAACATAAAAGGTTACAGTAAACAAAAAAGAAGAAAAGATATATGACATGGAATATAAATATACGCGTAACAGTAATAAGTAAAGCGATGACTATAAAGCGATTACGTACATAATAAAATTAATTCATCCGATAGTGTGTCAGTGTTTGTCCCTCAACCATGAGATAGAATAAAAAGAATGACACATGCAGTAAGCCTCCCTCTGGTTCATATAACATTTCTCAAGAAATGCATGGAATCTAATATAATATTACCGCACCTCAATCGTTTTAACCATTACGCTCGTAATCTAAGAACTGATTCGTCCGTTAATAAATTTGAACATATTTTTCGCTTCGCAAGACATATGACACGCAATGAGTTACAGGACGCGTATGACCAAATTCGAGAGTTGCGCATGCGCTGCTTTAAAATCGTGCGAGTTATAACACGCATATTACCTATATCGATATACAATAAATTCGTTAACACGCAAAACAGAGCTCTCCACTTCGCAGGCGAACGTGACAGATTGAACAAAAAATTTGCTCGGTTTCATACGAAGAATAAAAAACTCTTAAAAAGTAAGATTCGTCCGGTCAAATATTTCTGCACCACCTCCGATGTGGCCCACTCATACGTTCGCCCACCTTCATTGGACGGTCACCTTCCGGTGAGTGCGACAACACCCGACAAGTTTTCCTTACAACCCATTATTCCTTCCTCCTCGTGTTCTACCCATGAAATCTCTCTCCTTCCGTCCTCTTTTCCGGATCCTTCTCCGTCCCCTCTTCACATTCAAAACAAATGGTTTGTCAATTTATCCTCCACGCAAATTCCTTCGGATGTCCAAGGACTGTTACAACTGGGAGATAATTTTTGTTTACCTCCGACCAACAAAGAACTCATTACAACAGAGCTTATTAAATGCGTGGAGAATAGCATTGACAAACTTCCTAGAAAACTTCACACAAATATCCGCAATAGGGTCACTCCGTTAATAAACAAATCCATTTCTTACTCTCCAAAATCCTCCCCTCTGGATAAAAAACTTGTCGGGGCGTCGCTTTCAGTGCGGAAGTTCTTACGTGACAACCAGAACGTAATTCTTACGAGAGCGGATAAAGGTAACGTAACTGTAGCTCTTAATAAAACAGATTACGATCTCAAGATGAATGAGCTACTTGATGATAGCAATACTTACACAGTTTTGAAGAAAGATCCGGTTAAAAAACTGATAAGAGATCTCCACAGTTTGCTTGCGAGGTGGAAAAGCCGGGAATACATTACAGATCTGACATATAAGAGGTTGAATTGCACGGATGGTATTTTACCGAGAGCCTACGGTTTACCGAAAATTCACAAAGCGGGCTGCCCTTTCCGAATAATTGTATCCTCTGTTAATACTCCGTTGTACAGGTTCGCCTCATTCTTGCATAATATGATTTATAAATCTATAATGAAGACCAATAGTCATGTTTCTGACAGCTTCCAGTTGGTGGAGAAATTGACGGGCAAATACATTGATGATAACCATAGGTTAGTCTCATTAGATGTAGTATCGCTGTTTACTAATGTACCATTAGATTTAGCCTTAACCAGCATTAGAAACAGATGGAATTATATTGAGAATGAGTGCGCCATACCTCGCGAGGAATTCATTGAGGCAGTCCGTTTTGTTCTTGACTCCACATTCTTTAAATTCAATGACATTTATTATAAACAGACGTTCGGTACCCCCATGGGCTCTCCACTCTCTCCGATCATCACCGACATTACTATGCAAGACCTGGAGACGAGGGCTGTTGGGACTCTTCCGTTTACGTTACCATTTTATCTCAGATATGTGGACGATATAGTGATTCGACTGCCGTCCCCTCCTCCATGCTTAACGTTGTATTAAATACATTTAACTCGCTACATCCGAGATTACAGTTTACGATGGAGGAAGAAGTAAATAACCGACTTAACTTTTTAGATGTGACGATGATTTTGAATAATAACTTCATAGATTTCGACTGGTATCATAAACCTACATTTTCTGGTAGATACCTTCATTTTGAGTCTCAACACCCTCTTTACCAAAAAAGAGGCACTGCCATCGGTCTTATAGACAGAGCCTTCCGCCTCTCTCATCCAAGATTCCATTATAAGAATTTAAGTTTCGCTATTGACACGTTATTGAATAACGGATACCCTCTGAAATTTATTTTCGACACTTTAAAAAAACGTTTAAAAACTCTAATCGTTAAGAAAAATGGAACTAAATTTGATAACTCAGATACTACGGCTCGACTTGACAAAAATATTGACGATTACAACACATTTTTTAACATCCCATATATAAAAACAATCTCTGAGCGTTTCATTCCTGTGGTCCGTGATTTACAGGTGAAACTTTCTTATACCGGCATCAATAAACTAAGAAAATTCATTCGAGTACACAAGGATGAAGTACCAACAGAACTACATAACAACGTCGTTTATAAAATTTCGTGCAAAAACTGTGATGCATCTTATGTGGGACAAACATCGAGACTTCTCAAAACACGAATGGCGGAACATAGAAATCACATCAATAGAAGAACCACACAACGCTCTGTTATTACGGACCACAGGTTAAATAATCATGAATTTGATTGGGATAATATACAGATCTTGGATGAAGAACACATATATAGTAGGCGTTTGGTGTCGGAGATGATCTTTATAAAAAGACAAATGTATGGTTTGAATCTTCAAACTGACACAGAAGGACTACATTATGCGTATCTCACGACGGTGGAGAGTCTATCCAAAATTTGAAATAGCTGCGTTCTCAACCTCGATCTAAAGCTTTAATTACTGCACTCACTGTTCATGTCTGTAATAATTTATTTTGAAATTACCGCGTTCTTTGTGCGTCATTGCTATGTAACATAGCGTTTTACTTTGCTTTCTTTTGTTTATCAATGCGCAATGTCAAACTCCTAACGACATTTTAATTCCATGTGTGTCAGTTGTGCTTTGCCCTTGTGTCTCTCGACTGTGATTTAGTTCTGATAAAGTGAGTCTTTCTTTTTATAATTCTGGTTCACTGCTCATTTATATCAAGTTACATCTTTTACATCCGCGTTGCTTAAGATTGTAAATTCGTCATGGATTTACCTCGCAATCCGAGGATACTCTTCCTTTTTGGCTGGAACCAGAGGGAGGCTTACTGCATGTGTCATTCTTTCTATTCTATCTCATGGTTGAGGGACAAACACTGACACACTATCGGATGAATTAATTTTATTATGTACGTAATCGCTTTATAGTCATCGCTTTACTTATTACTGTTACGCGTATATTTATATTCCATGTCATATATCTTTTCTTCTTTTTTGTTTACTGTAACCTTTTATGTTACTAGATGCTGAAGATGGTCCAAATCCATGGACCGAAACGTACAAATTCTAAATAAATCTACATTAATTAAGATATTTGCGCCTTTCTTACCGCGCTCGGCTCTTAATTTGCCTTCTTTACCTTACATATAGTTAAAGTATAAAATATCTCATAAACTATTCACTTTTTGACAATCATACCCTTATAATTTTTTATGAAGAATATTGCAAGGAATCGATTTATATAAAAAAAATATGGTAGTTCCATTGAAAAAATTCAAAATGATCTTGCCCTGACCTTGGCAGCACCATCCAAAGTCAAACTGATAACATCAATAAAAGGATCTTTTTAAACCCTACAATACTGAATATTTTTTTCTATCTCTAACGTTTTCGAGAAAAACATGGTGAACTTTTTATCAGACTCATATGTACATACGAGTACATATATACATATATATATATATATATATTAAATTTAAAATAATTTTCAATCAAAGTTCTAAATTTATAACAAATATACTTACAATAGAAAAAGTAGTAAAGATAACAGATTACGATGATAGCGACAAGGCTTAATATTAATGGCAAGTAATTGTATAGATATGGTAGGTACTGCATAGTTGACATTTCGATAGATTCTGTTAACACAAGAACACAATTTAAATTTCTTCGTTTTAATCTAAGACATATATTTACTTAAAACTTTAATATTTAATTTCTAATTTAAAATATTTTTTCAAACATATTTGTAAAGTAAATATATATATCATAATGTGTCATTAATTGCTTACCGAGTGTTTCGAAAGTGAATCCTTCATCAGGCGACCATATAAAGTCTTCGTCCATGTACTTGGGATATCTCAGGATCAAACGGAATTTGTATAGAGTTCGCGGCCATAAATTTTCTATATAATATGTTATTTTATTATTATTTACTTTAGTGTTATTCGCGATTTGCCACTCATGCATCGCATCATTTTTGTATTCCAATATGGAAAGGAATTCAGTGTAGATCGTCAGATTAACGCTAGGAATCCACGAGATATTCATGCTATTTATACTTATTCCGTTCAATGTTAAATTATTCGGTTCCGACATGTAGACTGTTTTAATTAAACTATCAGAGACGAATAACTCGAATACATCTTCTATTGTATATAGACGTACGTATATTTGGTATTTCTGTTTTGGCTGCAGCGATCGGATTACCGTGAAAAACTTTCCATCTGCCGTACGTTCGGGCTTATCAACAACAAGTTTTGTTAATTTAAAGAACGACTTTTGTATTTTACGTAGGGTTCTATCTGGAAATTGCTTTCAATGCACTTGGTAAGTCACTGCTAAGCAGTTTAATGACTTGTGTGGCATTTACCAATGAACTATCGCTAACGTAGGTGTTAAAACTTGAACCGTCACATCTTCCGGCGCGTTGAGCTTGCCCGTTATAGTTGTTACATTCAAATCCGAGCCGAACTGCAATCCCATCGATAATTTGTCGATGTAAAAATTACTGAGTACCAGCTTTAGCGTATATATTGTGTTTGGCGTTAAATTCTTGATTCTATAACGCCGTTCATACGTCACCACGTTATATTGCTCGTACTTTTTACTGTCATTGTACAAACATGTTAAATAACTTACGGAGATATTATATATTGTAGTACTTATAAGTTGTACTGTTCGCATCCATTATTTAAAATCGGTTCCGAAAGGATTATCTCGATATTGTTCCCGTTTGTGTGCATTTTTTCAACTTGATAATCTTTCATTTTAGGTGTCAAACATATCGTCGGAGGATATAATTGTAAAGATTTATCAAGAGCTGTTAATTAATCAATACTAAGGATACCGTCCACACTTATTTCTTCAATACTTACAATTGCATTTTCTTTGCTTTCGAGTAGAGCATATCTTTTTTTTTTAATATAAATTTTTTTGTTTATGTTTTCATAATCAAATAAGTAAATATGTATCTTATCAATCGTTAAATAATTGAAATGTTTTCGATTTTTAACGATAAAAATCACTTTGCACTTACAACCATTAATATCTGTTGCGATTAAGAGATCTCTCAATATCCAATACATTAGTGGTTTGTCAACATTCGTTGTGTCAATCCGCATGATGGATGATTGTTCTAGTTTGTATTGGCAGAAGCATTTATTTTTTTCCCAAAAAGGTTTCATGTTTTTTCCATTCAAATCCAACCGCATTAACATTTTTATAGTCCTATCCGAATTAAGTTCTGACCAATACAAATATCTGAAATATATTCATATTATTCACTACTTTCAAGACTATTGTTACTGTATATCAGAAACAAATATGTGATTATTTAAATTTTTTACAATTCTGTAAATGAATTTATGATTTCATAAATTATCATCTTTAATATAAAATCTGCATATTCAATTATTGAAAAGTTATAGAACAAATCTTTAATTAAAAGAGACAAAATTGTTAATTTTTTCTATATTGATTTGATTTAGTGTACATACCCTCTATGCGGCAGTACTATGAAAGAGAGTGAATCCATTTTTGAAGACGTCGGAATCTTCATTAGAATTTTATCGTGATTAATTATGTTCATTTGTTGCCACAATGTTAAGTCTAGCTTCATAATGTAGTGTTCGTCCATTTGAATTTGCAACCAATAAAGATTTCTGTGAATCCAATCGAAGCAAAGACCGTACGCAATGCCATCGAGATTTGTTATCTTTGTGTAGTTTAAATTTGCTTCGAATTTGTTTCGATTAAAGTCCGATGTTATTAGCTCTAAATTGTCATTAATTCCATAAATCTTATCCTCCAATGTCGAGTAAACGATTTCTAAATAGTTAATGGATGTATCAAGTTCAAAATCGATCAGTAAATCTATATCCAATACTTTCACAATATATGAAAAACATTTGATGAGTACTAGAGGTACTGGATTCTCATGTGTAGTTGACACATTGATGAACTTAGTGTACAGACCAGCACCAAATTCGTTATGCGCTTGTACTTTGAAGTAGTAGATTGTATTAGGTTTTAAATCATATACTTTGTGTTGTAATTATTCTATTTGACAATGAGAAAATATCGACGATTGTAATCGTTCGATTCAGGTCCTCAAAATATTGGACCCTATATTTTTGTATCTCTCCAATTATCAAGTCAGATTCGTCCCATCTATAAAGAAATAACATATCTTAATTTTTATTTTTACTTTAGCGAATTTCTGACAAAGAAATATATTTAAATATATATAAATATATATGTGGGGCATTCTTTCTCAACCAGACACCACATGCTCTCCAAAATTGGTTTAACTTTAAACAGTCGTTCAAGGGCTTAAAATTTAGCTAATTGCATCTACTTTCTGATGCCAAGTGGTGTTTTTTAAAATTCAATACAGCGGACTCAATATAGTGGTTATAAGCAGTGGATGGCCAAGAAAAAGATCTTTAATACAAAAATGAATCCCCTATCTATATTATGTAGGAACGGATTTATTATTTCAAATATACTTATTAACAATTATTTACTTCAAGTAAAGCTATGTGTTACAAGAAAAGAGAAAGCAAAATATTATTGAGCAATGATTAATTTGATGAAACTGGTAGGTCAAAGCGAAAATTTATGACCGAAGTTTATGATCAATATTTATAATTAGACAGATAAGATCAGATAAATAAATAATCGAAAATTCGCGACAAATTTGAGTTGAGCGAAAAAGTAAATAAATTCGGCAAATCGTAACCCGACAGAGTTCTCGTTCGTCTTTAGTATAGTCGACTTCTCACAATCTTGTATTAAATTCTGTATTTCTTTCAATTACATTTTAACTTTTTATAAATCGAGACAAAGACTTTAATTACATTGTATCCAATATCATTCAAGAATCCCTATAAATACATCATTTTATTATAATGTGTGCGTGTGTGTGCGTGCGTGCGTGTGTGTGTGTGTGTGTGTGTGTGTGTGTGTG
Organism: Prenolepis imparis; assembly: GCF_030444845.1. Classification (NCBI taxonomy): domain Eukaryota; kingdom Metazoa; phylum Arthropoda; class Insecta; order Hymenoptera; family Formicidae; genus Prenolepis; species Prenolepis imparis. The sequence continues at coordinate 5,995,815 of NW_028141160.1, forward strand.
TGTGTGTGTGTGTGTGTGTGTGTGTGTGTGTGTGTGTGTGTGTGTGTGTGTGTGTGTGTGTGTGTGTGTGTGTGTGTATTGTTAAACTTAAAAGAATGAAAGAATACAAGTTAAACTTTAGAGTTTTTACCTGAATGTCACAAAAATGTCTTTCTCGTTTAGTCTGTTGCCGAATTCTACGAATGCCCTAGGAAATATTGGTTCGTTTGGAGTACCTTCTGAAGATATTGTTGTATTTTTCTGGGCTACTTTAAAAGAAATCATAATCATATGTAATTATAATCATATATATTTATATGTAAGGATAAAATATACACTCCGCAAAATAATTTTTTTTTAATTGTCTAAAAAATAGGCAAATTTTAAATAGCTGTAACTTTGTTTCAAAAAATGAGAATTTAAATTTTAAAAAAGTTTCAAAACTTGAAATCTCTACTTTCGAAAGATCACAGTTGTTTTTCATTTTTTCAATTCTGGTATTCTTTATATACAAAAAACGACGAACTTAAATGGAGAATTTTTATTCTCACTTTGTAGACGTGTCGCATGCACAAAAAGATTTGAAAAATTTTTTTTATTTTTTCACGTTAAAGCCTGAAGTTTTCTCTGCAAAATCGTTTATTAAAATTTAAATTTCAATTTTTCCTTATCAAATTATCGAGAATTAAAGAGAAAGTGGTCATTTTCATTTTGATCGTTCATAACTCCGTTAAAAATTATCGTACAGCAATTTTAAAACTGGATTCTTCAAGTTGAATCTTCGCTCGATAGTATGATGTAATAGTCGAATTTTTTTTTAACTCGTGAACTTTTTTACAAATAGGTGAAAATAACGAAAAAATTCGCGAATTTTTTTTTTTGTTTAAACTTCAAAAAAAATAACGCAAGGTATTTAAAAATTTTTATCGACTGAAATTTTTTGTCTTTTAGTACCCCAAACTTGACAAAAAATCACAGACTTGCTGTGATAATTTCTTTATAGTGATCCACATGTTCAAAATAATCAATGTGTATATTATGTTAAAACAACTTGATTTGCTTTGATAAAAAAATTTTTTAAAGTAAAAACTGTGGCAGAAAAATCTTTTCTCCACTAACATAATCTTTTGTTGATGCGCCTAATAGATTGGTCTAAATAACAGGACTCACTATCTTCTAATATACAGGGTGATTCGAAACAACCGTTTGTCCTTAAAATGTCGTATTCCTGAATGAATTCTGAGACGATTTTTCATTTGCCAAAATTTTATCCGAAGCTTAGTTTTTAAGTTATAAAAGGAAATAGTTAGCGAATTACGGCACGGGTACGGCCGGTAGGCAGGAGCGGCGCAACTCATCCGACGCGGGCGATTACGCGAGGCGCTCGTTGCGATCAGCTGTTATCTACACGCGATGTGTGTGTGTGTGTGTGTGTGTGTGTGTGTGTGTGTGTGTGTGTGTGTGTGTGTGTGTGTGTGTGTGTGTGTGTGTGTGTGTGTGTGTGTGTGTGTGTGTGTGTGTGTGTGTGTGTGTGTGCGTGTGTACATACACCCTCTTTCTCTCTCTATCTCTCTCTCTTACTTATTCTTACCTTATAGAGATGTCTTCTGATGAATAATTGTACGACTGGAATGGATCACAACGTTGACGTTGACACAGACGTTGACACACCGTGACACACCGAATAATAAACGATTCTTTTTTTATAAATTGTATTATCGACACTTTGATGAATACACTCACGCAATCAGAGAGAATTTTCTCTTAGAATTTACCCTGAGAATCATGATAATCATGGGACAATATGGTATGGAAAGAATTTTTTCAAAATTTCTCTGATTAATATTTATCACATTAAAAATAATAATATCTATCACAATAAAATATAAAATATGTTTGATTAATTTTACTATGCAGTTTAGTAAAATGAATCAAACATATTTTATATTTTATTATGATAGATATTATTATTTTTAATGTGATAAATATTAATCAGAGAAATTTTCATAAAATTTTTTCCATACCATATTGTCTCACGATTACCATTATTTTTAGTGTAAATTCTAAAAGAAAATTCTCTCAGACTTGATCAAATATTATTTATTAATCGATCACAACACTCAATCATAATTCGCGGTTACTACCGATTAATTATTAAAAATTACTTTTAAAAAACGCGTTAAATGACCATTACTCGTCGCGGACAACAATACAGTCTACGACAACAGACTGCGACGACGCCGACGCGACGATAATAATCGCGCGGCGTTGCCGAACGTGATTGACGCGAGATCCGCGAGACGCTACCGTGTCTTGTGATTAATCGAAGCCTTTGCATTATGAATGCGCTAATTTAGAAAATGTATAATAAAGTTATTAAGAAAAAAAGTATTATAACGTATTATAATACGTTATAATACTTTTTTTTTAATAACTTAACATTATACGTTTTGCTTTTTCTTTTCTCAGCGAGACGTGAGAAAAATAATTATTTTATGTTTTTTTATTGTTTTGCGAACAAGATGTTCCACGTATAAATATGTTGGTCGCTCTGAAAAGAGCGGATTGGTTTTGGTCGCTCTGAAAAGAGCGGATTGACTTTGGTCGCTCTGAAAAGAGCGGATTAATTTATAATTTTAAAAAATTTATAATAGGTGCTCAAAATGAGCACCATCCATCCTTATGCAAGCTCTCATGCGTTTGAGTAAATTTAATTGGACGTTCTCCATTACTTCCTCTTCGATATTCCAAATTGTATATCGCAATCTGGTTTCCAAGTCGTCGACGTCCTCGGGAAGCGTTTTGTAAATTGATTCTTTACAGTATCCCCATAAAAAGAAATCAAGAGGATTAAGATCCGGGGATCTTGCGGGCCAACGTATCGGGCCATACCGACCCATTCAACGTCCAGGAAACTGCTCGTTCAAGTAGTTTGTTACAATCCTGGCGTTGTGTGGTCCAGCACCGTCTTGTTGAAAGAACATTTTATTTCTTTCAAATAGTGGCACTTCTTCTAAAAAGTCTGGCAGATTTTCTCTCAAAAATTCCACGTACGTCTGGCCAGTTAAAATATCTGGTAGAATAACGGGCCCAAGTATTTGGGTACCCATTATTCCAGCCCAGATATTTATTTTCCAACGTACTTGGAAATTTTTGAGCCGCGTTACTCTGGGATTTTCTTCGCTCCAATAATGCATATTGTGCGAGTTAAAAATCCCTTCTTGTGTGAATAATGATTCATCACTGAATATCACACGGGAAGAAAATCTGGGATCTCGATCCACTTTTCTCAGAAAATTTTCGCAAAATGTTCGTCTTGCCTGATAATCTTCTGCTCGTAAATGTTGCACGCGTGTATAATGAAATGCGTGCAACTTTTCTTCTTTAAGCGTTCTTTGTACTGTTGAGTACGATACGTTGTGTTCTCGAGCAACCACCCGAATACTTGTTTCCGGATTTTGCTCGAAAGCACGTACAATTTGCTCCGTGTTTCGCAAATTTCTTGCATCACGATTTCTTCCTGTTTCGTGTTTATTCGGAAGGACATTGCCAGTCTCGTATAGTCTCTGAGCTGCTCGTAGTATGACAGGAGCTGACGGATGTCTTGCTCGATTTGGATATAATTCGGCGTATCGTCTTGCAGCTACGTGATACTGCCCGTGACACTCGCCAAGTGCCATTAGCATATCGTAGTATTCTTCGTTTGTGTACGCTGCCATATCGTCCTCTTAACGCTTGTAATAATCGAAGGATTATTGATTGCATTATCAATCTTCATTTTATTTATACAATCCGCGGGGTGTCGCGATTTCCCCCTCCACGCCTTCCGCGTCGAATAGCGGCACGCGACACCCGCGACAGCGGCCTCCCGCGAATCGTATAAATATAAGATGCAGATCGATAATGCAATCAATCATCCATCTGCTCCCGTCATACGAAGAACTCAGAGACAAAACGAGACTGGCAGTGTCCTTCCAACCAAACAAGAAAAAAAGTTGCACGCATTTCATTACACACGCGTGCAACATTTACGATCAGAAGATTATCATGCAAGACGAACGTTTTGCGAAAATTTTCTGAGAAAAGTAGATCGTTTCCCGAAGACGCTTCCCGAGGACGTCGACGACTTGGAAATCAGATTGCGATATGCAATTTGGAATATCGAAGAGGAAGTAATGGAGAACGTCCAATTAAATTTACTTAAACGCATGAGAGCTTGCATAAGGATGAATGGTGCTCATTTTGAGCACCTATTATAATTTTTTAAAGATATAAATTAATCCGCTCTTTTCAGAGCGACCAAAACCAATCCGCTCTTTTCAGAGCGATCAACATATTTATACGTGGAACATCTTGTTCGCAAAACAATAAAAAAACATAAAATAATTATTTTTCTCACGTCTCGCTGAGAAAAGAAAAAGCAAAACGTATAATGTTGTTATTTAAAAAAAAAAGTATTATAACGTATTATAATACGTTATAATACTTTTTTTTTTAATAACTTTGTTATACATTTTCTAAATTAGCGCATTCATAATACAAAGGCTTCGATTAATCACAAGACACGGTAGCGTCTCGCGGATCTCGCGTCAATCACGTTCGGCAACGCCGCGCGATTATTATCGTCGCGTCGGCGTCGCCGCAGTTTGTTGTCGTAGACTGTATTGTTGTCCGCGACGAGTAATGTACATTTAACGCGTTTTTTAAAAGTAATTTTTAATAATTAATCGGTAGTAACCGCGAATTGTGATTGAGTGTTGTGATAGATTAATAAATAATATTTGATCAAGTCTGAGAGAATTTTCTCTTAGAATTTACACTAAAAATAATGGTAATCGTGAGACAATATGGTATGGAAAAAATTTTATGAAAATTTCTCTGATTAATATTTATCACATTAAAAATAATAATATCTATCATAATAAAATATAAAATATGTTTGATTCATTTTACTAAACTGCATAGTAAAATTAATCAAACATATTTTATATTTTATTATGATAGATATTATTATTTTTAATGTGATAAATATTAATCAGAGAAATTTTGAAAAAATTCTTTCCATACCATATTGTCCCATGATTATCATGATTCTCAGGGTAAATTCTAAGAGAAAATTCTCTCTGATTGCGTGAGTGTATTCATCAAAGTGTCGATAATACAATTTATAAAAAAAGAATCGTTTATTATTCGGTGTGTCACGGTGTGTCAACGTCTGTGTCAACGTCAACGTTGTGATCCATTCCAGTCGTACAATTATTCATCAGAAGACATCTCTATAAGGTAAGAATAAGTAAGAGAGAGAGATAGAGAGAGAAAGAGGGTGTATGTACACACACACACACACACACACACACACATCGCGTGGAGATAACAGCTGATCGCAACGAGCGCTTCGCGTAATCGCCCGCGTCGGATGAGTTGCACCGCTCCTGCCTACCGGCCGTACCCGTGCCGTAATTCGCTAAATTTTTCCTTTTATAATTTGAAAACTAAGCTTCGGATAAAATTTTGGCAAAGGAAAAATCGTCTCAGAATTCATTCAGGAATACGACATTTTAAGGACAAACGGTTGTTTCGAATCACCCTGTATACCTATATATAAGTATATTCTTTACTGAGATACAGAAAATATATGTACTGGCTTAACTAAAGCCTAATCTACAATGTGCTTTTGTCTTCTTGCTTTCTTGCTTCTTCGTGCTCTGTTTTACCGACAATCTAGAGTTCGTCCACTTTTATCTCAGGCAACAGAAAGAGAAGAAACATCATCGTGAGAGGGCAAATAACACGAAACAAAACGCAAAGAGCACATTGTAGATTGGGCTAAAAAGTGAATTGCACGTGCTAAGCGTTTTTGGTCGAGAGTGCGAGAGCGCAGGAGAGGAAGTGCAGTAGGGCTTCAGAAAAATTGTCTCCTGTACGGTGATGCCATCGAAAGGCATAACGCGAGCATATGCAGCGCGAAATTTGACTTAAATCTAACATCTTTTAATTGCCTCAACATAAAAATTAGAAAATGTAAAATTGCATATTATTTCCAAAATTATCACTGACATCAGCTTCACTCAAAGCTCACCATGTGGAGGTTATACAATTGGATTTGCGCTTTGGATTTTTTGTCAAGTTTGGAATACGAAATTTAAATTTTAAAAAACGATTTTGCGGGGAAAACTTTAGGTAAATCATTCTTTAAAGATCCTTTGTAATTCGATTTTATTTATATAAATTCCTACAACCTACAACTAATCAATAGATTATGAGAAAGTAGGTATGACTGGAAATTAACTCTTACCGACTTCATTTCTCACAGTCACACTGTCAGAATAATTTTGGACAGATTTGATGTTTGATGACACGTAATCGTGAATATTGATGAACTTGAAAGATGGGGGGGGGTATTCTATTGATAAATATACATTAGTAAGTCTATCCTATCGAAATGCTTGATGAAAATACATGTGCGAGCCAGAACGCGAATGGTAGAGTGTCAGTTAACAAGAAAGAATGACTTATTTAATTTCATACTATCGTACCAAGAAAGATTTGTGCCCTGCGCATATCTAATTCAGAAAAATTAATTCTTTCTTGAAATTGACGCACTACCATCCGCACTTACCATAGCTTTTACTTTTTACAATTCAAATAAAACACAAATATTTTATAATAAATAGAAATCTTTTCACGATTTTTACAGAGCGTACCCTATTTCTCGAAATTTTTTATTATTGATTAAGAATTTAAAAATATATAAAATTTGCGACTACTTAAAACCAACTAGCTAGCAAAATAATGATTGAATAATGATATTGATGATATTTATTTTAAACTGTTTCGAGTGCAATACTTACATCCCTCCCTCCCTTTCTCTATCTTTTCGAATAGAATTTATATTTATATTTATATATTCTTTTTGGTTGAGAGATATTTCTTCAGATATAATTTTCTTGAATTTGTAAAGGTAAATCATTCCGTAAAGATATTTTTGCAATTCAATTTTATTTATATAATTTCCTGCTACTAATCAGTCGACTTTGGAAATGTAGGTGTACGTCTGGAAATTAATTCTTACCGTCTTCATTTTTCACAGTCACGCTGTTAGAATAACTTCGAATAGATTCGATTTTTAAATTTGAAGACACGTAATCGCTAATATTGATGAACTTGGAAGATAGGGAATCCTGTTGATAAACATTAGTAAGTCTATCCTACCGAAATGCTTGATGAAAATACATGTGCGATTAGTTAGAAACTTATTTCACAGATATCTCTCTCTGATAAATAGAAGTCATTGAAGTATTGAAAACAAAGAAAGCAAATAGAAAAATTTTTTAATGCGAGATAGATATCTATTTTTTAGATTTCAAAACATCTTTCAGTTTTGTTAAAAGTGGATTTCGTTAAATTTATAAATGATTTAGCTAAAACTACTGATTGTTTTGCTTCACTTACATTGATCTGTCCATTATTGGCAGTCGCGCTACTGTCTATTCAACATACGTGTATTTAACATACAGTATAGTTTGAGAACAATTAATTGTACCGAAGTGCATTGGACTGATCTTCTACTATATAGATTTAATAGTTATTTTGTTATGCGTGCAACACATTTTAACTCAAACGTATTTAACTCTTTTTTTATATTGATTTCGTTTAATAAAAAATTGTAATTTATTGTAAGTTATATACAAAAAATAATAAATATGGATATTTAAAAAAATTAAAATGTTTTTGAAATTAGAGAAAATCATGTAAGTATGCAAATATGTCACATATGTGCTTATCAAATAACAAATTTCTTCATGAAAAATCTTTTATCAATACGAAGTTTAGATTTTTCTGGAGACTAACCGAAACTTTAGGCTTCATATCTTCATAGTTTATATCCTCCACCATGACCACGATGACGGTTCCCATTAGTACTAACACTTTTAATAAAATATATCGTATTATTTTTAAAATTCTTAACATGATTTTCTTCTCTAGTAGATATTTGTACTCGTTCGATTCTCACACGATTCTCGACTAGTAACCAATAGCTATCAATGCTGCTCAATGAGCTCAATAATGCTCAATAATGTAGATTGGAATAATAAAGTCTACGTCATGTAATACGTCGAGTTTGTGTGTATACATGTGCGTATGTGTGTATGTAAATCACGAGCTTTATCTTTGAATATTACGTTTGGATAAATAATAATGAAACTCTTTTAAAGCTGCTGATAAATGAATAATTATTGTATTTTCTTCAATTGAACCCAGAATTATCGAATCGACGAGTTTTTCTGTCTCTCGATGGATTCTTAATAAGTGGATTCGTAGTAAATCAAGTTCTTGTGTATGCTTGTGCATGTGCATAAATTACGAGATTTTGAATGTTGCCTTTTAAAACTCTTTCTCATGTAATCAATCAAAAAATTTTTAAACATATTATCAAGCTACGGATAAATGAATAATTACGGATAATAAGCGGATAATAATTCTTAAATAGAAAAACGATTAAATAGTAATAAACGGATAATATATATATAACAGATAATATTATTATTTAAAATAATTATAAAATATGCAGATAAATTTTTACTTACCTTATTTTACCTTATACGACATATCATTGATTCGATATTTTTTTTATTTATGTATCATAGTAATAATATTGAAAGAGTACTTTTATTGAAATCAAAAGACTAATATATAGTCATAGAGCATTGCTTAAATTAAATTACACAACAACTGTTGTGTGATTAATCTTTAACTTTTATCGACATAATATTATTATGTAAAACGTCTCTCAACTTAAAAGATAAGCAAAACTATTTGATCCGAAATACTCTGTTGGCATCCTAGAATTTTTGAACAGAAAATATATTAATAATTTGCATTTATTTAAAACTCCATTTTTTAATAACTAAATTCTTTTGTCACAAAAGAATAATATAACAATAAATATAAAAATTAATTTTCTGTTCAGAAATCGTAAAATACTCAACAGCATGTCCGACTAAAATATTTATTTTGATTAGCATTTCTCATTATTTCGTCTGTTAATAAATAAATATAACTTAAGTGTTCAAATTTTGATTGTTTTTACACATGGTACATGAATAAATAATTCATTGTGCCACATGTTTATTGTATATTTTTTTTATCTTCTATCAACCTCTCTTAGCATCTTACTGACAATAAGAAAGCGAGAAATATATATTTTTTACACACTGCTCTATTAAATATATTTAAGAAAGAAAATATACCTACTTTACTACAAGCATCCCTGAGTGAATTTGTACTCCATAATTAATACGATACGCGACGCAACGTCATACATCGATATATCATAATAACTTATCATTAATAAAAGACTTTTTAATTTTAGTTAATATTACATATATGTATATACATTGCGTCAAGATCGAAAATCAACCATAAATAAAAGATTTTTTTTCTGACGAAAGGTATTTTTTTAATATCAATAATTAAAAACGATTAAAAACGCATTCGCTTGCTTAATGAATTATAATAAATTATTTGTGCATAAATAATAAAAATTATTTACACACAATTAATTTTTATTTAATTTCCGGAGAAATCTCGCTAAACTCTCCAATTATAAGGGAATAAAATACAACAATTGATATTATGGTTTCAAAATTGTAGATAATCGATGATTCATTTTTCAAGATGTCATTTGTTGTTCATTATGTTTCGTAAGCTTGTTATGTATGTGTATGTATGTATGTATATATATATATATATATATATATATATATATCACATATTATACATACACATATATATAAAGTTAACAATAAAGAGAGAACATATTATTCTATAGTACAATATACATAAAACTAAAAATCGCTAATTTTTTTCTCGTTCATGTTTTGTTCCTCGTATAAATATCGATCACACTGAGAATTAGTTTCACTTACATTAATTTATTTGATTTTATTTCCTCTTTCAAATCTGACTATGCCATCACAGATATAGAGAAAAGATTAAAGTAATAATATCAATGTTTGTGAAACTAGCCTCCTAAGGCACATAAATAAATATACCTTATAATTATTAATATATTATAATTGTAATCAATTATAATTAAAATAAAACACCACGTAAACAAAAATAATTTTGTTTCGCATATACTTCAAATAAGATCACGAGTTAACATTGAGTCGTGCAATTTGCTTTACAATAATGTGCAATATTGAAAATACAATCTTATCCTCTTGTAATACATTTCTGTAAGAAAAAACATTTATTTTTTAATGAAAAATTTAATAGTAACCCTGATAAAAAAAATCGATAGAAAACAATAAAAAACGATTGCATCATTTTTAATCGCAGTTATGTATGAATCGGAAGTTAACGAAAAAATATCGTAAATGTACGATTAATTCTTTAGCGTTTCCTTTCGTAATATCCTATATTAATATGTTATCGTTTCTTATCATTTCTTTTCGCTAACCCATACAGCATTAAATGATTGCAGAAACATATTGCATAGATCTAACATTATAATATTGCATGTGAGTTGCAAAATATTCCTGCAATATTACTGCAAGAATGCGGCAATAATAAAATGTCCGCCTTTAAAAAAATTACAATATGCTATGATATTATTACGGTGCAATATATTTAAAATAATATTAAATAATATTTTTTATTTCGAATATACTACGCGTTTTCATCAATATGTTTACTTATAGTAATTTAATTTAATAAAATATATATATAATAATATATATTTTTATAATTATTAACTTTAAATATAAGTAAATGCTAGTTTATGCTGATATTATGAAATATTATTGATGTTATAACATCAAGCGTAAAAATCTATCTAGCATTTACTCGACATTTAAAGTTAAGAGACAAGGTATGATACCTTTAGTCTTAGAGCTAATTTCATCAACTTTATATAATTCTCCTGACTAAAATTTAATTACGAGATAGATAGTGAATCGCGCGTCGCATAGCGGTAAATGAAGGAACTAACGATTACTGAATACTATTTTTTTATAATATTTTTGGAATGTTGCTGTAACATTTTTCATAAAATATTACAGTTATACATTCCCTACAATCTCCATACAGTATTACAATGCAACTTGCAAGATTGTAACATTATTGCAATGTACTGTTCTGTATGGGTAAGATTTTTATCGTATTCTAATGATTGAATTCGCTTTCAACAGAGAATGAAAGAAAACGTAGAAAACAATATGATTTTTTGCAAATTGCATCAGTTCCTATTGTTTTCTATCGATTCTTTTTATCAGGGATATGTTTTCTGTCGTAACTTTACGATAAAATACGTTTTCAATCGTTATGGTGGATGCATGATTAAAAATTATAAGTTTTTTTTCGTAATTGTACGTTAAAAAACTTAAAGCTTTTGTTATTGTAAACATACAATTGATTACGAATAGATTTTCAATCATTTTTTCTCGATAAATTCCAATATATATATAAAACGATAAAAAACAATATATTACAATAAGAATTTTATCGTATTCTAACGACTGAATTCGCTCTTAACAGAGAATGAAAGAAAACGATAAAAAACAATAAGATTTCTTTCGAAAAATCTAAAAAGTAAAACAACAGGATACAATAGGAAACGATAAGATTTTTTATAGATCGTATAGGTTCCTATTGTTTTCTATCGATTTTTTTTATCAGGGAATTGACGCAGATATCTTTAATTTACATAATTATTGCTTTATTTATTGAATGTTTAATTATTATTATTGAATCCTACTGTGAATTGATTAATTTCGCCGATTAACAGTTTGTATATATACATCCTACTTTTAAAGAATTAAAACAAGAACAATTCGATAAATAAAATCTGATGTAAAGACCTAACAAATACTATATGTAGAGAATGTCTCTAAATATGTCTCTTTTCCAATTGCGCCATTGTTGCAAAATTCGCGTATACAAGTGAAAAGATTAACGCATTTTTATTCATCTATTTATTTTTTATACGTCATGCAAACTACGTATTGTACTTTGATTCATAATTACGAGTGGAAGCCCATAGTGCGGAAACGCATATATTGAAGTTTGAACGCACACGCAAAATACGATATCCAAACAATACAAAAATATTTCGAAATTTGTATTGTCTGAATGATTATTATTATTAACATATTAATAACGATCATTGGCGTCCACAACCATTACATTTGATCAGCTATATTCCTATCAGTATCACACACGTAAATTATCATTAGGATGCTTAACTCTACTCGAACCTTAAAGCGCGACCGATATCTAAACATGCAAAATCTGAAAAAGTGCAAATGTATGTATATGAATCTGAACCAAGTTGTGCGCGCGCGGAAATACCGTAGATGATGTCATGGTCCGCATATCATGATGAGAGAGAAATTAAGAATAATTTGTACAAAGCGCACTTTTATAGACTATTCGAGTTCAATTGCTGAACGATTTGATGATCGCTGTCACGCTCTCGTATGTTCCAGTGGCGAAACCCAATACACCGATCAGCACTATCGTCACATCCTTCGTGATTGTAAAGAAACTGGGATCGGTGTTGTTCCAGCACACGATCATCTCAATAATAGGCGGAAAGATAAGAGCGAGCGCGGTGCTACTGACCGCGCCGACCAGGGATATGAAGAGACCCAACTTTGGTATTGCCTCTGCCATGATAACTAAAATAATTGCTCTTAATAATTGCTCGAAAAACATGCATACGCATATAGAAGAAAGTATGCTAAATCGTACCCCCCCCCCCCTAAGGTAAATATTAAAACTGCAATAAAACTATCAAAGAAATAACAAAATTTTTTTATTTATTTGAAACTATGATTCTTTGTCAACTATATATGCTAAACATTAACACAAATTTATCATTGTTTCATATCGTAAATTAAAAATTTTAAAAGAGTAGTATTTGATACGATTTACAATATCGGTTTGCTAAATTGTACCCATGAATTTTTAAATCGTATCATCTAACAATAAAATTAAAAAATTAAATATAACAAAAATAAAGTTTTATTTTCTACAAAAGTTCTCAATCTGCAACAAAACACATCTATAAGAATATCATATTTATAATGAAAAATTCTCTTCAAAAATTTAACAAAGATTTTTTTTATATCACGCAAAAATAAAAATAAGTATTATCTTAATAAATAATTATAATAATATTTTCTTCAATTGTCTCCATCTAAATATAAAAAAAAACTAATGCCTAAATAAAAAAATAAAATTTAGTAAATCGTACCAGTACAATATAGAAAAAAGTTAATGGTACGTTTTACCGAACTTCCATTGCTTTGTCGTGAATAAAAATAATCTTAAAACATTTTGCCGATTTTTCAACGCTTCCATATATAGGATTAAATAAGATGAAAAAATGCTTTAATAATAAGTTTAATTGCTTATCTTTCTCAATGTAATAGTTTAGGCATGGGATGCCGAATATTACATGAAAATCACACAAAACTTTATGGACGTCACTCATGAACAAATTGCATGAGAAGGAAACAAACATTGCGGCATTCGAGTGAGACTAGCTACAATACAACAGCGCGTTAACACCTTAAAATATTTTAACTCTGTTTAAGAAATACAGTAGAGGTACGATTTAACGAACGGTATGATTTAGCATACTTTCTCCTATATAAGATCTGATCAGGAATATGAAAAAAATAATGCAAAGATAAAATTTTTTAAAGTTTACATGCTTTCAAGTAGCTTAAAAAATATTTTATTATATATTATCATTGACGAGATACTATTAAGAACTGTCAACTCTCATAAATTTTTGTAATCTTCAAGTGAGCCTGATAAGCCCGGAGATAATTAAAGGATCTACGAAACTTAAATATTTTTTAACAAGACTTTTATAGTTTATATAAAATTGTTTTATGTCAAATTAAAGTATAATATATCTCGTAAACTATTCAATTTTATTCATTCTACGTTAAAACTTTTTATGCCAAATATTGCCAGAATTAATTTAGATAAAAAAAAGTTAGAGTAATTCCATTTGAAAAAACTAAATTAACTTTCACATAATCTTAAAAAATGACTTTAGTTAAAATTTAATTTGAACTTATCTAACAATTAATAGGAACTTTACAAGGCCTTAACGAGCAGAAGTTATTATAAAAGATGTTTATTAAAAATTACAAAACTGCGATACGTTTCGCCATTGACTTATGGCTTCATCAGTCGCATATTGAAATGTGATTTAAATTGACGCATTACGGCCTGCGTGTGTAAACATTAAATAAAAAATAATAAATAAAAAATAAGCTCGTAAGATGAAACAATTAATAGGAATTTTACAAGGCCTTAACGAGCTATTTAATTTATCTATATTTAAAGTTATAATTTTAGAGATAATTCACTGTAAAACATCGAAATTTTTCAATCATATTTCCTGAAAATACAAAATTAAAATTCATAATTCGATAGATTTAATGAAAAAATATGTACAATAGATAAAAGCCACATAAAAGTTTATAATAGTACAAGTAATATAATTTAAAGAACTCTCTCTCTCTCTCTCTCAGATACTTACATGTGATGAAACATATGGCAGAACGGAAGATAATCTCCATAAGTACCGGCCACTTGAAGGGACCGAACCAATTGACAATGCCAGGCCACATTATTGCGATCGGGACGTAAAATTGCAAAGCATATGTAAGCAAAATGCTTAATGAGATGGCGGTCTTGATACATTGCGGCAAACTGCAGAAAAATTCAGTTCGAAAGAGAGTTAACGAAAGAGAATTTATCCATTCCTTCTTATAGAAAGAAAGAAGCTATATATGTATATGTGAGGGAAAGGATAAAGATAGATAAGTGTCGTTTATTCTATAATTAATAATTAAAACATGCACTCGAATAAAAACATGCACAAAAAGCACACGTTTCTCTGTCAAATTCTCGTATTTATGAAACTAATATTTATCAAACTCTAAGCTAATATTTATCAAATATGGCAAACATTGTATCAGGTAAAGACCTTAATTGACTATAGATGGCTTCCCCGGCCCTACATAAATAAAGAAATACATAAAGAGAAATGCATATTACAAAATATTTTTAATCACATCAATTCATATTTAATGTATGTATTTTAAAACACACATCATATATGTGTAATCTGCAAACTTTACTGAACGAATTTTGACATATGATTTGATCTTGAGATAATCATCTATCGATATAATAATCCATCTTTACAAGATAATGAGTTTTATTATAAAACTATAGGTTTGATTTCTGTTGCTACACTGGCTGAACTGTGCACACTGGTGCAATAAAGTTAGAGTGAGACAAAATATACTTGTCTTATTCTAACTTATTGCACCAGTGCGCACAGTTCAGCCAGTGCAGCAATAGAAAACAAACCTTATACATATATCCATAAAATATAATTACGTAGATAAATTCGATACTTACACTTCCTTTTGCGCGAGATTGAGCGTGACAGAACCAGCAACCTCGTCACCGTATTTCAAATAAGATAGGAAACCTATTGCGACGAACATAGCGGTAACTATCACCATACCAACGTTGAGAACGCCCAGTGGCTTATTAAAATTATTAGGATTCTTCATTTCGTTTTTCAATGGCAGTACCTGCATATCAACGCCTATTAGAAACACACCGTCAAATAGCGCATCGATATCTACAGAACATTAACTTATTTTATCCGAACTAAATCCAAAAGATATTAAAGTGAAATACTAAAATATATTAAAATAAGACGAAAAATAGTATTGCGGAGAGACCCAAATAGACACAGTGCGATTGGACAATCACTGATATCAACCGGTACCTAGGGTAACTAGGTGACCAATCAGAAAGTCCTATGTTCAATTGACCAATAAACAATGTATCCAATTGGATGCCACCCTGAAAGTGTTTGTACTTACTAGAGTAATACCCTCAAAGGAATATATCACAGTGCCGAAAAACAGAGGTAAATTGTTCCAATCCGCGACATATCTCCTCTCATGTATAGATGGTAGGTCATGGCTCATAATATACATTGTAGCGATGTAACCCGAGATCACTAAGAAATTTGCTATCGAAGATACTGGCACCAAATATTTTAGATTTCTGATCCAAGTGCTAAGCATTATGGGTATCAACACCACAGCCATGTGCTGATGAACGTCCATTTCGATTCCATGTGCGTCTAACACCTATAATAAGTTCTTTTTTTTAAGAAAAAATTCTCTCTCTTTCTCTGAAAGTTTATTTTTTATTTATTGTTAAATTTCTAAATACATCAAATTAAAACACGTACAATTTTCTGATCTTGTTCTTTTATTAATAATAATTATTATTAATTATAATTTAAAGGTATATAGTTGTTCTTTAGTCAAGCACTTTTTAATGATTTTTACACATTTTTGTAATAAAAAATAGATATGTGATGAATGAATAAAAAATAATACTAAAGCGTTATGATTCGAAAAGTTAAGAAGATATATAGCTAGAGGGAAATGTGTCTCACCTGCTTCATATTCGTAGAAATGAAAACGAAATACACGCAGCAGAATCCGAGTTGCGTAACACACAAAAATATATTAACCAATTTTCTGCAACAAAAAAAATCACAAAAGAGGAACATAAATGACATGCACATTTGCAGCGCGCTAATGTACGAAATCATAGAAAAAATAATTAAAAGACACATATGAAAGAATAAAAAAGGAAATGTGAATAAATTGAAAGAAATTCGCGCGAGTAGCATCTATTAAATAAATTGAAGAGTATATGTATAAGTGGGAATATTATAAAATGATTATGTGTGTGATATTTACAGATGTTCCTTGTTCAGCTTTCTAGTTTTTCATTCTTTCATTTATTACACACCTCATGAGAGTTGAATATTTACGAATTCCAAGAGGTCCGGTAGCGAAACACATCTCTACAGTTCCGGCGAATCCGGTTGTTATATCATTGCCAACACGACGTGTCACCTCCTCGTTGCATTTAATCTAAAAAAGAAATTAATTATCAAGAGTGATTTTATTTATATCTCTGTAATATTTTTATTAAAATATTACAATATTTTATTTATACATATTTTAATATACCCATAAAATATGGTAATAATTATAACTGATATTTTTCCATATAAGAGAAGAAAGTCCCATATATCATATCTTGTTTTTTATTTATATAGGATATCCCATAAAACCACTAGTCTTCAAATTATTGTTTCTGAACTACTCACAAATTCTATATTAAAAAAAAGAATATACGATAATTTTAGGACACCTTATATCTTTTTGTTTGGTATACCATCGTGACAGTCTGTTCTTTTAAAACGAAGGGGTGTATAAACAATGAGGATTCTTCTCTCTTCTACTACATTTTTGTCAGAGGTCTTATCAGTGATGACCTCTCTAATATTCTTTATAATTGTTCTGACACAGAACCTACAATTTTATATCGGTTCTGAATGGTTAGATTAGATGAGGGATTTGTTTACAAGATATTAGTTGCTTTCCTTTTACACTCAAGTGATACTGACAATGAGTCACTCAGTTATGTGAGTATTTTATACTCAGATATGACGTCATTGGTTCAGTGAGTAAAAGGAACGCGCAAGTGAGAAAATATTCTCAATAATCTTAAATCTAGCATTGTAAATTGTATCGTGAGTAATCGTGAGTTTTTAAATTTTAAAGCATAACGACGTCCCGCCACAATAATACAGGTTCATAACCTTACTTTTAATGTGAGTCTATTAAACTCACTAAAGCACACGGTCTCGATCGTGTGCAGAAACTCAGTTGAATCTCACTTTCTCAGCTTCAAAAGGAACGTGCATTCAACTGAGTTATGACGTCACAAGTGAGAATTATCTGAGTTTTGATGTAAATGGAAAGCAACTATTCTCTCCTCAATAGTTTACCATTATTTGCCAAGAGATGGCGATCGAGTAAATCTAAGATGTATAATTTCTGGCCGGATTTGAAACCCGGATCCTCTGGCATAGAGAGCAAACGCACAACTCTCTGCGCCATGCGATAACACTAATATATAGTTATTAATTACAAGATATACATACGAGAATATGTTGAGCGTGTACGCAGATAATGCCGAGAAAAATCGTCAATGGTGGTGCGAGCAGCAATCCAGCATTCTTAAAAGCATCTCCTAACGCGAAGATTCCCGAGCCGACGTTACCCTTGAACAGATGCATCATGGTTTCCAGGTACCTGCAGTTGTCCAATCGTCCATTAGTACGTTCAACTTCTTTTCGACTCAACGTAAAATTCCAATTTATCGAGAAATTGTGAATATACGAGCATTCAGTATTGAATTAACACGCAATTATAGTTATGAATCAAAACGTGTGATTGTACCTATGAACGTTTGGCATGCGTTTCAAATGTGCCAAGTAGGAATCATTTAAAATAAACCGAAGACCCGAAACTTTGGGATTCTGCCAGAGTCATCGACTTTATTTAATTTCGCACAGATTCGTTATAGACTTGTATATATTTCGGTTTATTTATTCTATATTTATTGTCTGACTGCGCCTAAATAAGTTTAGGCGCGTGTATGCCCTTTGATTCAAACGATATATCAATTATTCGTAATTTCCCAAGAATTTCCCAAGAATAGAGATTACAATTAAACTCTGATAATTACGATATTCTTTCCATTAATATGTTGATAAACACGAACAAATCTGCATTTGTGATTATAAAATATTGAAATATATCAGGGTTTTCAATCATCAATAATTTACACAACACTAATTATTTGTACAGATTGAGATAATATTTTGAAATGCGCCGTTTTCATCATGGTTCTCGCAAGTTTACTTCATAAATTTCGTTTTTTTTTTTTTGTTAATATATAATATAATTCAATTTAAACTTAAAAAATGTTAAACTTAAAATATTTTGAAACATACAAAACCCTATTTATCTGTATCTAAACTGTTCGCGATTTTCAATGATGACAAGTAACGAGTTAAATGTAGATATTACGCGAATCGATCGCATTCTCATGCCAAAATATTTGTTTCCAATTCTATCTCTTTCTCTCTTATTTTTTGCGATATTGCTAAAAGACGAATTCTACGACTCAATCATACGTGCACATCTACGTATGAATATACATATACATATATCTTTACATAACCGCGTTAAAAAAAAAAAAAGAAACGTAGAGAGCCCGCAATGTCAAACCAACGTAACATTACGGCAAAATATGATTTTTCCCGGAAAAAAGCAGTTATGCTTCGCACGTTTCATACACAGTGAATTAACTATTTTATCAGGATATTATAGCAACGTAGCAAAGTATTCACTTCCGTTTTTAGCGTTTCGCAATCATTTGTCATATACTTGTCACGTATCTCTTATCATATTTGTTTGAGACAGAAAGATTTGTTTGTGTTTTTCTACTTACTTTTAGGATGTGCGAGATATCACTCTCGTCGCTTGTGTACGACATGTGCTATTTTGCATTCTCTCAATACAATCAATATGATCTTTGCTAATACTTATATATAATGTATGTGTTTTATTGTGTTTATAAATTGCTTATTATTGAAAAAAGGTTCAGCTGTTTCTTTGTTCTTTTTTATTAATATTAAACTTACGAGGTAGGATGGTGTACGGTGATACCATGCTCATTACTTCCGCCCTTCATAGGATCACCGCCCTTTTCTATCGCTAGGATGGGATCTTTCGATTGAAAAGCTCCGTAGGTCCCGCCATTTCTGTAATAAAAAAAAGTTAATATAAAAAAATCAAAGATATATATCATTATATTATATAATTAATTTTAATTTTAATTTTAATTTAATGCAGATGTTCTTAAGTTCTATTTAACCGCCAGGAATAAAGAAGTTATGTTGTACATGTCAGTACATGTCGCAACATGTAACGATCCCCTGATATTTTAAATGCTTGTCCATGTAACAATGGCGTTAATTACCGGATATGCGCACAATTTTCACAATTAACATTTATATGTGATGTAAACGAGAAATACACAGAGAAAAAAAATACTTTTGAATCCGATAGATAGTATGATAATTATGCCAATATGTCATTCTTGGCAACGATATGACATGTGATATAATATGTCTGCAAATTCGAGGCAGAGATTTATCTTAGCGGATATATCTATCGTTTCTCTAATCTAAATCCAACAATTTATTCTGATATACTATAATGATTCACACGGCTCAGACTTGCTTTTCAATATACATATATAAGCGAAGCAATATTTACAGATAAAATCCAATAAAATAAAATTAATTTGTAAAAAAATTGATAATCGTGTAATTATGACAAAATATTATTAAACTCGCTTATCAAAAATCGCATGTCAGATCGTAACATTATTTGACAACCATTCGCAATAATTACATAACTCAATGATTCGATGCTTTAACGAGATAATTGAACGACACAACGCGATCAATCAATTAGTAATGCAACACACTTGCAATTACACTTAATCTGCAATTAATTATTATCTATATCTACTTATAATATTAATATGATCTCATATTATCAATTAATTTCAACATTACATAATAAACTTGTTTTTTATTCGCTCATTGATTAATGTAATTAGAAAAAAAATCTATTAAAGAATTATTATTATTCTATTAAAGAAAATTATGATTAATCAAAAGAGAATAATATATGCAAAGTGAACAATGTAATTAGATAAAACTACGTTTAAAAAATGATTTATAATATCTTATTATAATTTAAAAATCTGAGATTGTCAGAGAAAATTATGTATATGCATTACAAAGTATACTTATATATGTGTATATAAATATATTTACCCAAGTGCCTGCTTGAATGTTGTTTCGTTGTCATGAATGGAATTCTTCTGCGAAAGCGTAAAAATCGGATTGCTATTTAGTTCCATCTGTAAAATATTAAAAGATGACAGTGAAAACACACTTCAAAGCTTAATGAACATACTACCGAAATATATAGTAATGTAAGTATTGTTCAATTATATCACGTTCAAGTATATTATGGAATATATACAAGATCTGTCAGAAAAGTAATGAGATTGAATCTGCAGCGAACAATGTAGCAACACACTAAAAAATCATAATCATGTGTATTAATAGACGTCACCGTTTTCATTATAGAGTGACAAAATATTGAACAAAGATATACGATAAAGTTTTGTGTTAAGTTGAAAGAGAATACCACGAATTGTTATAAAAATTTGATGACCATGCTTTATCACGTGCTAGATTTTTACCAGTTCATCTTCAAACGGTATGTACGATAAATCTAAGTATGTGATAAAATATGATCACCAAACGTTTTTTTAACCTTTATTGCATATCTTTGTTCAATATTTTGTCGCTTCATAACGAATGCGCGTAATGACACATGCATCACAAAAAAATGTCACGATGAAAGTCCTTTGTCCGAGACTATCTGGACTTACATGATGACACATGAATGAAGCACGTATCAAGAAATGTATCGAATATATCCCAATACACGTGCCAATTTATGCTGACCACATATATGTATATGTAAGTGCAATTTTCTGCTCAGCGCCAAGTAAGCACGGAAATACATATACCATTAAGCATTATCGGCTTGACATATTATACGACTACTTATACTTTTATGAGTTTATGTTTTATATACGTCTTCTATTTTTTTTCTTGCCGTGCACACGTTGTTCTTTTTCGCTGAAAAAGCATTTGCGGCGAATAAATATAGATCTCGACATCTTCGGTATTATTCCATTATTAACAACGTCTTGTCATTCGCCAATTAAATACGCGAGTTGTCCCTCTGTACGTAAGTCTCTTTATTGATTGCTTAATTAATCTATAGCGTGCGCAGTATTTAATCCCGTGATCAATACACATGTTGAAATACCGATTGAGGAATAGTTTGAAATATGAAAAATGACAATTCTGTCTTGCATGATAGTATCATGACTCATGCACAAGATGTTTCCGAGGTAAATACAAAAAAATGAAGGGACTATTTCGTGGTTCATTTTGAAGAAAGATTCTATAAACACATGCCCTAAACTGCTTTGTTTTTAAAATACAAAATATCAACTATAAAATACAAAAATTGTGAAAAAAATATGAAAAATATAGGAGATATAGAATAGGCACATCAAACTTCAAATCTTCGAAATACCAAACTGAATAAAGCAGGTAGCTTATTGATACACACGATTACCAGCTTTTAAATTACAGTTTTTACAGTTTTTAATTTTAATTTTTTATTTTAACTCGAAAACGGTTTATCGTCTCAGAAAAACATAACAGGCAATTTTTGTAGAGTTTTAGTTCGGAACTTTTTAAAAATTAGTAAACTTGGAAAAAAACAGTGGTGGACCATTAATAAGCTTAATATGATTATCCATACGTACAGCCCTAATGGATCTAAAAATGTTACATCAATATTGAAAAATGATTCTTAATAGCATATGTATATATCAAATTTGAATAAAATATCTTTAAACGTTTTCGAGATTTTCAAAATTTTTATATTTTTTTCACAACTTTGACATTTTGTATTTTAAAAACGAAGTATATGTTTATAAGATCTTTTCTTCGTAAAATAAACCAAAGAATATCCCCTTCAATGTTTTGTACTTACTTAGGAAACACCCTGTATATGTATATGTCACAAATTATCACAATAATGTCTTCAATAAGTTTTTATTTTTCTTTAGATAATCAATTGACATATAACAGTTAATATATCAAATAAATTAATCAATCTTATCATTAGAGTTGATTTATTACTTGAGATATATTACTTCTAAATTTTGTGTGTGTGTGAATGTGTATGCACTTTCTTTTTATATTTCATAAAATGCATAAAAAACATGTGGTCTATTCTTGTAACGAGTTTTTCAATCAATCAACACAACTAATGCGCCTTCGTTCCTAATAAGTATCTGTATCTTTGCGTTGTTTTTTTCTTTTTTTCCTTTTAATTATAAGATAACAGAGGAATGGAAAAATTTCTCTAATGTAGGAAACATTTTAGACAGATAAACGACGGAAAGAGAAACAAGTTTTGTGCTATCTAATCTTCAATTACGCATATCCGTTTTTATATTGTAAACTTACAGGAAAGAGATTCGACACAGGCAAGATTACAAGGTTACGACATTTCTTTAAGTGAAATAAAAAAAAGGGAACGATCTTATATATTCATCACATCATGTAAAACGACGGTAATCATTTCCTGCGCCACTTTACTTTTAATAGCGTAAATGAGCCTAATCGAGGTAATCCTCCTAAGTTACACACAATTTGGCTTAATGTAAATTGTATGCGCGCGCATGTTATACATTTCTAACATCTTTCTTGAAGACAAAAAAAGTGTCAGAGATACTACCAGGACTCGATCCTGGGATCTATCCTCTCAATAGGCAGTCACTCTGCCCTTGAGCCACTGATCGCCCCATATATGTATAGTGTGTTCTTTGCTTGCTTAACATATTCTCTTATGCTTGTATACACAGCGGCACCTAGAGTCTACTTGTGTCTAGAACAGTGTCTTCATCGTACACACGTATTGCAATTTTTGAGAATAGAGTAGTGTCGTACATTTGTGTCGGGTCTCTGTGTTGGCAAAAAGTGTCGCATCTGTCTACACACCTCTTTACGCTTCAGCTAGATTGAGAGTCCACTCGGTTAATATTCCGCCATCCAATGTTTATAAATCAGTCAATATATGGACAAACGTATACTCACTGCAATTGCTTATATCGCGATAAAATGATAAAACGTAGAAAAAAAGAGAATATTAAAGAGAGTATTAAAAGAATATTAAATTGTTGTACGAGTTATTCAATTGAAGCTCTACGCTTTGAACGATTTTTATAATCAGCTCGTGAGATATCCCACAAATGCGGGAGCTCTTTCAAAAGAGAAATTAAAAGTTTTGTTTTATCTTTAATCCAGTCAAACTTCGACATCATTACGACACTCATTAAACATTTCCAGAAAGTTTATTGAAATATGCTAGAGCGCTCCGTGAAATTCGTTTGGACACATGTCCACACGTGAATTACAGAAATAATCGAAACACTGCAACTCGATCTATCTTGATTTCAAGCACTGTACACACGTCAATACTTAATGTATACATTCGATCTAGACACAAAATTAGTGTGGCATTTTTTTACACGTCAGCCATAAAGCGGAGTTGACATCGACGCAAAAGAAACAACATTCTAACTATTTTACGGTTCGCGTCGTATAAATATAGCACCTTACACAGGAGCAATCAATCATTATCTGTGAAATACTCGCGAAATGATTACTCGCTATTTATCGGAGATAATAAACGCAAAAGCATCGCAAAACATAATTGACATAGAAAAACGGCGAGTAATTACAAAATTGTTCGTAAAGTTAGCTCAATACCGCTCCTATATTAATACACGACAATAGATCTAACGCTAAATAGTAAAGAATTGCAAATATACCTACGTTATATAATCTTACCTGCTATTATACTTATAATAACTTACATAATAAATTTGTTACTCAATACTTGTTACTCAACACCGTATCAAAAATTATTGACGACACCAATTTACAATAAAGTAGTAAAAAAATGTATGTGTCGTGTCGTAGAAAATTACTATTATATGTATAAATAAAAATCGGAATTCCGCAGAGAAGCGAAAATGAAAAACAATATATACATAAATATAGACTTGAAATAATTTTATACAAATCTCTCCCTGTTCGATATATACAGCAGAAATAAAAACATAATCATATGCATGACAAGATTGAGCAATTTAATGCATAAATATCTCGGTCAGACAGAATCTTGACAATATTCGTGTTTATTTGTGTATATAGTATATATGTACATATTATATATATATATATATCTGAATATGAAACAAATACATTATTTTGACATAAAATATAAAATATCTTGTGAAACATTCAGTTTTCGGTAATCTTACTGTAATACTTTTATGCACAGAATAATAAGACCAATCAATTGGTGTAAAGAAAACACAAGGCCGGTATTCATAGTCCGTTCTTATTTCAAGACCGTCTTAAGTAATGTCTTAAGATGCAAATACGGCTCTGTGATTGGTTAATCACATCTTAAGATTGTACTTAAGACAGTCTTAAATATAAGAACTGACTATGAATACCGGCCATAGTTGTTTTTAAAAAAAGTATGCATGTTTTTAAAAAAAAGTATGCAATTTGCAACATATTTTTTTTAAAGCAACTATGTGTTTTCTTTACACCAATTGATTGGTCTTATTATTCTGTGCATAAAAGTATTACAGTAAGATTACCGAAAACTGAATGTTTCACAAGATAGGGTTTATATTTTATGTCAAAATACTGTAAACTTCAAGTCTCATAACTCGGAAAGTACTTAATAAAAAATAACTCAATTCTAGTGTTTTGGAAAGCTCTCGAGGTAAGCTACAAGAATATGCAATGAAAAATAGGGGGTTCCATTTAAGAAATTGCAGGTGACCTTCACGTGACTTTCAAACAACTATCCAAGGTCAAACCAAGGACATCATCTTATGTCCCCCTTGAAACCATACAACTTTTGTCTGAAATATTTTTCTCTAAAAAAATGCTTTGTTTCCGAGATATAAGTGTGTAACACTTTAAATGACTCACCCGGTATATATATATATACCCCCGCGAATATTCTATTCGGACTTTGTTTGCGCGAGATGCCCGGCACGATTTGCATCGCTTGCGAACATCCCGCATTGAATGCAACATTCTTGAATAGAATTGCAATGGATCGAATTGATGAAGATAGCAGATACACATTTTAAATCATAATTTGTCATTGAAAAACCGATTTTTTTCAAATTGAGATAATTCAGCGAAAAATTATCATATCGAGTTCCGCCAAAGCGCATTTTAAAGAGAAAAATTTTAATTTTTACGTGTTTTTATCCCATTGAGCTATGTTAACTGATTTACGCCGTGCAATTCAGGAAAGTGGACCCTCTATTTATCAGTTTTGCAGATTTTCACTCTGTCATTTGTCATTGCAAAACTGATCATTTCACGTAATCGGCACTAAAATTTTCTCAAACTACAAACTTCAAGCTTCATTTTCGTTTTTTAAACACCTCAATATCATAATTATTAGCTGAGTTATAAATTCTTGAATTTTCACAATATTTTACTACTTTTTAAGTGTACCGCTTTTTTTGGCCGAGTGTATATATATATATATATGTATATATATTTTTTTTTTTTATTTGTGTGTGTCACATAAACATGTACATATTTTATACTTTATATATCCTAAACAATACACTGTATCGAATTTTCGATATTATTTTGCATACTCATATACGTGACTCATATTTGACTGCTATAATTTATCATTAAGCGATTTCAAAGTGTAAACAAATAAACTTTGTGATTTTAAAACGAATACGGCAAGAGTGCAACAATATGATTTTTCTAATAATTCATTCTTTTCTCATTGTCAGAATTACAAGCGTATATCCTACGTACACGTATTGCGTACTTGAGAGAGCTAGACCCGGGAAAAAATGGCTCATGTATAATTATATATAATTATATATAATTATATATAATTTATATATAAATATATATAATTCATATATAAATATATATAATTCATATATAAATATATATAATTCATATATAAATATATATAATTGTATAAAATTATATGTAAATTATATATAACCTCATACACGGTTATATATGACAATATATAACATCATACAAAATTATATATATAACTATATATATAATTATGATTGCCATGCATTCCAGAAAATTTGCCCATATATAATTATATGCAAATATATTTGATTATATATAATATATAATATGTTATATTCAATTGTATAAAATTATATGCAATTATACATAGCATTATATACAATTATATAAAACTATATAAGATCAAATATAATTTTAATCTAACGAGAAAATTTTGGTTTGCATATATGTATATATTTATATATTCCGTCCAGTCCAGTTTTAGTTTTTATTTAGTCCAAACGTCCATGGATATAATATGAACGTTTTAAGAATATCCATTATTAGACATTCAAAGTATATATTATATTTAGACGTTTTAAAAACGTTTTTTTACGTACAGCACAGAACATTTTATTTACATTGCAGCAATATTATAATCTTACAAGTTACAACGTAATTGGAGAGACATTATAAGAACATGTAACTATAATATTTTATACGAAATATTACTGCAACATTCCAAAAATATTATAAAAACAGTATTCATTAATCATTAGTTCTTTTATTTACCGCTACGCGACGCGCAAGGCGCTATCTTTCTCGTATTTAAGATTTGTTATGAGAATTATATATAAAGCTTGCATAAATCGATTATTAATATTATAATAACCGAATAATATCCGAGTATTACGGATAAACAGAACAAACCTACACAGTTCCAACAATTTTTTTCTTATCTCTTTTGGATGTTCGCAAGATTTCTGCAATTTTTTGATGCTCTGTATGAGATACTAAAATAGATATATTCAGTACTCTAAATATATAAACTTACATATATACCTACACCTATCTACTTTAAAATATACGTTCAATGTTTGAAACAGGTCCAATTTTAGTCCGTTTAGTCCTTAAAATGGACATTTTTCGATTGTCCAGAAAAGTAACACTGGATTTTTAAAATGTTTTAAAGATGTCTAAGGCTCTAATATGAATGTTATAAATACGTACAAAACGTCCAATATGTATATTTTTAATACGTTTCTAAAACGTCATTGTGCTGTCTGGGTATGTTTTGTACTCACAAATTATTTTTATTATATATATATATTATTCGAGATTATGTGTGATTATATACAATTATACATAATTATATATAATTATGTATAATTGTATATAAGGCACTATATATATTTATATATGAAATATGCCCATATATAAATATATACAAATATATATGATTATATATAATTATATATATTTGCATATATTTATATATGGGCATATTTCATATATAAATATATATAGTGCCTTATATATAATTATATATAATTATACATGGGCCATTTTTTCCCGGGGAGTTATTCACGGTATTACTTCCATTTAATTTGATGCACATCAAAGTCATAAAATCTGAAAATTCTAAATAAAATATAAAAGTCAAGTCAAATATATAGCAAGTAAAATAATTATACTCACATTATAATTTATAATATACATTTCTAATGCACATTAACTATTAATACTCACATTAAAATTCCTAACTACACATTTATAAAATCACATTAATTTACGTTAATTACGCAATTAAATTGTATATTGAAGTAATGTAACATTTATATAATGTTATATTTATAATTCTATTTTTTTCAAGTAATAAGCTCTGATTATTCAGATAGATAAATATGATTAAAGAGACTTCCAATATGCAAAATAATAAAAACGCAATCGATTATACAACTATCAAGTATATATCGAATAATTTAAATAAATAAATTTTCCAACTTAGAGGATATATCGTATGTCATTTATCGTATGTAAAAAAAAACAATTTCACAATAGAAAGATAATAGGATAAAAAAAATGACACGATATTTGTCAGAAAATTTATGCTCCGCCGTTTTTTATTGTGAGTTAATCATATAATCATACGATAAATATACCATCGACGTACTTATTCAGTTAGTCAACTTAATGCAATCGTCGTAATTGCTCTCGTAATTTGTAAGAAGTTTTTTCAACATGCCGACTACGTGATCATGTCGGACAAAGTGGAGCAGAATAGCATTATTAAGTAGAGTGTAATATCGTTCAATTAATTGACTCTCTTAAATCATGATAATAATAAGGACAATTATTGCAATTTACAAATTACCACAATACGATTGTCGAATTTTATGCCGAGCTGTCACACAGCTGTCAAATTGGACTCACAATGATTGGTCGTTCGCGGACCCACGATATAATGGATCAGATAATTCAGATCTAGAACTCTCTTTCTGAAAACCTAACTCACTGTGTGTCACGTGTCTAACTTGAGGAAGCGCAGCGTGTCTGCTTTGACCGATGCAAATTCACTTTTTGGCAATGTTACCGCTAGCGACAACATTACCAAAATAGAAGTGTTCACCGGCTCCCGTTTAGTTAGCCGGTCACGTGCACTTTTATCAGACTTGAACCGGGATTGTTTCAAGGCACAATAACATTCGATATTTTCTGCTTCTACGAACGGAAAAAAGAGAAGAGGGGAGAACGTTATATAATTTTCTAGAGAGGAAAGATTCTTTATAAATTTTTCTTTTTCGCGAATAACGGCATTCCCTAAAATTTATCAGACATCATAAAAGTTACATTTGATCCGCGATGTGAATATGTAATTGCATAAATCGCGCTTCTATTTAGTCTATGAGAAGTAACGGATTAGATAATTATTTAGAGCGACAAATAAAAATGCTTTGTATAAAAAAACGTAATATATTCCGAGTATACTTTCGGAAATGTTTTACAAATTTTGAAACTTTATTAGAACTTTTCGAAAATGAATATGAAGAATTTGATAATATAATTCGAATATAATTCGATAATTTTTTGAAGTTTGATATAATTTATCAGAATATTTATTGAATAATTATCGGATAATTTTAAGATCAACAGATAATATAATTATCGAAATTTGATAAATATTCCGATAAATATCAAAAGATAATATCGAAAAATAATATAATTATCGAAATTCCGATAAAATAAATCTAAAAAATTGATGGGAAAATGAAAGAAAAGAGAAATTAATATATTATTTTTAAAATAAAAAATATAATACATTTATTATATTTTATGTTAAACAGCTATTGATTGCAAAGATAATCGTTTTGCATTTAAAATTTTAGTCTTTCAGAAGCAGTTTTAAACTACATTCGGCCTTATATGTATATTATATGTATATATATATATATATATATATATATATATATATATATATACATAAGTTTATCAATCATATGAGATAAGTCAGTATCATTATATACGATAAGCCAATGCCCGACCTATTCTTATCAAAAATTAAACGCGCGATCCGATGCAAATAAAAAATAAATAATTTTTCCGTCTAGCATTCGATCGTATATAAAGGCAATTAATGAACGTTTCATAAGCTGAATCTCAATAATGCGAACGATGTAGCGCGAAATAATGATATTTCTATTCAATGGAAATTTTTTTTCAATCGTGTGCGTTGTGTTACTGATTTTCTTTATTATTTCCTGCTTCGACGCGACAATCGCCGATCTAAATTATTATAGCACTTGTTATCCTTGAAGTGTGCTACTGGAAAAAATAAAACTTTTTCTTGGCTATCTATATAAAGATTTACAAAGATATACCGGCATAATTCATAATCGTATCGCGTGATACGCACGTGATATTTCGAAATATGCAGGTGCAATGCCTAAGAGATATGCATAATATATTCGAATTCGCAGAATCCTATTCCGGTTGCGCTTCAGAATTCGATGATAAATATCCTCGCTCAATCGCATAAGATAACGCAATAAATCTTACATCGTATATTTGTAATCAAATCTTATTTTGGTGCTAAATCCAATAGGTCATTATTAGTGTGATGGATGCTTGCCAGAAAATCTCGTATTATATATTACGCCGAACAAAATTGCAAATATAATGCAATGTCGGTGGAGAGAGAACTTCGAAGATAAATGAATACGAATGTATTTGCGCAGAAAGATTAACATCGGCCCGAAGGTAACTTATCTGTATCGGGATGGCACATGACAAATATTGTCATAAAAAATTAAGTCTCAATATGCTGGCAAAACGTTGCGAGAAACTATGCTAATTTATGGTTAATAAAACTGAAACAAAGATGTCCTTCGCTAAAATAAATTATCACACGCAGCTATCTCGATGTAAAAATTCCAAGTTTAAATAATAAAAATCGATGACGCACAAATCGCACAATAGAAGAATATGATAATTGTGTAAATGTGCGGATGCTCATTAATATTTCGATGTTAACAGAATAAGGGCCGGTTTCACCATCTCTGATTAACTCAATCGGCCGATTAAACTATATCTTGTCTCTTTTTAAGAACGTAGCTGAAAAGAGACAAAGATATAGTTTAATAGGTCGATTGAGTTAATCGGAGATGGTGAAATCGGCCCTAAGTCATTTCAATATAAACTAATAATAATAATAATAATAAAATAATAAATAATAAAAAAATAATTCTTATAGCGGAATTTTTTTGCAAATTCTCTCGAGATAAAACGTAATAATCAGCTAGACGCACCTTGTTGATGTAATAAATAATGAAACTGCAGAATTAATTCTTCGAAAAAAATCTTTAATTCTCAATATGCTCACGAAAATATTTACATGCAACGGGTTCGATGAACGCATATCAAAATGTATACCATCAGAATAGTATATTTTGTGCAATTGCATCGTTCGCGAAAACTAGTAGCTCCAGTTTCACTTTGCGTGAAGCACAAATCTAAGCTATGCAATTTTGAAGCCTGTTAAACCTGCGTCAACTCAACAAACTGTCACTGCTAAATTATTCAGCATTGAAACACAAATGTCATTAGAAGTTATCGTATTTACTATTGCTCATATTATCAGGCGTGATAAATAAATTTGAAGACTTATGTAATTTCGAGCACGAGAAGATATTAGTATATCAAAATTTTAATTTAATCCATTTGCACATCACGTTGAATCCTTGAAAACGCGTGCGCGCTGTGTACACTTTTCGCAATTCGTACTTTCTCTATTGGGATTTCAAGGAAATCCGCTCATTCATTATTCCAAGTTACGAACAAGCGTCCGCGATAACAAATAAGGTCTCACAAGCGCTGAAGAAAGGTCAAACAATTGAAATCGGCAAATTAGGTGTGCGTTGTTGAACGACGAAAGCTAATAGTGGACAGATATATGTACCTAAGTGCACGTACCTTCTCTCACAATCGCGTTATTAATCAGTTTAGTATCTGTAACCGGAGAATCGGACGCGGATAACCCATGGATGGTACCCGTTGCTGCTTCGTTCGGTCGGCTGCTTACGCGTGACTGAAACGGTGTCAGCGAAATCGAGTAGTATATTCGCGCCGCAACAAACACTCCGAAGGCTGTCTACTTCCTTCTGGCCTGTTCGCTCGTCGGCCCGGTGCTGAAATGTTCCCCGTTCCGCGTCCCTTTATTCTTGGCACCAGACCTCGCTGCGAGAGACCTAGGGCAGAGACCGTGTCGGTTTCGTCACGGACCGAAAATCGACCTCAATCTCGCGAGTAGTTCCTCTAATAGGAATAGCCATATACCTACAGGTTATATCATTGAAGTCGAAGAGTTGACACAAAACAAAATATTTTATTAACAAAATAGTGCATAGTTTTTGAAAGATTTAATTAAATATACTAAAAAAATTTATCGAATTATAATTATTATAATAAGAAAAAATTGTAATTATATATGATTAAAAAATTGTTAAAATGTAATTAAAAAATAATGACAAATGATTCAATTGAAAACAGTACAATTTCGCATTTTAAAAAATCAAATAAGAAAGAATTATGACTTATTTCAAGTAATTTTCCTAATAGGATCCGATAGGAAAATGGTCCAAATATTGTACGATAATTGCATTACGAAAGGAAGGAATTTCACAATAATTGCATCAAGATGCTTCGCCATAACGCAGCGGTTTTGTCAGAATAAAATTTCTAAATGATATTTGCCCAAAAATTGATTTATTCCATTTAGGGTATAAATTATGCACAATTATTGTGTTATATTTATTATAATGATTGTGTAATATTTTTCATGTTATAACATTTAAAAATTATAATTTCAGAATAATTGTATATTTTTTTTGAAGTCATACATATTTATTCATTTTATTTCATAAAATATTTTAAAAATAATAAAACTTAATATACTTATCAATTATTAGGTAATTTCTTTCCAAATTAATTTTGCAAATATTTTACCAAGATAATTCGCCATGTTTTGCTGTTTACTGTTTTGCTGAAATACTATTTAGAAATAAAAATTGTGCAAATATTTATATATATATTTGTTCAAAGGTCTAAATTTCTGCATGTATTGTTTCAAATATAGATATATATAATTGCAGCATTTCAAATTTTATTCAGATTTCATCATATAATTTTATAAATGTTTTTCTATCGGGGGAATAGCCTTGACTATTGTGCAGATTATGTCATTGAAGTCAAAAAGTTGATGCAAAATAAAATAAAATATTATTGAAAAAGTATGCATAGCTGATAAAAAAATGATAAAAGATTTAATTAAATATTTTTGAAAAATTATCAAGGCTCCTTGATCTACGACCATGTTGGATTATGACGTCAGAAGCGAGAAAATACGCTGAAAAATTTTGCATCTGAAGTTGTGTTTCATCAAAATATCTTTTTATTTAAAAATGGCACGCAAAAATTTTCAACGTATATTTTCTCGTTTCTGACGTCATAATCCAACATGGTCGCGGCGAGAACCAAGGAGCCTTAAATTAAAGAAGAAAGAAGAATTAAAGAAGAATTGTAATTAAATAAAAAAAATCGTCAAATTGTAATCAAAAAAATAATGATCAATTCAATTGAAAACAGCACAATTCCAGATTTTAGAAAATCAAATAAGAACAAATTTTGACTTATTTCTAATAAGACAATTTTTATTTAAAAGAATAAGAAAAGAAAATACGCAAATTTATTAATAATAATAGTCAGACAAATGAGTGAAGAAAGTCTCACAGTAAAAGATTATAATTTATCTAAAGAAAGATCTAAAAAAAGATTATAATCGAGCGAATTAAACATCGCTTCAAGACGTCGAGCCGATTGTAATGATGCTATACTTTCTTATGAATGCAATCAAAGATTAACGAGTGGAAACAAAGCAAAAATATTGTCATTATTAAGGCAAGTTGGTATATAAAAGAGATCTTCAAAACTGCAAAACCTGATATAACAACATCAATATTGACCTATTGTACATATACATTCGCTTCGATAAATAAAAAAAATTTTTTGAACTTTAAACGAATATAATAAATCACACATGATTAATATAGTTTATTTGTATGTAAACTTATATGTTTAGTTAAAAATGTTGTAAAAAATTGTTTGCAAAGTAATATCGATGAAAAAATCCGACCTCGCTATTGACGCATGTCCCCGATGAGGTGATTTTAATCTCTTGATCCATTAAAATAAAAACGCATTCGAGGCATCAAGGCCGTACGCACGTACCGTATGAACCGCAATTAAGAGTGAACAAGAAACCGATGTGGGAGACGCAGTAAGGAGAGATAAGAAGCGTATAGCATAGTATTCAGGAATGTGCAAAATGGGTGTCTAAACCCATTTAAAATAGGAAATGGAAAATAGATATTTACAATTATTACTTATATTTAAATTCTTATTTCTTTATTAAATTTCTATAAACTTTACAAATTTTCTTTATAAGCTTTCTTTATAAATTTTCTTTTATAAAGAAAGCTCTTTAAACTTTTATAAACTTTATATATTTTTAATATAAAAAAAATTTTTAAACAAAAAATTACATATATTTATTTACATATAAAATTACAAAGTGTTTATTATTGTTTACAGACATTTATTACTTAATAACTTCTTTAATAACATCACAATTTTTAATTTAAAATTTTTTTTATTTTTAACATAAAATCGATAGGTTCCGGTTTTGTTTCTACATGTACTTTAATCGTGGAAAAGCATTTATTATTCTATTCAACCAATAAAAAGAAAAGGGTACAGAAAAATGATCGTTCTGTCGGCAAGACAGGACGGAGCATCCCTTAACTTACCTAGATAGGACACTTTTATAATATTTGTATTAAGATAATTCTGCAAAACATACATTTTTTGCTAAAATAGAATTTTGTAATAGTATAAGTTACGTTGCAAAAGTTTCATGCTT
The DNA here is from genome assembly GCF_030444845.1 of Prenolepis imparis. Taxonomy (NCBI): domain Eukaryota; kingdom Metazoa; phylum Arthropoda; class Insecta; order Hymenoptera; family Formicidae; genus Prenolepis; species Prenolepis imparis. The sequence goes on from NW_028141160.1 coordinate 6,030,803, forward strand.
GTTTGATACATTTTATTTTAAATTTTTTGTGAAATTTTAGATTTAAGAATGTTTGAGTAATAATTATATAATTTTATACTGTAATGGTTTTCATAATTACAAAATTAATTTTTAAAATGTATTCAGCAATAATTGTGCTAAAATAATTCTCACTAATACTACAGTTATGTTAGCATTTATTTTAGATGTCACACACACACAATTTTATAGAGATTGCTACATATTACAATAATTAAACTTAGAATTAATAACTTCAAAATTTAAATTTAAAGTGATAACACAATACATTATACATTATTACATCTTAAAATTAAAATGGTGATAAAATTTTTTTGCATGCTTTCCTATCTGAGTGTACTTATATGTGTATAAATATATGCTTGATTCTTCGAAAGAATTTTTGTTTAGTTAAAAATTTTATTTAAAAAAATTTGTTTATGCATTAGACTATCTTGAGATGGAAGCACATTATAAAAGGACATTTTTCTAAAGCTCTTTTTTTATCCTTTTTTATAAAGAATATAAAGGATACGTCTGAAGATATGTTATGTTAATGAGTTTATAATTAACCGCGCAGTATAGAGTCGCAAACGTGGACGTGTATTATGCGACTCGAAGCCATTCGAGAATTAAATAAGGATTTTCCCTGTTATACCGGCTTATTATTTGTTAACACGCAATTGCATTAAAATCTTATTACATTGCAAAATCTGCGAAATCTCTGATGACAAGCAGATACCACGTTGCGATTAATTATTAAACGGGAAGCTTTTATCGGAATTGCCACCATAAACCATTTCATTACCGAATATGTCGTCGTGATAATTAATAACTTTGCTCTATTACGGATCGCTTATCGCAGCCGCTGAGATAGCCTATTCTTATTGAAAACTCGCGCAAAATATGCGAAACATCATTTCACAACCGTAGATTTCACCTTGAAATGCTGATATGCAAGTGCACGAGTTACTCTCGATAATAAATAATGCGATAAGCGGATAAGCCTTCATTCCTCTGTTCCGAGTATATGTATACATATGTATTTTTTTTCTACATTCGCAATTTTTTGTTTATAGAATTCAAATTTTCAAAATCATCTCTCATCAGATATCGCATCTTTAGATATTGATCTCAAGCGATTTTTTTGTTTGATCTTATCGCTCAATCAATTTGGAGTATAGTGATAAAAATTTCACAAATAAGCTAACATGATATTACGTTGTAAATAAGATAAAATTTTCAAAATAAAGAAGTTGATCGAATGATGCAACAGAATTTGGAATATGGAATTTACTACAGTTATTGTTGAGTAATATCATCTTCATTAAGATCGAAGAAATAAAATGATGACGATTGAGCTATGTTTTTACCATTGTTTACAATAATATATAGTCTCTGTCCAGCAACACAACAATTTATATCGCGTATCTTTTTAAAATTTGTTACGAACAACCGCTCCCCGATGCTAATCGGTCCAGTCCACACAGCTAGTCGATGATGAAATTTTCCACTAGAATGACGCATAAGATTTGGAGAGAGATATCTTCTCCAAAAGAATATTTTCCATGCTTAATAAAATAATTATAAATACTACACCATCCAGTTTATCGGAACAATCTTGAAATAATTCTTTATGTATCGAAGAAATCTATGTATATATAACAAAATTTGAAATTATTCTTTGCATCCATGTACAATACATTAAATTACCTATCCATTATATATATCTTTGTACATAAATATATTTTATATATATATTTAATATATTTTATTTTATATGTGTATATACATTTTATATATATATTTATATATATTTTATATTATATATATTTTATATAAAGATATTTGTTATAGATATAAATAATGACATAAATAAAGAATTTAAATTTATATGAACCATATATCTTATCACATATTTTTACAATTATTATAATTACATTTCTACGAACAAGTTTCTAGCACATTTTTTGCTTTGGAACAAAACAGTATTACGTAATACAGATTGTGTTACTGAACTGAAGAGATACATTATGTTAATTTTATATTTTAAAGTCACTATTTTGAAAGTCATGCCAAGATGTGTAATCTCTTGGAAAAAGATTCAAAATAGCTTCCGCCGGATGGTCAGTGACCGTTTATGTTTTTGTAGTGATAATATAATAATACATCGTGCAAAATAATAACACATTTTTGCATATAATAAAAGCTTGACATAAATGTACTCTCGAAAGACGATAGAATGTTTTAAAAATTAATTCGTATCTTAAATATAAAAACGAATATTTAAAAATCGATAATTCATTGTATTTTACCGATAATAATTTTCCTTTTACTCGATAATAATTATGTTTGATTACAAAAGATGAATATTTAAATTCTTCGATAAACATCATCTTAAATTTATATTTTTCGAATAAATGTAAGAATGTTATAAATAATATTTAAAATCCAAAATTTTATTCTTTTTGTTAGAGATACAAATTATCAATAATTAAACAACAAATACTTAAATCGATTATAGAAAGAAAAATCCAAAAATTATTATTTTTACAAAATTGAATTGATATCAGTCTCACACCATTTTTATAAATAAATAAATACTATAAAAAAGATATAACACACATTCCATCAAAACAGTTATTAAATAATTATTCTTACAAAATAAAATTATATTTTTATTATATCTATTTTACATTCTTTCGTTTATATAAAAATAAACGATATATAATATATGTTAAAATATATATAGTATAAATTTAGAAAATAGTATATATATGTACAAAATGAGAAAAAAAAGAAAATTTTTTACAATTTTAAAACAAAAATCTATTATTATGATTTATGTCGTTTTCGTAACACAATTAATTTACCTCTTTCTAAAAAAAAAAACTTTTGTATGTGTTACGTCCTGGCCTGTGCGAAGGATGGGCCTTACGGAAGTCGTAACAAATGTTACTCGAAATCTATCAGATTTCAACTCGAACGAACTGTTGGCCCCGATAACAGGTCAACGACTGTGATAGGCGCTTTTACCTTGTTTATCTCGGGCATTCGTTCGGTGGTCCTTCTTCGGTAAGGGAACTTAAACTTTTACACAGGACAGGACCTAGTGCGATCTTGGGCGGATGGAAGAGAGACAGGGATGTTAAAGGACGGCTACTAAATTCTTTTGTTAGGACTTAATTTTATTCAAACTAATAAATTAATATAATTTGACATTCTTTATTTTAGTTCTAATTGAATTCATTAAATTAATTATAATACAAAATAAAAAGGGTTGAAGGAATACATAGATTTAGATTGAAAGAATTAAATTATTGTCTCTACATATATTTGACAGATAGCACCTTCCATGAATAGTTGTGTGAGAGTGACTTATCATTATATTATATTAGTGACAATTACAATTGAAGTTGCCGAGCCCCAAGTCAGAGTCGACTACGACGAGTTCGCGCTCGTTTGATTACAAACGTGACGTTTTCTTTTACGAGTTGTTCACGAGAGCGAGAATGAATCGCATTAATATAAGGGAGAACAGTTGTCTTGAAACAATCCTTAAGTTCTTATAATAATGTTATTATTATTATTTGTTATTATTTTTATTAAGATTCTTCGTTAGCACGCATTTCATATAGTTATTCGATGTAAAATTATTCACGCCAAGTTATTCAATTTCATTAGTTATATAGAGTTGTAATGATTGGAGTGAAATAAAGAATACGCGAGCTCCGCCTTTAACGTGAGAATTTTTGCTTGATTTTTAGAATGAACGAAAGAGGATTAGACGACTACGATCGAAGCTCTCTAAAATTCTGAATTCAAGAATTGTTTCAAGTATATAGATACAAATAAAAGAAGAAAAGGTTTGGGACAACTTACTATTTGGTGTAAAATAAGAGAAAGACCGACTGAGCTTACGAACGGTGATGACGGGTTGGTACGGAGAACCTCCTCGGAGTTTTGGTTTTGTCGAATTTCTCACCTTCCGGTCGTGGGTTGGAGATGGTTTCTCGGAAATACTAACTGATTATTAGCCACTGACTTGCTAGCTGGTAACTACTGACTGTTAACTGTCAACGGCTGAGTGTTAAGTGTTAACTCTTGGAAGATTCCCCGTTTTTATACAGGTCTGTCCCACCTGTAGGGCAGTTCTGAGTCTTGTGATTCATAGTCACAGCTTTCGAATTTTACTCTCTTCCATAATGATTTTCTCGTTTGTAAGAATAATGGCTTTTTAATTTCGATTGATAACAAAAGTGTCGGCCTAGGGGTTTCAATTTTCTTCCTATGTGTGTGTGTGTGAGATAATTAGGAAATTATTAAATATAAAATATATTGTTCGATTATATTTTCATTAGTCTGTCCTTGAGCTCTCTCGCAATCGCTGTTTTGTTTTCTAATTCGAGTTTTATAATTATATGCGAGTAATTAATTTTTTATTTCGGCTGATAACATGAATCGAGCGAGAGATTTCGACATTATTTCCCTCTATAATAATGAGGAAATTGATCGATTATTTGTTCTATTAATCTCATATTTTCGTCGGTCTATATATAGCCTCGGGCTCTTTCGCAGTCCTTTTCTCGAGTTTTCTATTTTAAATTTATAGTTAATTTTTCCGCAAAACGCTGATTTGCATAAATTGGAGAAGAGAAAAGAATTGTGAAGTTTATGTACGTAACATATGTTTTTTGTGATAACATTAATGCTTATCCCAAAAGTAATAATATTAACATTTATATATTTACACGCGCGAATTGCATAATGTATCAACGTGATAAATATGCGATTTGTGAAATATAACAAAATTTTGTCGAAATTTTATTAATTAAAACAAAAATGTCCACGAAGTAGTAGGTATATATAAAGTGACGAATGTGCCAACATATAATCAACTCCAACTTGTATATTGAAATTCATTTTAGCAATCGTTCGCTTTGTTACGCAAAGTTTGAAGATCTTGATCGACGCGCGGTATCCGAAGTTTGTTATTTTTAACGAGATCTATATATGGGGCATTCCACACCAAATCAACGACTTTTGTCCCCGACCATTTTTTATTTCATTTTTTTTGTTTTTGTATTCATTGAAAGTAGCTTCCATGAATTTTTTTAGATTTTTATCTTTATCGATTTCCGAGTTACACATTTTTTTAAAAATTGATTTTATTTTTGAAAATTTCAAATATTTAGAACTTGAAGAAAAATTAAAATATTGGCATTAATAAGGTGGTCATTTTTTTGTCTTTAAATGTATTTTTCGAAAAAAATATTTAAAAAAATTTTTTTTAATTTAATAGTGTTTTAATCAATTTTAACCAAAATTATTTTTTTTTCCTCAATGAAACCCCTTCGATTTTTTTCAAAAAAATGTATATAATTCTACACTTAAAAACAAAATTTTTGACCTATTAACGAAGAGGGGATTCAAATATTTTCGATTTTTTAAGACTATTTTTCGATTTTTTTTAAATTTTTTTTTCAAAAATTATATAGTGAAAATTAATCTGTTTTACGCAAGCTACAACGTGCAATAAAAAATTTGAAAAAAAAATTCTTTTATAATAATATCAATGTCAACCTTGAATTTTTTAAATAGAACTACTATATTTTTTATATATAAATCGATTATTCTGCATAAAGTTATAAGAGTAAAATGGTCAAAAAGTAAATATAATTTTTACGACATATTTTATACTTTAATTTGACATAACTTACATAAACTGAAATATCGTAAAATATTTCAATAATCATTTTCGATAATCTTACCTTAATACTTTTATGCACAAAATCATGAGAGAAATCAATCGCGCGGTATAAAGAAAACACATAATTGTTTTTAAGACAAAATATATATGTATCTGCTAGTTGCAAATTACATACCTTTGCTTACAATTATGTATTTTCTTTACACCGATTTATTATTCCTTTCATGATTTTGTGCATAAATTAAGCCTCCTGCATACCCAGGTCACAGTATATACAGTAGCGCAACTCTCTGTCGGCGCCTTTGAAGTTAGTGTTGGCCAAAATGGAGTGCGCATGTGCGAAATAAGCGAGTTGCCCAGTAATGCCATCTAAACTTCTCTCTCGCTCACTCTTGTTTATTCTCTCTCCAACTCATTCTCTTTCTAACTCAGTCATTATTAACATATCAGAATAATATAATTTAACAAAAATAATACAAAATAGAAAGAAATAAAAATTATTATAATAATATGTACGTTAAAAAATAAATAAAAATTTCTAAAGCGTATCATTAATAAATAATATGAGACGTGTGTAATGTTAAAATAGACAAAGGCAAAAAAAAAAAAAATATAATATATAAAAATTATTAACTATATACATTGTTATAAAAAAAATCATAGTATTATTAATTATATGTATCAAAATAATAAAATTATATATTATACAAAAATTTAATTGCACGCTATAAATAAGTGACAAAGAGAAATAATAAAATGCAATATTTTTATAAAATAAAAAAATTATATTTATTAAATATATATTTTTGTATAATAATGTTAATATGAAGTATATAAATAAAATTTATGAAACAAAAATATAATCACATATAAAATATTTATTACAAATCACATATAAAATATTTATTACAAATTTTATTAATAAATAAAATTAAAAGTATTTTAGTTTTCCTAAAAATAACATGTTGATTTAATGTAGATATTCTAAAAATTACATTACATATTATATATTTATGATAAACAAAGAAATGTTTAAAAAATATTTTTATAAATATGCATATACATATATATATATATATACCTAATATCTCTATTTTTTTCTTCCAAATTCTTTACCTGTCTGTACCTCAGCTACTCGATCCACCTCGATACAAACAAGAAAGAACCTCAGAAGAGCAAAAGAGACTTTATATAATAATTAATAATATTATAATACATATAATATAGTAAAAATACATATAGTAATAATCTATAAATAATGTTTTTATAAAAAATGAGACTGAGGCCGGTATTCATAGTCCGTTCTTATTTCAAGACCGTCTTAAGTAATGTCTTAAGATGCAAATACGGCTCTGTGATTGGTTAATCACATCTTAAGATTGTACTTAAGACAGTCTTAAATATAAGAACCAACTATGAATACCGGCCTGAGAGAGACCGAAACAAGTAAGAGTGAGTGAGAGAGAAGTTCAGATGGCACTACTGGGCAACTCGCTTACTTCGCGCATGCGCACTCCATTTTGGCCAACACAAAATCGAGAGAGTTGCGCTACTGTATATACTGTGCCCAGGTAGAACATAAAACTCATAATGACGTCATTATGACGTCACTAAGGCCGGTATTCATAGTCCGTTCTTATATTTAAGATCGTCTTAAGATCTCGTTCAACCAATCAAGAGATGCTATGCGAGCATTTGATTGGTTAAACGAGATCTTAAGACGATCTTAAATATAAGAACGGACTATGAATACCGGCCTATAATGTCATTTTGAAAAAATCATAATGATCTCATTTAATACATTTTTAGCAACGTTTTGATGACTTATTTTTGATTTCATATTGATCATTTTTTTATATATTACAATTACTATTGTTTATTCTATTGTTCGCATATATTCTAACAATATTTAAGCAATATAAATTTTTTGAAAGTTATATAATGCGATTTTCTTATATTAGCGGGCTTAAAATATTATTATTCTTTTTGTCATCTTTAAATCATGTTTTAATCATTTCTGTTTAGATAACTTTTAAGTGATGAATAAATCATGATGACGTCATTATGGCCGGTATTCATAGTCGGTTCTTATATTTAAGACTGTCTTAAGTACAATCTTAAGATGTGATTAACCAATCACAGAGCCGTATTTGCATCTTAAGACATTACTTAAGACGGTCTTGAAATAAGAACGGACTATGAATACCGGCCTATGACGTCATTATGAGTTTTATGTTCTACCTGGGATACTCACTGCAGCCATCTTGAATTGATGACGTCAGAAGCGAGAAAATATACCATGAAAATTCTTGCGACTTACGCTAAAATAAAAATGTTTTTCAATAAAATAGGGTTTGTAACCGATAGAACCGACTTGTAAAATATACCGAAAACTCTCCTTTTGTTTGGGTAAGCAATAAATAACTTTGTATATGTCGAATTGAATTGAGCCTAATCAAGGACGAAAACCAGCTGTTTGACAGGTATCGAAATGAAATAAATATTTGCTTTTACATATTAAATTATAACAAAATGAGAGTCTTCGGTATATTTTAACACTATAACAATTACTTTAAAAATAGAAACACTGCACTAAAATGATAAATGACGCTGTAAGTCGCAAGAATAATTTATGTCATTTTTACGCTTAATAGTTTAGTTTTGCCAAATGTGACGCTGTCATACAAATTTTACGGACTTGGCAATCGAGTATGCAGGAGCCTTAAGGATTAAGGTAAGATTATCAAAAAATGAGTATTTTATGATATTTCATAATTTATGTAAGAATATGTTAAATATGGCGAAAAATGACGGGGGAAGGAGAGGGGAGGCGAACGTACTGGAAGAGATTCGTTGTCAATTGTAGTTTTTTCAATAAAAAAAAACATAACACTACAATAAACAACTGCATATATAAATTTCTTTCACTGACGTACTACATTGTGATGTACATCACTGACGTACATATTGTCGAGAAAGCTGGCAATCGGAAAAAAACTGAAAATAAATGCGTTGCCGAAACGAAATACATGTAACATTGTAACGTTAACGTATAAAATAAATTATTCATATCTCTCTCTTAAGTTAGCTTAAAAGCGAATGAATTTTGGGGATGGCATTTATTCGCTGGCAGCGAGCGCGACCGCCGTAAAACGCACCTCGGTAGGATCGCGTTCCATGTATTCCTTGCATACGCGAACGGCGTCGTTCAAAAGTGCTTCCGGCGTGGTTGAACCGTGATTGATAGGGGCAGTTTTTCGACCATCTAAAAATCAAATTTTTGTTATTAACTGGTATTTGTTGCTTTATCTAACAATAAGATGATAATTAACTCCGTTGCTAAAATTGTTGCCTAATAATTAATAATATCAAGTTCCATCCCAATTAATCATCTCATATACGTTTGAGTAAGAAAATAGATAAAATTGTTTACTTGTGACAAATCAATTTAAATGCCATAGAAGCGAATACTGTCCTCTCCAATGTTATTATTAAAATTTTAACCAAAATGTGTGCAATTAATGTATGAAATACATACCTAGCTCATATAGGGAACCATCTTTATGTACAAATGCGACAAAATGGTAGTACACCTCCATATCTTCAGCTGGCGCCTAAAAAAAAAATAGGAAATATGTATATTTATAAATTTACAACTTTTTGAAAAACTTTTGAAGACAATTATATTATTCTCAACTAAAACTAGTAATGCGGAAAAAACAATTCCGCGAAGCCAATCCCCTCATAAAGACTAATACGTTCTGTTGTGAATTCTCGCCAGGTGGAAAAAAAAATGGAAAAAAAAAAGCTGTTGTCACTCTAATATTTTCATATGCCGAAAACCCGAGCTCGCTAGAATTTTCCTGAGTCGAGAACGAGCCGTTTTAAAAATACGAAGAAGAAATTATGAAAAACATAAGAGGGGATTATAAAATAGCAAAGTACCTCGGTCTGTCCTTCTTGGGCAGATTCCATGTGAGTATCGATGATTCCTTGCGCATTTTCTAAATGCTCTCCACGCTCGACATACGAAAGTCCTTTGGTTTGATCTAAAAATGTCTTAAGAAACCCATCCTCTAACTGTATGCTATCATAAAAAAAAATTTATTTTTACACAATTATATATATGTGACTTGCAACAAACTTGATTATATACAATTGATGACTGAACACTCACGCATCCAAATTATTGGCCACACTATGAATTAACGCAATTGTTCCACACGCATTTGAAATACATTGCTTCATATAGTAAGGAGATTCTGAAGCATCACTTTTACTCTCCTTAACTTCTTCTTTTTCCTCCTCAGTCTTTTCAGTCTAAGAACAAAATAAAACAAATTTTATCTACAGAGCCAGTATATTATATATTACATATTATGTATTGTATATATGTATACCTTTGCAGGAACAGGATAAAGCAATACAACAGCAAGGACAGGCCTAGGGATAATCGCCAACAAATCCGAGTCGAAGCTATATACATCTATGATTGACCATTTCTTTGGAACACCCAACTTATGGAGGAACTATAAAAATAGATGTTATATACAGGATGATTTAGAACGAATGTAATAAACTTTAACAGATATTTGTCAGCGCAATATGTATATTCAAGCTCAGGGAGTATATTTTGAGAATTTATTGTAAAACTGAAGTGTAAACAAATGATGTTTGCACTTCAGTTTGCATATTCTATTTTGATTTCTCAAAGGTCATTTCCTACTAAGCATATGGATTTTTTACTATAATAATAGCAAAATTTTACAACTTCTGTAATTACATAAATATTGAAATTAGAGAACCTTTCGTCATTAACATTTTTTACTCGTAATGACCTCCTAAATAATCTAGCAAAATTTATTACCTTTGTTCTGAATTACCTTGTATATATATAAAACTTTTGCGAATTATAGAATCGCGTAAAAAAAAAATCGGATAATATTCTCTCGTAGAAACTATATCATCAGTAAAAAAATAGTGTGGAAAACTGAAGATGACGACGAAATGACAATTTAATTTCACTCGGACGTGGCAGCCGCTTACCTTCGTCATAACCTAAAATAGAAATCATACAATCCGTTTAATCTCATACTCGAATATTCGTTACAACTTGACAAAGAAAAATCGCTCACCTCTGAATTCGACTCTAAAGGTACCCAAGCCATATTGAATTACGATATTTTAATAGGAAAGGAAGTTTTATGGCGAAACACCGGTAAAACAGTCTACTCATCAACGAATTTCTCTTTCGCCTGCTAAAACTCCTCGTTCCTTGTTTGATTTAAATTCATTAGATCCTGTTTTCATGACGTGAGAAAACGATACATCGCCGCGAAATAGGGACTGAAATATTTCACAGTGCCGTAATTAAGGTGGTTCATAAAATAAAAAAATAAGAAATTTTTTAATAAAATAAATAACTAAAAAATTGGAGAAAAATAAAAAAAAATTTCTTTTTAATTTGTGAAAAAATATACTTACTTTAATTGCAGCAAAACTTCGTCTTTTTTAGTTCAGAAGTTCAATTTTTTATTATAGGTATTTGGGAGAGAAAGAGGGCCCAACAAAAGTTAGTTACGCTATTCATTGTTCGCACGATATGATTGGTTGTGAAGAATATCATATGTTTTCTTCTCCTCCTTTCTTTTCCTCGTCGTCCTCGTCTAAAGTCTAAACAATTGCTAGACGTGTATATACTTTTAACACACGTGTAGATGTGAATTATGAAGGATACTGAAAAATGTTTCTCGATACAAGACAAATTTGAAAAGAAGAAAGAAATTCGAGACATCTTTGATTTAAAAAAAAGAAAAAAATTCTATATGTAATATGAATGTATATATCATAAGTATATAATGGAATATAAACAATTTCTTTTATCTCTTAAAACTAGATTATATCTCCGAGTGATCTTTAAGATATGCAGATAGATGCCGAATGTGAGAGTGAGAAAAGAATGGAGGAGATTTGCATATAATTATGTATAACATATCATATAATTATGTATAACATATCATATAATCGAGATCAAAAAATCGGTCAAAAGATAACACATTTGCATCATATCAATATTATGATCATTATATATATAATATATAATCAGTAAAGAGATAACACATTTTCATTATATCAAAATATTATATATAAAATAAACACACATCATAATATAATAATTAATATTCGAAATAAAGAATAAATAGATTTTTAAATTTTAAAAAGTTTATATATTCTAAATAATTGTAAATTTGACAATTGATTGTATAAATTTTACAATTTGACAATTGTAAATTTTATAAATTTTATAAAAAAATAAAATTCATTAATTATAAAATTATATAATTATAAATATATTACATATATATAAGACAATTGTAAATTTTATAATTAATAAATTTTATTCTTTTATAAAATTTACAAAATTTACAATTGTCAAATTGTCAAATTTGCAATTGTTTAAAATATAGATTTTTCAAAATTTGAATATTCTCCATTCCAAATTTTCACATTTTTCGCGATTTATAAGCAAAAAATCAAGAAAAAACTGATTTGAATAATTATAATTATATATTAAAATTAATGATAATAATCAACGCTTTGTTATGAAATTATAAATTAATTTCATAAAAAGTGGGCATATAAGTTATATGCACAAATTACAAAGGTCGATCAATGCAATCTTTGTCTACAAAAATATATAATATTATCTAATCTAATCTCAAAATAATATATAAAATAATGACCAATGATACAAAAGACACATTCAACGTCCATTGCTTTCATTGAAAGTCTCCTGTTGATAGGATGATGCTGTTTGTACATATTTTGTGTACTGCGCTGTTTCTTTATGTATCAGTGAAGGCGACGTACTTTAATGTGATAACGAAAAAAACAGATGAGAATAACTTTGTGCTACTTTCGACAAAAACATCCAAATATGTTCCAACTTGGTCCAGTCTAGACAGTCGACCACTTCCACCTTGGTACGATGAAGCAAAATTTGGAATCTTTATTCACTGGGGTGTATTCAGTGTACCTAGCTTTGGCTCTGAATGGTTTTGGAACAATTGGAAAGGTTGAAAATGCTTTCATAATGTATTTAATTTACTGTATATTCAATATTAAATTTTTAATTTTATATTTAATGTTTAATTTTTAATTTACTGTATATATATAAAATACATACAGGGTAAATCACCTAATTTGATGATCTTGAATAAATCACAAAATACTTGCTATATGAAAAAACTTCAAACAAAATTAATTAGTAAAGAAAACAGTTGTTTTTAAGGAAAAATGTATAGCTGCTAGTTGCAAATTACATATTTTTTCTTAAAAAAAACAATTATGTTTTCTTTACATCAATTAATTTCTTTCATTATTTTGTGCATAAAAGTATTGAGTTAAGGTCATAAAAAAATATTTTACAAAATAGTTTATGTAAGATTATGTCAAATTAAAATAAAAAATATTTCGTAAACTTTATTTACTTTTTGGCCATCCTAGTTTTATAACTTTTTATGCCGAATATTGTGAGGAATCGATTTAAATAAAAAAACAGGATTCTTTAAAAAATTCTAAGTGACCTTTATATTTCGACAAAAAGCAAGGTAGTAAAAAAAAAATAACTATTGTGCTTTATGTTCTTTTTGATATCATGCAACTTTTGTTTGAACAATTTTTTCATATAGCAAGTATTTGATTTAAGTATTAAATTTATTTAAGATCGTTAAATCAGGTAACTTACTCTATATTATGTGCATGTAATAATTATATATTCTGCATATTTTTCATATAATATTACACAGAAGAGACTATAAGTACAAAATATCGTGATTTCATGAAACAAAGATATCCTCCAAATTTTACCTATCAAGACTTTGCACATGATTTTACTGCTGAATTCTTCAATGCATCTGAATGGGCTGAATTATTTGAAGCATCAGGCGCAAAATATATTGTATTGACAAGCAAGCACCATGAAGGGTATACATTATGGCCATCAAGATACTCATTCAGTTGGAATTCTATGGATGTGGGACCTAAAAAGGACCTTATTGGTAATATAATATTTAAAAAATATATTCAGACTTCTCACATTTATATATATACCAAGAATCTTATACATTCCTTTTGATGAAAACAGGTGAATTGGCAGAAGCTATCCGAAGTAAAACACATATAAGATTTGGCTTGTACCATTCCATGTACGAATGGTATAATCCTCTTTATATAGCAGATAAAAGAAACAATTTTACAACAGACACATTTGTAACTGAAAAGATAATACCAGAGTTACAAGAGTTGGTGGAAACATACAAACCAGAAGTAATTTGGTCGGATGGAGATTGGGAAGCATCAGATACTTATTGGAAATCTAAAGAATTTTTAGCCTGGTTGTACAATGAAAGTCCTATAAAGGACACAGTCGTGGTGAATGATAGATGGGGCAGCAATATGCCTTGCCATCATGGTGGTTTCTTTACATGTACTGATCGTTTTAATCCTGGTAAGTAAAATTTAAAATAAGATTATACTACATAGTATACAAATTAAAAAAATAGATATTATTAAATAAAAGTTGATTAAAATATATACATATATATATATAATTTATTTTTTTTTTTCAATTAAGATTTTGCTTCTCAGGTGTACTTCTCCCACACAAATGGGAAAATTGTATGACTATTGATAAAAAGTCTTGGGGATTTCGTAGAAACGCTGTTTTATCCGAATACTTTACATTGGAGGGATTAGTGAAGGAATTAGTAATCACCATAAGCTGTGGTGGAAACTTACTGATGAACGTTGGTCCGACAAAAGATGGTATCATCTCACCAATATATGAAGAAAGACTGCGTGGAATGGGTAAACATACATCCACTGTATCTTATCGTATTTTTTACTAATGACTACATACACAAATTAGATAATATTGATTTTTTTCTCTGATAATCTTATCTAAACAAATATGCTTTTTCTTTTTTTAGGTGCTTGGCTAGCAGTTAATGGAGAAGCTATTTATGATACTAAGCCTTCAACTGTACAAAATGATACCTTAACAGGAAGCACTTGGTACACACAAAGTAAAGATGAAAAATACTTATATGCCTCAATTTTAGAATGGCCAGAAGATATTTTATTGTTAGGTTCACTTAAAATTTCAAAGAATTCCCAGATTCAATTACTTGGCTATTCGTCGATTATTCCTGTAAGTATTATTCCTGCTTTTATCCAGTTATTATAAAGAATGTAATAAAATTAATTTCATATATAAAATTTTAGTGGAAAGAATCCAATGATAAATTAGAAATATATTTACCTGCTAATGCACATAGAGGACAACCAGCTTGGGTACTGAAGATTGGGAAGTGATACATAAGATAATACTTAATTTACATAAGAAACAATTTGTTTTGGAAATATATATATATATATATGTATATTTTTTTTTTACTAAGAATATATAGCTTGTATATTAGCTTTAAAAATCCCTTATGTATGTAAATCTCTTATAAAATAACACCTTTTACCCATTAAACTTATGTAAAGAAAAAAAAATCATGAAAAAATATATTGTAATGCAATGTTTTGCATCGATAATTAAATTCATAACAAGTTTGAAAGTCTGTTTATAATAGGCAATACAATTATATAGATCCTTGATGAACACAAGTTCAACAGACAAAGTATTACACTTGAGCTACCTCATATAAGTAAGCTCCAAGTAGTTTTGTCTGCAAATAAAGATAAAATCAATTATATGTATAATGAAAATATTCAGAATTAGCTGATTTCTTTATAAAAAACTACGTTAATTTAAACAATTATGCTTACCCCTTGAACATAGTTATGTACATTCAATTTCTCGTTTTGAGAATGCGCACCATCATCGCCCTGCCCGACTGGTAAGAGCAATACATTTTTGCCAGTAACTTCCTGGAATGTGAGAGTAACTGGAATTGACCCGCCTTCGCGGGAGAGGTCGGGCTCTACTTTGTAAACGTGTTGGGTGGCTCTCCGGCCGGCTATGTAATTCGGATGTTCGGGATTTTCGGACCACGGTTTTCCACCATGATACATGCTCACGTTCATGATATTCGGGCTATCCCTTTCTTGCCATTTTTTATTAATGTACGCGATTACTTTCTCGGTTGTTTCATCCGGCGTCATGTTAGGTACTATCCTGATCGAAAACTTGCCAATAACTTTACTTGGAATTACAGTTTTCGCTCCTGGCTCGCTGAAAGCACCCTGTATCCCGTGAAGCGACAGACTGGGTTGCCTCCAACGATGCATTAAGAGACGAATCTGCAGATGAAAATTGGAATATCAACATTTTTTTATAAATATGTAAAAAAAATAATTATGATACATACCTTATCTTCTTTATGCAACAGTCGCTTGGTTCCAACTGTTTGCCTAAATTCATCCACATCGAAATCTATATCCTTATAACTGGCCAATTCAGCTTCAGTCATTTTAGCTACTTTATCATAAATACCATCTACCAAAATGTGACCATTAACATCAACCAGAGTATTCATTAAGTAAATCAGATCTGCCATTGCTTCATGTACACAGCCACCAAAAGTACCACTGTGCAAATCCTTGGTAGCGCAAGTGACTTCTATGAGGAAGTAACAGATACCTCGCAAACCATAAGTAATACATGGTTTTTTAGTACCCAGCCAGTAATTATCAGATATGCAGACATAATCTATATTCTTTAGGAAGCTATCTTTCCTTGCCCAAAGGAGATCATCTAAACCTTCACTTCCACTTTCTTCCATTCCCTCAAAGACAAACTGTGCAAAAGTTCCAAAGGCTTATATATGTAAAGATAGTAAAATATCATGTAAAATAAATGTTAACTGATATGATATTAAGTCGGATCTATCTTCTATTTTATTAAGAAATACCTTGAGGTTGACAGGAATATCAAGTCCAGTCGCTTTGTAAGCTTGCAATGCCTGTATCCAACAGAGAACCGGCCCTTTATCATCAGTACTACCACGTCCAAAAAGTTTTCCATCTTTTTCAACAAGAGTAAAGGGTTCAGTATCCCAGCCATCTTCCTTTAGTGCCGGCTGTACATCCAAATGTCCATACAAGAGTACAGTTTTCTTCTTTTGGTCAGACCCAAGGTCTCCAAGTAGTACAGGAGGTAGTGGAATTTCACTGCCATCAGGAAGAGGCTGTTTGCCTATATCGACCAATTCTGTAATTGCTCCAAGATTTTTCAATCTCACTTCTGCCCATTTCATCATCTTCACGATTTCGTCTCTGTGATCTGGCCATGCTGACACAGATTTAATAGCCACTGCTTCTCTCAAATTATCTATATATTCCTGCTTATGTCCATCTATGTATCTACAAAAATGTGAAAAAAATAGAGGTTAAGAGCAAAGAAAATAACTGAACAATTTCAAATCCACATTCAAAAACCTATTTTTGTTTTACAAGTTTGCGCTCTTATAAAATTCGAATATGACGCAAAACGTACTCAAACAACGTTTTCAAGGTCGATGGTAATGGCAATGCCATAACTGTCAAATAATAACGATAGTGACTGCTCAATCAGAACGCAAAACGCAATAGCTGGAACTAATAATGCAACTAAAAATGTTTTCCACTCTTTTAACGTTGAAAAAGGCGTATTTCTCTCGCATGTATTATGCAGTAAACAGCCAACTGCAACGATATATCTTCAACTACTGATATCAGTAATAGCGTAATATCTAATCTCTTTTTCGCTTTCGCATAGATAGGCACTCAAATATTAAACCAATCAGCGCACTCCACCTAGAACTTAAAGGTTACACGCGCGTGTACAGAGTTTTGTTTTTTCCTTTTTGTTTATTGTTTATTTTTATACGTATACGTAATTCAAATTATATCAAAATTATAAACAATGTTACATCTCTGCAATTTTTTCTCTTACCACATAAAGTAAATTATTTGCATAATTCTCATAATTCTGTTATTTGCATAATTCTCATAATTAACTCTGTATATTATCTTCTATTTAGTATTACCTGTTATATATATGTATATATATAATACTTGTTTTTTATTGTTAGCTATTTATCGGCGTAGCATGTTATTTATTCTAATAAAAACGTAATGAAAGTATGTATATTTTGTATTGTGTATGTATATAAATATATATATATATACAGGGTGTCCCATATTTTAATTGACCACCCCCAAAAACTTTTATTTGTAATTTTAGAAAAAAATGTTTTAAACAAAAGTTGTAGGGTTTCAAAAGGTCTATTTATTATTGGCCTTATCAGTTTGACCTTGGATGGCGTTGCCAAGGTCAGGTCAAAGTCAATTTAATTTTTTAAAACGGAAAGCTCTATTTTTTATTGTATATTCTTGTATAGCTTTGTATCTCGAGAGCTTTCCAAAACACTATAATAAAATGTTCTTCCGTTAAGTATTTTTCGAGTTATGAATAAGCTTGAAAGATACAGAGTATTTTGACATAAAATACAAAAAATCTTATAAATAATGAGAGGAATCGATTAGTGTAAAAAAAAACACAATTGTTTTCAGGGCTGAATAAAATGCTTTTCGAATTGCATTTAAAATGCCAAATATAAAATACTTTTAAAAAATATATTTAAAATGCAAAATGAGTTTTTCGAATCCATTTTAAATGTAAATTGGTTAAATAGGTATTTTAAATGGTTTTTAAATGCAAAATGATTTTTACTAGTATATATGTAGTTTATTTGAGTATTCATATTTATACATTTTAATTTTATAGTTTTATTTGATAAACACGCTGTTTAATTTAAGCAGCAGTTGTTTTTCAAAAGTATCATCGTGCATGCTTCGACGATTGGGGTGCATAATACCTCCATATGAAAATAAACGCTCTACTGGCGCAGACGACGGGAGCGCAGTATTATATATTTTATAAAGACTTCTTTAATCATAGGAAATGCATTAATAAGCGAGTCCAAACATATGTATCTTTATTTTGCAAATACTGCAAACATTGCAGTTCAATCATATTTTTAACGGAGGTGTTTGCAACACTTTCATCCAAAAATGATCCCCCTTCAAAGGCAAAAAAGCTTTCATTGCGTGTGGTTTCGGATATATTCATCGAATCATTTCGAGTTTTTGACACATGGGTTAGTAAAGATTCCACTTCATTAACAAGCAATTCTTTAACATCATTTTTTCTTTCTTTTGGTATCCAACTTAAAGAACGTAACTTAAAGAACTGAGAGTTCCGAAGTCTCCTCGCGAGGCTTCCTTTATCTAATCTTTCATATATCATATGTCATCATGTTACTATAGAAAATAAAATTTTGATAATTCGCAATATATCGAATTGAAAATAATTTTAACGGATTAATGAGACTTTTGCGATTAAAATGACACCAAACACGATATACATCGGATGATTTTTAATAAGAATATCTGGACGGAGCATAATACTGCGGGGGTGAAGCACAAAGGGTGAAGGGAATGAAATGTCTATTGACACGGATATGAGGCATCTAAGATGGCGGCGGCGGATAATTTCACGGAATGTTATCGTTGTGAATGTGTAATGCCTCAACACAGATGTCTATACTAAACTGTGTGTCTCGATTAACGTCGTGCGACGTGAAAATAGACGCCAAATCTGAGGCATCTAAAGGCTGGTTTATAGAGACCGTAAACTTTTTCCGTAACCGTAAATTTAAGGATTCAACCAATCACGTTGCCGAATCAAGCAACGCGATTGATTGAATCCTTAGGGTGCCGTCACATGGGGCGTAACTTGCGTAAGCGTAACCAGCGGATCGCCAATCACCGAGTTATTCCGATAGAGCTCGACGAAGGGCTCTATCGGAATAAGGGTGCCGTCACATGGGGCGTAACTTGCGTAAGCGTAACCAGCGGATCGCCAATCACCGAGTTATTCCGATAGAGCTCGACGAAGGGCTCTATCGGAATAACTCGGTGATTGGCGATCTGCTGGTTACGCTTACGCAAGTTACGCCCCATGTGACGGCACCCTAACTCGGTGATTGACGATCCGCTGGTTACGCTTACGCAAGTTACGCCCCATGTGACGGCACCCTTAAATTTACGGTTACGGAAAAAGTTTACGGCCTCTATAATCCAGCCTTAAGATGGACGCGACCATGGACCCCTCTCCCCTTAGGAACTACTCCCCGCGTCTAAAATGGGTACTTTACGCTCCGTCCAGGGGGTCGATCATGTAACTTTTCTTTAGAGTGAAAAATTTTGCTCTGTTCCGCCAATCACGCATTGGTTTCCATAGTGAAATTGTTCACTTTTTACGTTTTCGCTCTAAAGAAAAGTTACATGATCGACCCCCAGCTTGACCCAGCCTGACATAAACCCAACGCGCGCAAGCGCACTAGGCCGGACAATATGTCAAAAACGTCAAAGCAACTGCATCCAAATACGTCTTCCTTCTACGCGGTATTATATAGTTAATTGCTTGTCCGAATTACATTTTATCAAAGAAGAACAAGACACATCTCGAACCTCGAACATGATGCCGATTGCTGGAATCATTTGTTTTCATTTTTGACGCCAGTCACTTGTTTTCTCACAGCTGATTTACGCACATGCACGATTACGGGAATGTCATCAATGTCAGTGACAGGTCGCACCTGCGACTCCCTCAGCTTGAAGCTTCGGTGTCAAAAAAACAATAATTAAAAATAATTGATTGACGGCACATTAAATTTAAAAAAGCCCCAAGCTTCGTGAGAGAGTATCTTGATATAAATACTTAGGTACATGCAATACCTTTGACAGACATTTATACACAAACAAATGTCCAGTTATTATGACCCTTACATGTAATTATCAACTGTCAAGCGAGAATACTTGAACGAAGGTAAAAATATAGTACATATACATATATATATATATAATATAGAGATATATAATATACATAATAATGCTGCATTATGCTACATAAGGAACGATAAAAAGATACAGGACGCAAATATGGTACGGGTGATAACGGTGCACAACTTCCTGGGGCAAAATGTCACCCAGATCGAGGAACCCACGGCATCCTGCACGGCCATCAGCCAGAAGCGGGAGATGCTCCTGCTGGCACTGCCTACGCACTGCGTAGAGGTGTGGGAGCTGATGAATTCAGATGTCAAACTGCGCACCGCCTTCCCTACGGTAGACATGATCAATCAAATGGTACACTGTGCCAAGGGTGATTACGTCGTGACCTTGGAATCAAAATATCTCAGAGATTCTGCGAGCAATAATCATGCGAATAGAGTCACCTCTAATTTTGTAAGGATTTATGTGAACTGGGCTGCGGTAAAGGACCAGAGTCAGCCGATGCGCGCCAGAATCGCCGGACGCGTCACACCGAGCTTGAATCGACCCTTGAACAGTTTGGAGATGATAGAGCTACCCCTGAATGTGCAACCTACATTGATCGCCTGCTGTCAAAGCACTGGTAACTTGTTGGTAGCCTCAGGAAACACCGCTATCTTACACGAGTTCAAGATCGAGACACAACAAGTATCAAAAATGAAATTCATAGATTTTGAACCTAGGCCGTGGTCCTTGGGATTTTCCTTCGTACCGACGTACATGGAAATTGTGGAAGATTTCATAGCAATTATGGATAATGTGAATCTCTCCGTTTTTCGTCTCACAAATTCCATGTACGAGGATATTGATCAACTTAGCTCTTTAGCGTCTACAAATTCTTCTTCTATTGATAAGACATCTATATCCACAGACTCGTCTCTAGTAGAAAATAGTAATAGCCTTGGAAATGAAGATACACCGCTGCAAGGGACAAATACGAAGCACAAGTCTATAAATCAAGATTATCAATACATAGCATCTGAAAATAATGAGGCAGCAGTAACCAGTATAAAATCTAAGGATAAGAAGCACAAAGGCACAAAAGGAAATACATGGTATAAATTAGAATTTGCTAATTTAAACAGAACGAAGCCAAGTAACAATAAGAATTACATAGACTGGGAACACTTGATATACAACGAGAAGGATGAGATGCATAGGCTGATTACGCATGGAATTATTGATCTCACTTCGCAACCGTTAACCGTGAATTTGCCATTGATAAGTTCGGAAAGGGCTGGACCAGGTCACGCTCTCAGTCCCTTCGTTTTAAATTCAGCGGACATAAGAATTTTCATCAAGACAACCTCGCCTGACATCGGATGGTCCGAAAATTACATAATAAAAAATTTGTTATGCCTGAAAATCAATGCTGGCAACAATAATGTTAAAGTAGACAGAATTCTAGATATCTTCAAGTGTCTAGTATTGAAGCCATTGTACATGAAGAAGGAATGTAACGTCACTGGCGTGAAGAAGTCCATGTTGAAGTCTGATAAATACAGATATTTGCAGGGTATAAGCTGTTTCGTTTGCACTACGCAGGAGGGATACCTGTATCATTTCTCGGCGGCGAGTAATAATTCCCTGGATGCGATGTGTCTCACCACTTATCCATTTACCGCACCCGTTCATCACGTAGCGTTGGAACACACGATACTTCACGCATTGACCGAGGCCGGTCTTGAGTCCTATACATTGCGTCTCTCTCATTATATTGCAAAACTTTCAAATTGCCCGGACAGCGTCAGAGTAACTTGCCCCAGCATCACCGAACCTGTAAGCCTGATCGGTCTGAGGCCATTCCTGGGGATACAAAAATTATTGCACACGAGAGCTTATATAGTGTTGCTGGCTAAGGCTGACAGTTCTTGGACCATGTACTCCCTAAATCTACCTAAGCTCGAGAACGTGTATTTTGATATTCTGAACGCGGCGAAGAATCATAAATCCACCAGTCCGAGTACCTATCGACACTTGCTGGCAGAAGCGCACACCCTGATACGCCTGGCGAAAGATTTGTCCAACAATGATTCGGATAACGAGGATTTTGACGACGCGACGCACAAGAACGATCTCAAATTGAAAAATCTCTACAATCAATCCTGTGCGTTGCTCGCCGATTACTACATCCGATCGGAGATCGAATCAGATTGGGATTCGTGTATTCCTTACTACAAGATGTCAGGATTGAAACCTTCGGAAGTACTATCTAGAAAGTCCTGTCAGAACGCGCCGGGGCTTTTAACCTTCCTGGTAGACGCGCTCTTCACGATGAAAAGCGGACCCGAGGCAGACGCACTCTTCCAAGGGTATAATATCATAGAGATCATTTGTACCCTGGAGAAGGAGGATCTGCTGAAGCTGATCTTCGGTAGTCCTGTACTGAGGGAATACGCCACCGAGAAATTGATAAGCCTTTTGCTGACGCACGAGACCGATGACGCTGTCAAACTTGCTCTGGCGCTCCTGTACATCCAGGCTGACAAGCAGGAACAGGCGGAGAAGGTGCTGGAACCAGTCTCCGTCCAGTGTATCAAGCAGATCATCCTGGCTCATTGGGAGCTGCTGTTCGACGTAACCGCGATGAAGAAGAAGAGTCCTATGATCCCGACCTTTTCTGACTTTGCCGGCACCCTGATGCTGACGAAGAACATTACTTTCGCGGATATTCTCATACAGATAATAGAGGACGAGGGTGCGTTGTCGTTGCATCAGATCATACAGGTGTTCCTGGAGTATCTGCCGTCGCGGGTTGGGAGAGACGGGCACAACGCGGCCGCCACGTTGCAAGTTTTCCTCGAGAAGTATCTGCACGACTATTTCAGCTCGAAATCAATGACTGAGTGGTCGCCGAGCGTGAATAAGAATCAGATACGCTCGGACTTCGCCCTCGTCGAGGCGTTCAAGCTGTTGGTGCGATCGTACTTGGGCAAATTAACTCAGACCAAAGTGTACAAAACTGATCCTAAGGATGATCAAGGGGAGAACGACAAGGAATACTTCATGTTCGCCAAATATCGACCCGGCTTTTTGAACAAAATGCCACCATACGCCAAGGATTACCAGAAGATCTTGAACTTGAACGACTTTAAAGATTTAACGAACTTTAATAATGCGTCCAAAAGCGAAACTACCGTACCCAAGGAACTGTTTAAGCTACAATCTGTACTATCGTGCGAATTTTTACCAGTCGAATGTTTGCATGAGGTCAAGCAGTTCCTCGAGACGCAAAGCATCGACGGAGACTTGTCTCTCAAGATCTTATGCATTCAGAATACGGAAGAAGTAACGGCGATTCTGATGGATAACTGTCCACAAGCTGTGGTACAGTACGCAAAGGTATTTATGGTATACATGATACTGGATAAATCTTGCCAGAATATTTCATTGGTCTTTATCTGTTTCACAGGATAAATATACAAAGGACACCGAATGGAAATATGTCATCGAATTAACGCAAGATAAGATTGCCGCTTCAATGATGCAACAGGAACTACAGCTTTTGTACACACAAATCATGAAGGGTAAGTTAAGCATAATTGTGTAAATAATATATAACATAATAAATAATATACAGAGTGGACTATTTTAATGTCCCAAATATTTCTTTTCCTAAGCTTTTTACAAAAAAAAGTTTTGTACAAAAATTGTATGATTTCGAGGGGGAAAGAAGTTGACGCTACTAACTTTTTTTAAAAGGATGCTTTTAAAGGTCTTTTTTTTAATGGAACTATAATTTTTTTATATAAATCGATTTCTTGCAATTTTTGGCATAAAAAAGTTATAAGGCTAAGAGTAAAAAAATGAATAGTTTATGAGATATTTTATACTTTAATTTGATACTAAAGTTCATAAACTATGAAATATCTTGTAAAATGTTTATTTTTTGACGGATCTTACCACAATACTTTCATGCATAAAATAATGAAAGGAATCTACTGGTGTAAAGAGAACACATAGTTGTTTGTAAGAAAAAGTAAGATAGTTGTTTAGGAAAAGAGATATTGGGGGACATTAAAATGGCCCATCCTGTATAATAAATAATATATAATATAATAAAATAATTTCTCTTTTCGAATTTATAGAGATCTTAAATTATTTGCCGCATACCTTATCTATGAAAAGTCTTCATCGCGTCTTGTCAAGGGATGACATGGCAACGTTTCAACGATGCACCGAGATGTGCAATCAGATAATGCACGCGGATCACGTAAAGTCGTTGATAATGGAAACCGGGCAACAACTTTTGACAACTCTAAAGTTGTGAAGATAGAAGTAGTTATTAAATATTTCTTAGCAAATTTCTAGACAAAGAAGTGATGAATTGAAGAATTACAAATATAAATTCCGGTTCATCACGTTTTTAAATAATTATATTACGGAAAACTACTTTGTGTGCACTTATACTCGTAAATTATTAACTATTTCTACAAATATTTCAGACATATGTTCCTGATCAATGCAGTTACATAAGCTAATGTTCGTTAGTTAATAGTTGCGCCGATTGCACTCATTTTTAATGATGGATAATCGTCATTAATCATCAAAAGAAAAACTCGAAGACAAATACTAAAAACAGAATTTGCCTATAATTAATTGTTGAATCGTCTTCTATATAGATATATTATATTATGGCTAAAGATACGAGAAAATTTGTTCCAGAGCAAGTAAGACGTAATCATTTCAATATACAAAGGTGACAAAAATTAATATATATGCAAATTATAAATTTGAAGCACATTATTTCCACGGAAAAAAAATTTATATAGTCTCGTTAATTTTGATCTCATGAGATGAAAGTAAAAAATTTTTGGAAAAGAAAAGATATGTAAATTATAAATTTGAAATGAAGAATGATATATCTCTTGAAAAAAATATTTAGTCTTGTTATTACACGAAGCTATTAAATTATATACAGATGCGTGCATTATCACCTTAATTATATGAATATTTAAACTATTATACAGAATTGCTATATAGAATTGCACTAAGATTTTTTACAAGTATTAAGATTTTTTCCTTTCTGCTCTGGAATAGATCTGTCTTTAGCAAGATGAATTTTAAAATAGTTTTTATCAAATCTGTTGATCCTAATGTAGTTTTACATAATCAATTTTTAAGTGTTACAAAATATGTAACTTTGATGTGCCTTTAGGAATGATTTCTTCTTTATTGTAAATCTAATTATGTTAGAATTGATTAATAATATTTATAATTCATTATACGATAAAAAAAATACATACATAAAATCCAACAATTGTTTTAGATTTTCTTTATATCTTGTTTGTAATCTTTATCAGGATAATCAATAATTGTCAATAATTATTATTAGGCCTTTTAAGCCTCCTGGGTGCTCACCGCGGCCATATTGGATTGTGACGTCAGAGGCGAGAAAGCACACGCTGAAAATTCTTAGATGCCATTTTTTAATGAAAAGATATTTCGATTAAACAGCACTTCAGATGGCTTTAGCACACTCTTAAGAACCCCCGAAAACTATCCTTTTCCCTTTATAATCAATCAACATCCGTAAAATGATCGAGATGTCAGACTTTGACATGCGGAATGACTGCGCATGTGCAAAGACCAGACGGACTGGGTTTCATAATATTACATTTTACAGCTGTTGATTGATTATAAAAGGGAAAGGATAGTTTTCGGGTTTTTTTAAGAGTGTGCTAAAGCCATCTGAAGTGCTGTTTCATCGAAATATTTTTTTATTTCGAAATGGCATCTAAGAAATTTTAGCGTGTGTTTTCTCGCCTCTGACGTCACGATTTCGACATGGTCGGAAAGGAGCCAGGAGCCTTAATCTAAAAAAATTCAAATTTTTGTTAATGTTACAGTAAAATCTGATGTGTACATAACACAATAGGCATAACAACGTAATAGTGATATGTATGTGATAAAAAAATCAATTCAAGGTAATAGTAAGATTAAAAATTTGATCAATCTGAATGTTTTTATATTCACATTTATAAACATAACTATGTGTAATATAATATCTAATAATTTTACAACAGGTTTAATGTTTTTATTATAGTGTACATTGATATTTATAATATGATATATATATACTGAAATTCGCGACTAAAAAAATAGCGGAAAAATTTTTGAAAAATTAAATAAAATTTACAATTTTTTTATTCCAAAAAGTAATTTTTGAATTATAAGGGTTTAAAACTTGTTAATCGCAGGATACATTTAAATAATATCGTGACGATTAAAAATGAATAGAGTTTGCAGTTATATAACACTTATTGCTGCACACATAATTGCCCCATAATATAATATTAAATGTGTTCATAATTATATTGTTAAAATAATTTTTTTAAATTATATATATATATATATTTCATGATAAAATAATAATGATTTTTACATTAATTGTTATTTCCTAATTTTATTTTTTATTATATTTATATATTTTTTATAAATATAAAATATCAAATAAAGCTACACTTTTTTTCTCAATTATATTTTAAAAGTTGAACTACAATAAATATATTTTATTTGAAACTGGTTGCAAATAAAAGAATCAGTATGTGAAACAAAGTATATAATTTCAATATCTTGTATATTTGTATATACATATTTTATATATTTTTTATATTATATATTTTTATATAATATATATATTTTTTGTATCCTTATTTAAAATATTTTAGATTTTATTTCTGCTATTATACTTTAATATGAAATATATTGGGACTATTTTTTTTGTTTCTTACCTGTACCCAAAATAATTTATATAAAAATTGTGTAATTCATTATACAGATGTGTCTATTTATATAATTTCGAATTCCTTATTTAACTTGTGTAGATCTCTGAAAAAAAAAGAAGAATAACAAATATAAATTATTATAAAGCTCTTCTAATAGCTTATACTAATTTAAAAAATGAAATTAACTACAAAATTACCTGTTTTCTACAGCTTCCATCAATTCATATTTATGCATCAACGATATAACTAATCTTAACGTGGACCATATTGTATTTGACATTGCTTTAGTAGATACATTGCTGGCTTGTGGGCCTCTTCCTGCAGCTTGTTGATTTAAGG
Source organism: Prenolepis imparis (assembly GCF_030444845.1). Lineage (NCBI taxonomy): Eukaryota > Metazoa > Arthropoda > Insecta > Hymenoptera > Formicidae > Prenolepis > Prenolepis imparis. Next base: position 6,058,466 of record NW_028141160.1, read on the forward strand.
CTGTCAAGAGGTGCTCACCTGCCTCCCTATATGGTTTCATTGAGATGAGATATTGCTATTTTCTTTAAAAATGATATTTTAAAAAAGTATATTTACTTATACGCTCCCAGATTAACGCAAGATATGCCGAGATTGTAACGTGCTCGAATAAATCCCGGCGATAGTTCCAAGGCACGATGGTACGCGTTTACAGCTTCCGCCGATCGCTGGCCATTGGCTAAAGTAGCACCCAATCTATTCCATAATCTGGAATCCTTTTGGAAATGCATAGTTATAAAATATGCCGATTAGCTCAATTCATTCGAAATAAGTTATATTTACATCTGGGTGTACTTGTAATGCTGCTTGGAAACAATCCACAGCTTTGTTGTAGTCACTCGATAAATTAAACAATATACCTAATCCGCACTGTATATCAGCATCAATTTCATCCCGGGGATTCATTCTCGCTGCCTGAATATATAAATCTTTGACTTCATCGTATACTTTACTACAACAAAATATTATATTAAAAAAATTATTTCTTGGCATGGAAAAATTTATTTCCAACTTACTCGTATAATAAAGTAGACACACTGAAATTTGGATGTTTGTCTCTTGTAAGATTAGACTCCGGAACTGATAGATGTTTATATTTTTCATTTTTTAGTAACCACTCCTTTAACGTCAGACAGGCCTGTTTCTGATAAGATTCATTTGCATAAGAAGCTGCTAATGCCATGAGAGCAACACTGTTGGATGGGTCCAAACATAGACAACGATTTAAAGCAGAGATAGCCAAAGGATCTTGCTCATTCTCAGCTTGCGTTTTACCGAGGAGTAGCCAAGCTTCAGTATTATTTTCATCCTGTTGAACAGCCGCCTCGAAACAAAGTACAGCACTCGGTAAATCTCCCGCTTCTAATCGTTTCTTGCCTTCTGCTAGTGCATTCGGTAAATCCTTCATAGGATTTGTTTCACAAAATTCATATTCCTTGTTAAACGGATCGTAATAAGTGTCAAACTCGGATACCCATGGATGCGTAGAGGAAATCCCATCTGCAGATACTTTGTCCCATTCGTCTTGAAATCGTTTCCATAATGAATCTAAATTATATTCTAAAATGTATCAATCATATTTTTGTGTTAATCACATGAATAAATCTAAATTATATTCTAAAATGTATCAATCATATTTTTGTGTTAATCACATTATATACACACACATGCATACATGAAACATGTATTTCCAAAGAGAGACTAAAGAATACCTGAGGAAGGATTTTCCTTTACAAATTCATCTATCCATGTACCAGCGACTTCTAATTCTTCTTCTAACTTATTCAAAACTGTACTATCACTATTAATGTTACTATTAGTTGAACTATCTTCTGTTTTTTGTTGATCTGCGTGATATTGCTCTATCCATTCTTCAATTGGATCATCCAAGTTGGCTAACTCTGTTTGAGTGCTTTTTATTGGAATGTCACCTTCTTGTTTCATAAATTTCATGAACTTTGAATATGCAAAATTTGGATCTTCATCTTTTATGATTTGAACAGCATTGTCTTTGTTAACATTGTCTTGTACATTGTTTATGCTATGTTCTAAATATTCTTCCATCCATTTTGAATCTAGACCAAGTTTGCGAGTCTCAGGTAACTGTATGTTTTCCTCCTGAGCAGGCTGTATTAAAGGTGTATTCCATGTTTTATCCACTTGAAGTTCCTAAATTTTATATGTAGTAATTAAATATAATATTTAATATATACATATACATATAATATTATAATTAAATATTTTTAATGCTCAGAGGGTACAATTGTATATAACACAATAAATATATATTTTTTTAATTACCTCAAATTGCTTGGCAGATTTAAAACATATATTTTCCCAAGCTGCGTCTAGATCGCTTAATTCTTTGATGACTCCAGGTGCTGCTATTGGAGGATAGATATTTTGATCAATTTCCCTCATTTCTTGTAATAAATTGTCCATTCGAAATGTCTGTGGGCAAGTAGGCTCTTCTAAGAATTGTTGAACTAACTGATCCGCATCCTGTGTTTGAAAAGCCTCAGATGGACTAAACGGCTGGTGAATTCCTTCCTCCTTGAAACCATGATCTTGTACATAATGTGATGCAAGGCGCATCAACGAGCTGGGACCTCCACAGTCTCCTTCCACCAACTCACGAAACGCCATTATTTTTATATTATATTGAGACTTCCTGCAAAAAGACAAAAATTATTACTAATTTTTTGATAAATTTTTTAATATAAAACTAATTTATATGCATGCTATATTATCCAATATATACATATTAAGTCTAGTATTTATAAATTTTTCTTTTTTTTTATAAATGCATTGGGCATAAAAAAAATTTTTTGTACCATAGGACATATAATATTCTTTATCCCAATAAATAAAAATGATAAACAACATGTTAGCTATACAAAATATTTATGAAGAAAGTTATATAAAAGCTGTGCATAAAAAAAAGTTCTGTAATATTAGTATAGATAGGCAAATATTTTATGCGAAACGGATTATTTAAAGGCAAAAATAAAGAATTGCAATTTCCGAAATGCCAAATTTAAAAAAAAACGATATACTCGAGTAAAACAGCACAAAAGTTAATCAGCCAAGTTTTAGCCGTTGGCTTCTCGCGTAAAAATAATCCACCGTAAAAAAAATATATAAATAACGATCATTCAAGCATTACTTCACCATATACTCACTTGCTTCGCGCTAATTATGTCGCGTTATCGTGACGTACATATGTTTATCAAGCATGAACAGCAAGAATTATGCTGATTTTATGATCGAGACTTTGCACCGGAACAGTAAGAGAAAGGGGTGGGAGGGAGAGGGGGAAGAAGAAGGAACGCGCGTGGCGTGTGACAGATCAGCGAGAGCAAGAAAAGATGCAAAATGTGAAGCAGAGTAGGATCAGTAGTGAGAAGTGAGAAGTTGCTTGTTAATTTCAAGAAGACGTTCCATCAAGCGTCACTTGTTTTTTTCTTGGAGACATATCGATATATATTACACACACACACACACACACACACACACACACACACACACACACACACACACACACACACACACACACACACACACACACACACACACACTGAACATATATGCACACATATAATACACTATATGTATAATATTCTATATAATATAGAAAATCATAAAGCATATCAGACTGCGCATTGAAAATTAAGATTAGAGATTAAAAATTGAAATTTGATTAATAAAGACAAAGAAATTTTAATTTCTTTTCTTCTGATTAAATTCCAATTTTTATTCTTATTCAATCTTCAATTTTGAATCATAATTTGATACAGGCTTAAAATAGGTGTGTTCGTTTTACGCTGGGTCCACAATAGGTGATTTAAGCCCTAAGCCTTAAGAAATTGACCAATCATAGTCGAGTTTTCTCCTCATACTTGACTGCGATTGATCAATTTCTTAAGGCTTAGGGCTTAAATCACCTATTGTGGACCCAGCGTTAAGGGTCGGCAGGGCACCCAGGCAAAAGCTCCGGGAACTTAGCCGGTCAACTTCGACTTTTTTAATTTTTTTTTTTTTTAATCGTTTGTTGGTCGTTTGTTGGTGATTGTTGGCCTAATTACAACGTTTGTTGGTTTTTAATTTTTTTTTAAATTAAAAAAGAAAAATTAGCGTTAAGTTAGCCGAAAAAATCTCATTTTTAATAAAAAAAAACGGTCTAATCGATGCGTAATCGTCTGCTGATGATTGTTGGTCTAATTTTAGCGTTTGTTGGTTTATTATTGGTCTTAAAAACGAAAAATTATCTCACATTGAAACCGCATCTGCAGTAATCGAATATGATTGGTTTATTGCTTACGACTTAAGACTTATTTCTATAAATGTAAGGCTAAGGGCTAGTCTACAATAGAGTCGTAAGGTCGTAAATGTAAGAAATTGACCAATCACAGTTGAATTCGAAGAGAATAATCGACTGTGATTGGTCAATTTCTTACGTTTACGACCTTACGACTCTATTGTAGACTAGGCTTTACATCTATAAAACTGGCTATGAATACGGGCCTTAACATCGGCCAGGAAATCGCGAAAAGAAGATCAAGAAACGGTAATTATTCAGTTTAGCGGCCTCACCTCAGATATCAATAAATTTGCACTCATTCGACGCGTTTTTGCTTAAAATGAAAGAATCTGGCAGAAAAAAGCGTCGCTCTGCCCCGCAAAGTGAAATATTAACAGTTAAAATTGACTACTTTTGGGTTAGGAAATCAATCATACCGATGACACAAGCAGGGATGGGTTTAATACGCATTCCAGAAGTATCCTACGTATAATACGTTTGATTGCATATCATACGTAGGATACGTATCAAATTATAGCTATGTTCCAAAATTCACTGCCAGCGCTGAAAATTATAGTTCACGTTATGTATGTTATAGATTTTCAGCACTAGCAGTGAATTTTGGAACACAACTTATGCATGAAATTTGACATTTAATCCTAACCTCAAATCTGTATATTAACCATTAATAAAAAACAGATCTTTTAAATATGCAATATGCAGTCTATAAATAAAAAACAAAAAAGAAGAAATTGAAAATGTAAGTGCAATATATAATAGTACAGTGTTTAATGTAATTAATAAACAAAGCATATCTTATTTAATATCCTAAACCAATTAATAAAATCGATAATTTTTGTTATATCATGACTTTTTTCCTTTATCATTTCTTTTTTCAATAAAAGTTCCTTCTGTCCAGAAAGAATGTCTGGGTTTTCCGCCCTTATTCATATTATTTTATTATTTATATTACTTTTTAATAACAACTCTGCACAGTAGTTAACAATAGGTAATTGGGTACATTCCATTTCACGCATGATGCGTAATGCGTATAATGCATAATTTATTCTTGTTCACATGATGCATCACGTGTGAAACGAAAGGTTATGTAACGTATGATACGAACACATATGTATCAAACTAAGGCACGTATCATACTTAGTATCATACGTAGGATACCTATGTATGATACATAAGGTATGATACGTTCCCAACCCTGGACACAAGTACTCTCTGCGGTCAGATGCGCATGCTCTGTGGCCACATGCGCATGCGTTTTGATACGAGTAATCATCCGGTGCTTAAAGTGCGAAACGAGATCTATATTTACAGAATTCCAAATAGGTTTGCATAGTAGAACAGTCTTACACACAAACAGGCCCCCCTTGCACTCCCCCCCCCCGTGTGTGTGTGTGTGTGTGTGGAAGACTGTTCTACTATGACCACAGAGCATGCGCATGTGACCGCAGAGAGTACTTGTGTCATCGGTATGACAGATTTCCTAATAAAGATTTCCGCGAAATCGACTCTGCCCATGAAGAATTAGCAATGTCGACTTTGCCCATTTGGAACCGGGCGAAGTTCGTAATATAATAGTAGTTACTGACATTGCTATCGTTGAGTAGGCAGTGTCGACTTTGCCCACATCAAATCGGGCCATGTCAGTAAATAAACCATTTCAGCGGGCTTTGCCTAAGAGGGTTATGCAATGCTGACATCGCCCGGGCAATGTCGGACCGCTGTGAAGTTAGCCCCTCATTATTTAAAAAATTAATTTTTTTCAGAGTTCTGTGTAGATCTCCGATAGTTCCAGAGTTCTTGATAGTTTTAAGAAATAGTTCTGGCCATTAAAGACATGAAAAAGCATTTCAAAGATATGGGGGGCTAACTTCACAGCGGTCAATGTCGGCTCTGCACAACTTGCGGACTTTGCCCGTAACATATACACTACGTACGCGCACGGATGAATATATATATGTGCGCATATATACAATTAAAATAGTAAAAGTAAAATTATATAATTATATAATTAAAATTAAAATTATATAAGTAAAATAGTAAAAGTAAAATTATATACATTTTATAATATATTTTACTGAATTTTTGCAATTAAAAGACATCAAACACGACTTAAATCGGATAATTTTTGATTATTCATATACATATATTTATTAAGTGTTTGCTGTTATCTAAATAAAATTATATAGATGATCATCTAGATGAAATTTTGGCGTTATCTTATCTTTATATTAAATAATAAAAAAATGTTTTATCTATATCTGCATCTTAGATTAAAAAAAGTGTTATCTTTACTAAATTATCTAACAATCTAACATAATATTCAGATAATTTGGTTTAGAGTTTCATAGCACATACAAATATTTTAGTAATAGAACTTGAGCAGTAAACGATAAAAACGAAGATAAAAACTTATAAATAAAACTATAAATATATTTTTATATCTATAATTTTCATTTTTTTATTTTACATTACATTTTGTAACTGTTTCATAAGCGATTTTAAAAATAATATTATCTGGAAGTTATCTAGATGAATCGTCATATAATTTTATCTTTTATCTATATATATTTAAAATAAAATCATCTTTATCTTATCTAAGATGAATTTACATATTTTTATCTCATCTTTATCTAGCTAATTTTAAAATCATCTAAGCACAACACTGTTTATTAATTAAAAATTATCCGATTCATGCGTCATCGTGTTTGATGTCGTTCTAATAACTGTAAAAATTTCATTAATCTATTATACATTTACTTTCAAAAAGGTAAAATAAGAAATAAAGGTTTAAGTCCTTATATATTTCATAAGACATTTAAATTCGTAAGTATATATATATTTGTTATTATATATATGTATATAGATTAATTATATTAAAGGTCTCCGGATGTCGAAGCGAGAACGAGAACGAGAACGAGGATCATGTCGTCAATTTCCCAGTCTTTTACGCGAGGCTTTCTTCATTTATAGTATTTCACGAATATATATGTATATGTATATGTCATCTTACTATAGAAAATAACATTTTTATAATTCGCATTTTGTCTGCTGAAAATAATTTTAATGAATTAAAGATTAAGTACTCTGCGTTGATACCACTGCTT